>NC_035107.1:163111087-163468282 GCF_002204515.2 Aedes aegypti | reverse complement strand
GGCTAGCGCAACCGAAGATCGCTCCTCGAGAAGTGAATGCTCAACGTCCGGTGTTACAGACGAATTGCTAGGCCACATTGAGCGGTCTTGTCGTAGCCACAGTGGACCTTCAAACCACATAGTTTCGTATTTCAGCTGTGCGGGTATCATTCCGCGCGGATATTATGTCCGCTGGATTGTCCGCTCCGGCCACATGGTTCCAAACGCCGTTGCTGGTTATATGCTGAATTTCCGAGACACGGTTTGCGACGAACACTTGCCAACGGGATGGTGGAGAAGCTAACCAGTACTTCACGATTCTGGAGTCGGTCCAAAAGAACGATTGAAATGGAATTTTGATACTGCTGCATACCTTTCATACAAGTGGCTCAACAAGAGCGCTGCGGAAAGTTCGAGCCGAGGCGTTGATAAAACCTTTTTCTTTCGCTTCAAATCCTCCAGAGGCGCGACTCTGGATTTGGCAGTGACGAGCTTGGCAGTTATGGTACCGTCAACCGTAATACAGCGAAGATAAAAGCAGGCACCATAGGCAACGTTTAGAAGCGTCCGAAAATCCGTGTAACTCTACTGTGACTAGATCCTTGGCGAAAGAGACCCAAGCGAGGGACAGTGAGAGTGTCTAAGGCCAGGAGATTTCGCCGAAATTCGATCCAAGAGCTCTGTAACTCGTCCGGTAATAAATCGTCCCAGTTGCATTTCTGCTTCCATAGCGTTTGAAGAAAGATTTTGGCCTGTACGACTACCGGACCAATTAGTCCCAAACGGATCGAAAATCTTTGCCGATTCGGATAAGACGATTCTTTTGGTGATAGGTGTATCCAACTCCAGCTTGGGAACAGTGAAACGAAAGATATCAGCAGCTGGTTCCCAAATCAAACCAAGGGTATTCACGGCAGATGTTGACGAGTCCAACTCAAAGGAACTACGCTCGTCTCGAAGATCTATCGGAACATTACCAAGTAGTTCAGCGCTGTTGGAACTCCATTTCCTCAAGATGAAACCAGCTGAGCTCATCAGGTCGATCAGCTCCGATACTAAAGTCTTTCCTTCTTCCAAATCGTCAGTCCCTGTCAACGCATCATCTACGTAAAAGTCTTTCTTGATCACTTTCGCTGCAGCAGGATGCGTTGCTTCACCGTCACTTCCTAAACGTTGAAGGCACTTTGTTGCGAGATAGGGTGCAGAAATAGTTCCGTAGGTAACCGTGGTTAACTTGTACGCCTTAATGGAGTCATCGGGCGATGGTCTCCAAAGGATGCACATCAATCCATCGCTTCAAAGACACGCCTGTCGACGTGCGGCACGAGGCGTTCAAAAACGACCCGAAGTTTCGTCGTGGTGCTATAAGGCTTTAGCACTGCGTGATGTGGCAAAAAGTAGGCAGGCTCCTCTTCTTCTGACACTTCTTCCATATGGCCCATCGATCTATATTCGTTGATGAACTCGAACTATGCCTCTTTCAAGGCGTGTTTGCTGCAAACCGACGCTCCAGTCCATAGAATCGTTTGAAAGCGTTGGCCTTGGAATCCCCCAGTTTCTGGATGACAGATTCTTTTTTCGGTAGCGTAACTACGAATCTACCAGTTTCGTCACGCGTGGTAGTTCGCTCGAAGATTTCTTCACACATTGACTCTTCTACTGACAACGTTCCTCCAGAATGGCAGGACTCGAGTTCCCAAAACTTGGTAAGCAGGTCGTTCAGATCGGGTGCAACACAAGGATACGAAATGGATCGTTGTACAACCGAAGAAGATCCAGGTACGCGTCCAGAGACGACCCAGCCGAAAACAGTTTCTTGCAGAGTGGGTCCATCGTCTACCAGCTTAACTTTCCCCTCTGCCAGCAAATCGTAATAATATTCGGCGCCGATGATCAGATCTATCGATCCCGGCTCAAAAAATGTGGGATCCGCTAGAGTAAGATGCTCTGGAATCGCTAGTTGTTGCACATTCACAAATTCGGTCGGCAAATCTGATGTCAGCTTAGGCAAAAACGTGCAATTGGATAAGGCGATATTTTGAGTTACCGTGGCATAACGGTTGCGTTCACCATTCTTGTTGATTTCGTAGACGATCCTCCAATACCGACGATGGACAAATGGTTGGGAGAACCTCCCAGCTTGAGCTTTTGGCACAAGCTTCGAGTAATGAAGCAGTATTCGGAGCACGAGTCTAGCAGTGCTCTGGCAAGCTGTACGTTCCCATACTGATCCGTTATACGCACCAAGGCGGTGGACAACAGTACTTGACGAGATGGCGTATGAATGCTGACAGGCAGTGAGTTTGTGGGTGTTGATCTGTGGTGGGGTAGTGGGTGTGTGCTTGTGCTGCGATTGGGAATGATCTTGTGTTTGGTCCAGTGTTTTGACTTGGTGCTGTTTGGTTTTGGGCGTGTGGCTGTGTTTGATGGTTATTCGCTCTTTGTGTTCGAGTCTGTTCTTGTGGGTCGGAGGAACCGATCTGCGTTGATGTAGCAGCTGCTCCACCTTCTGAAGATCCTAGATGCAGCAGAGTGTGATGTTTCCGCTGACAGTGCCGGCAGACACCCTTTGTGCAGAGCCGAACAAGATGCGATGGAGAAAAGCAGTTCAAACACAATCCACATTTCTTAACCTTCTCGTAACGTTCAGGCACCTTCATTTTCAGGAATCGCTGGCACCTAAACGCTGAATGCTGAGCTTCACCACAGAAGTGACATCGATTGTTGGAAAACTGTGTCGACGGATGACTCACAGAAGTCCTCGCCTTCCTCACGTCAGTGTCGGTGGATTTTTCTGGAGCGATAGACTGGAGAACTGAGCATTGGTTCCGCAGAAATTCCATCAAATCGTCGTACTTGGGACATCTTTGGAACAATGGTGCGATTCCCAGTGGCGAAGTTGTAGCAGGATCAAGTCTGCAACACACCATATGTACCAATATCGTGCTCCAATTGGCAGTCTCCTCTCCAATCTTTCCCATCATCTGAAGGTTGCGGTCGTATTCGCTGATGAGATGATTCAGTGCTTCATAGCTTTCACGCTTCATGGGTTCTACAGCGAAGAGAGCATCCAGATGTGCCTTGACAATAAGCTTTTTGTTCTCGTAGCGCTTCTGTAGTAGATCCCAGGCAATCGAATAATTCGCTGACGTCATCTCTAGTGTCCCAACTTCCTGCAATGCTTCACCCACTAAAGATGACCGAAGATAACTGAATTTATCCATATCCGACAACTGATGGTTGCGATGGATCAAGCTCTGAAACTGATCACGAAACGTAACCATTCTCGTAGGCGTCCTCCAAAATTAGCCAATCGAAGTTCTGGCTGCTTCACAGTTTGACGTTGGCTTAACAACATGTTGCGCAGCAGCTTCAGGGTTCGCAGATGATGTTGTAGATGTTGGTTCGCCCTTGAGAGATGACAACAAGGATCGCAACTCGCAATAGACATCCTCAGTTTCCTGAATCACATCTGAAGATTCTTGACAACGCCGCTCCGACAGTATCTCTAACCTGGCGGTTCTTTCCTCGGGGCTTTCCTTGGATTCCGCAACGCTTGATTCATCGATTTCTTCCATCACCTCTTCGATTTTTCTATGGATCGCATAGAATTTCGTCATGGCCGCCTCCAACATCTCCAACCTGGTATCGATATGCGCATAATGTTTCTCCTTCTTGAACCTACCGACGAAACGCCTAACACCGTCAAAGTATTCTGCAGCTGACGTATTTGTCGTTTCAGCTCTTTTAATTCACTGGCCATTTTCACTTGATCACTGTTCATCGTCAATTTTCAACTCTCACTTAATATCAGTTCAAATTGCAAAGATTAAATTGAACCAATCAGGCACTAAAGTTCGAAAAAGTCACACAGCGATTGATTCAACCTATCAATAGCTTCAAAGCGTACACATTTAGTCACTTCCACTCATTAATAGCACCAAATTGCCGTGATTCACCGATTCGCGATTCCTCGACGTCCCACGGGTGACAGAGATAAATTCGAACGAAATTGACTGCAGCAGGGGATCCAACCGAGCGAACAACAAGCCAGAAAAACGCCAGCAGAAACCAAGACCGTCAATCAAGAGGACACAAGAACCACATTCCAGGAAAATGATCGCATGCAATTGAAAGATGATTGATTTGAATTTCATCTCACATTCGTTTTATTCAAAACGACCCACAAATATTTCGGTGGGCATCTCATGCATGATGCCACCACAGATCTCAACTACTCACGCTAGTTAACTTCCTTTGCCTGGCTGATTCTCGTTCCGTTATCCTTGATCGCTGGAGATTGGCTGATGCTGTCTACTTGATGCAGGGTCATCGACCGGTCACTGCTTCTTCCCTTGCCGAAAGGCATCGCCGAATCACGATGGCCGGTTTCGATTCTTCAGGCTTTCTTCGATGGCGGCTCCTCAAGCCGCGCCAATTTCAATTTCACTCACTATGGCCTTTCTTCACTGTGGCTTTTGTCGATGGCGGGTACCCACGCCAAGCCAAACCACTATACACTATGGCCGGTACCGACGCCACTATAGTCCCACCACACTATTGTCGTTCGACGCGGTTCACTGTCCGATCTTCACGGATTTCTCCAAATCCAACGGTCCACCGGTCCTAAATCCGGCTCGAAGGACCAAAATGTTCCTACCGGTACCGTTGGAGACGATCCTAGTTCGGACACTGCGGAATTCGTTTCTTGCACAGAACTACACACGCGTTAAACTTGGTGATCGAAAAACTTTATTGAGACTCGTTAGGTTCGGTTTGAAGTGAACTTTATTGCGATGCTCATGCGCGCGCGATCGAGAGCTAACTGACTGCCCTGAGTATATAGAACGATACTCTAGGGTCAGTGTAGTGAGTATACGCGCGAATATAACCGATTGCGGTCGATTCGGTCTCACCGGTATATGAGCTACCTATGCTGATAGGAAATGTGAGATGGTAATGATAATAATGATAAGGATGAGCGAGAGTGATATAGCTCCGATCGTGTGGAACATGTTTGGGTTGCCAGTATTGCTGTTTGATCTAATTCTGAACACAGTTTGCTTTCGTCCATCAGTAAACTTTTTGAAAAGGTCATTTTGAACAGAATGATGGCCCACATCAACGAAAATTCAATTTTTGCCAATGAACAGTTCGGATTCCGCCATAGACATTCGACCACTCATCAACTTTTACGAGTAACAAATTTGATCCGTTCCAATAAATCTGAAGGCTATTCTACTGGTCTTTCTCTTCTAGACATAGAAAAAGCATTCGACAGTGTTTGGCATGAAGGTTTGATCGTAAAAATAAAAAACTTTAATTTTCCAGCATACATTGCTAGAATAATTCAAAGTTATCTGTCAAATCGTACACTTCAGGTTAATTATCAGAACTCCAGATCTGAAAGACTTCATGTAAGAGCTGATGTTTCTCAAGGCAGTATTTTGGGACCAATATTATACAATTTTTTCACATCTAACTTACCTGAGTTACCTCAGGGATGTCAAAAATCCTTGTTTGCGGATAACACAGGCCTCTCCGCCGAAGGACGAAGTCTACGTGTCATCTCTAGTCGACTGCAAAAAAGTTTGGATATTTTTTCTTCATACTTGCAAAAATGGAAGATTTCTCCCAATGCTTCCAAAACTCAACTAATAATATTCCCACATAAACCAAAAGCTCTTTATTTGAAACCTTCAAGTAGACATGTTGTCACGATGAGAGGGGTTCCAATTAATTGGTCAGATGAAGTTAAGTATCTAGGGCTCATGCTAGATAAGAATTTAACTTTCAAAAATCACATTGAGGGCATTCAAGCCAAATGTAACAAATATGTAAAATGTCTCTATCCCCTTATTAATAGA
Source organism: Aedes aegypti (assembly GCF_002204515.2). Classification (NCBI taxonomy): domain Eukaryota; kingdom Metazoa; phylum Arthropoda; class Insecta; order Diptera; family Culicidae; genus Aedes; species Aedes aegypti. The sequence goes on along the minus strand of NC_035107.1, from coordinate 163,462,436 downwards.
AAATCAAAACTTTGTCTTAAGAACAAGCTTTTAAGACTTAAACAAATTTTCAGGCCTACCATGTTATATGCTGTATCAATATGGACTAGCTGTTGTAATACCAGGAAGAAAGCTCTGCAGAGAATTCAAAATAAAATTTTGAAAATGATTCTGAAGCTTCCGCCCTGGTATAGTACCAATGAGTTACATAGAATATCCAATGTTGAAACATTGAAACAAATGTCAAATAAAATAATTAATAATTTCAGACAAAAATCGTTACAATCTTCTATTGCCACGATTAATGCGTTATATATTAACGTTAAGTTAGGTTAAGTAAATTGAAAACGTGTTTTTTTTCTCTTATAAGCAGGTGAAATCAACTCACCTGTAAAAATGTGAACTGCTACGGCAAATGAAATGTAATATGTTGTTAACAAAATGTTAATAAAATCTTAAATTTGTTTAATCAAATTAGGATGATAGTGTTGTCTAATAACACAGAACACCAAGAAATGAATGTAATGTTTGAAATGATACCAATTGTGGTAGATTGGAATCAACCAAGTAGGCGCTGATGAATGAAGAAGGGATTTTGGTCAAGCTGTCAAGAAGTGCAGACGGAACCCTCTGAGGAACCCACCACATATTGGCGACGAAAATGGGATTCAAATTAAAATCGATTTAATTTGGCTACAAAAGGCATCAACAAGAGCATCCGAGGGGACGCTCACTGAACAGCCCGGGATCATGATCGACGAATTCAAGCGCCCGTTGTTGTTGGACAGCGGTGGATTCTCCATCTTGGCGAACGGTTTGTTCGGGTCCAGATCGTTAGGAAAGCCCTCGATACTATATGAAAAGAGTGTGTAACCATTGATGGCAGAGTTTTCAAGAATGATCGATTCGCGGATGCGAACTCCGGGACCAATAGTTCTTCCGAGATCGACGGATACATTTGGTGTGACCGTTGGATGAATGCGCACATTCGGAATGATACCTAGGTCCGTAGCTGATAGATCATTAGTCGTTTTTATATACAAAGATAAGTATACTTGGAGTATGTACAATGTCCTTCTAGACGGTCTAGTTACGTCTTTCCCACGTTTGTTCTAGACTTCCCAGTTGTATCAAGATATTTCTAGTCTATCAATGCCACCTGATGTCAAATTACCGAGATGAATCGCAGAAGAAAATCTTGACACTTTTCTGGGAAATTGGAAAACCCATAAATGAAATATAAGGTACAGTGGGGGAAGTGTATCAGTGGGGTAAGTGGATCATTTGTCCGTATTGAGCATAAATGCTTGAATATGGTGAATGTTTTCGCACCATTGCATCGTTTTAGGTTATGTTCATACGTCCACACTGATACTAATGCAAAACTGGTACTACACGTACACTAACACAAGCAAACTTGTTGGCTGCAAAAATCAATTAATTTCAAAATTGTTTTCCATCAATCACAAATCCATTGTATCTCTGCCTTAAATCAAATTCTACTAGTTTTTTCAACGCATGGTGAACATTTCAGTTCTTATTGAATGAATCACAATGAAAAATATGTGATTATTATAAATAAATACAGATATATTGGACATGATACACTTACCCCCACTTTTTAATGGGGTGGGGTAAGTGGATCAAGTATTATTATAATTTATTGGCAGACTGCTTACGATAATTTGAATAAGTTTGAATACTCGCAAATATTGTTTTGTTTTTACTTTTTCTCATTACTAGCTTGAATTTGTCTAATTGACTGTAGAAAATTTGAATTAATACACCTAAAATTTATGTTAATATTTCTGGTGCAAGAAAATATAAAAGAATGAATATTGAAAAATTCAAACAAAAATTTTCGTGGTTTATTAAAGCTGAGTTGTAAAATAGCAAAATATACAAATTTTCCAATTGAAAACATAATATCGTACCTTATTTGACCCTATAAGTTGTTCTAGACAGATAATAGAAATACATTCATAAATAGAATAAGAAGATTTCAGTTTGTTACTCAAACATAAACGTAACTAATATTTTTAAACTACCAGTGTTTTTCGAAAACTTCATTAGGAGTAATCCTACAATACTTCAGTATAACTTTTGTAAATATATAGAAGAATTTTATCCAAATAATTCTAGCTACAATGTTTTTTTGTTCGAATTAGTGTGAAGTACTGTATTAATATTCTTAATCATATAATTAAGACACTTTTTTACTTTCAAAGTATCAAATCATGACATAACTAGCACTAATAACAAGAACGAGAGCAATATCATTCTGAGTATACATAATCACACCATATATGATTTGAGAATAGATTTTTTTAAGTGGTGATCCACTTACCCCACTATGGTGGAGTAAGTGGATCGTTTGGCGCAAATTTTCAAGTCCCTCATATTCAATACATAAAAATCAGAAAAATCTAAATAAACGATGATTTGAAGTATAATAGTCCCTCATTTGTTATCCACAGAAAAAAGTTTGAATAACATTATTCACGTAAGCTGTACATAATAATGAAGTTGACTATTGATTTTTCTGTATCCACTTACCCCACGGTACCTTAGTTCAGCTAAAGTTCCAGCATATGATATTACAGTAATGTTTAAAAATCGTTTCGCTGGGTCACATGAACTGAAGGATGGCGACAAAAGTTTTGAGTTCTCTGGAGAGATGGAAAAAATCCCCAGGCAAGTCAAAGTCCCTAACGGACAACGTTTATCCGTTATTACTAAGTCCTGACGAGCAACGCGCCGCCAACGCGTTGGCTCGAAGAAGGCAAAAATGAGTCAAAGACCTTAATGGATAACGTTGTTAGTCCGGAAAAGGCACGTATTATAGAAAGTCCTGACGAGCAACGTGTCACCGTTGGCTCGAAGAAGGCAAACATGAATCAAAGACCTTAACGGACAATGTGAAAATGCGTTGGTCCGGAGAAGGCAAGTAAGAGTCAAAGACCTTAACGAGCAACACGCTGGCAACGTGTTGACTTGGAGAAGGCAAAAGGAAACATGGTCCTTAAGGTTAAGACAAACAAACGGACAACGCGCCTATCCCGCATTGGTCCAAAGAAGGCACTTTTAATGTTTATTTAATTATTGATTTACAGGATCGTAATTTACATTACGACATTAATTTGAAATTACGGTCAAGGATAAAATTATCAAGTCACATGAGGATAACAAAGGATGAGATGATATTTAATGGAGTAATATCGTATCATTATCAGTCAGCTACATATGTCGAAGATTCAATGAACTTCCAAAATACAAGAACCGGAAGAAATTGAGTTTAATGAGTAACTACAGTTGAAATTCATACTTCGTGCAAAACTATAGAATTATGGGATGTATCTGTCGGGGATTATTCCAAACAGGCATAATTATTATTGTCATTATTATTCTAAACAGCCATCGTTAATTGTTTTGAGTAGTCTTACAGGCCCTAAAAAACTGAATAATTTCAGCAACACTGATATCATAGAAGCACAGATAAGGTGAATTAGAAAAAAATGGAATTGATCACTGTCAGAGCAATTTTGATTTTTAACAAAGGGAGATGTGGTAGATTGGAATCAACCAAGTAGGCGCTGATGAATGAAGAAGGGATTTTGGTCAAGCTGTCAAGAAGTGCAGACGGAACCCTCTGAGGAACCCACCACACCAATAAAGAAATTAAAAAAAAAGATCTGGGCGATGGATTTTAAAGAAATTTGTTCTAAGTGTTACGGATGGTAATTTCAACTTTTTCAAAACTAACCTTACCCCCCCCCCCAGCTTGACGTAGTTTGTGCATGACCCCTCACGTTTGTGTGTGTGCGGTATGACTATGCAAAATGCAGAAATTTCTTAAAAAATTGCCTGCCTTCATGCGTATAAAAATAGAAGTAAGGTACCCCGCCGTAGCGGTAAACGCGCAGCTATTCAGCAAGACCAAGCTGAGGGTCGTGGGTTCGAATCCCACCGGTCGAGGATCTTTTCGGGTTGGAAATTTTCTCGACTTCCAGGGCATAGAGTATCTTCGTACCTGCCACACGATATACGCATGCAAAAATGGTCATTGACATAGTAAGCTCTCAGTTAATAATTGTGGAAGTGCTCATAAGAACACTAAGCTGAGAAGCAGGCTCTGTCCCAGTGGGGACGTAACGCCAGAAAGAAGAAGAAGAAGGTACCCCGCGGCAAGTGGGACATAAGAAAACGATAGTTCAAACAAATTGCTCAGAATAAATTTCAAATGTCAATATTTTGCAAATCCAACAACACGGTCACATTTTGGCAACATATTTGCTGGTGAGTGCATGAATTTGATCGAATAGTTTCGAAATTGTGAAAATCTTAGAAGCAAGATGTACAATGAGCCATTAGACGCAGTTGCCTCGCTAAACGGGGCAAGTGGGACACATCCAGTTTCGTGCGTAAAACCACTTCAGTAAGTCAACCGTTCCAATAATAGGATTGATAAATCATAGATATTTTATTATGAGTACATATTTGATGTACATAAGGGATCAACCATAAAATACGTAACGTTTTAGGAAGAAACTCGTAACTCGTAACCCAACATTTAATAATATGTCATATCGCATTTAATTTTAACTGAAATTTCTCGCACAAACCGTAAAGAAGTATAAAACATGTTCCAGATATATAATTTATAAGTTATCAATCGAATGCATGGCAAAAAACCTCTTAATGGAATGGGATTCAGCTAATGATTTTGATAGAAATAGCAAATAAAGTTCAATAAAAATAGAAAAGTCTTCGTCCTCATGATGTATTTTAAATTTTATTTCTATCTTCGCTCAATTTTGAATTCGTATTTAAAAAAATAAAAATAAAAATAAATATTTAGAAAAATTTGTCATTTTTTCGTCCTTTTCAGCAACTACGTAATATAAGATTGTTTTTTTTTTATAAAAATCATTCGTTTGAATGTTTGAAAGCTACTCTCTAAGGAAATGTTTGAAACGTATACGAAAAGCTTTAATTCTGGTGCTTGTTGTTGATAGATCCCACTTACCTCGGGTATTAAGATATTTTGGGTTAAGTTATACCAAAGAAATTTTCATATTAAATGAAAAGAAAATACATGTTTATCGTAAGCAGCTTGTAATAATACTTTAAGTTGTAACTTACCGATGGTAATTTGAATTATGACACAGTTATTTTTTGCGAGCCAATGCAGAACGTGAAACGTGTCACAATTTATCATGCAAGTTGAAAATTACGCTGAGCTGACAACTGTTACAAGGAGCACATGGTAATAAAAATAACAATATTTTTTGTACTAAATACATTCCTTATTATTGTATCTTCAACTTTCTAGAAGAATACCCCCTTGGAAAACTTTTTCCTAACGAGCTATGACGGAACGTCCCACTTACCCCGTATTCTCACTTGCCCCGGGGTACCTTATATAAGATAAAAATTCTTTAACGCAAAAATCTTCAAAACACAATTTGACAAAAGTTATGACAAACAACTTTATTAAGTGCAGGTTACATTGATATTTATGCTCCATTAGGAAGGAATAAAATCGTGTGACACGGTGATCAATTTCACCTGGCTGATCAACTTCACTTGAATTCACGGTACAGTATATAGTCACGAGCGATGGGTGCCAGTAAATGCTTTAAAAACATAAAACTTGCAGCATTTGCATTTTCAAATGAAATTTTCAAAAACATCCCTGAAACTGATCCATATTACCTCGGGTTACGGTACAAGCCGAGTCGCGAAAACAGCAGTGCAAACGAGTGAGTGGGGTAAAAGAACACGATTCCGGCGCAAACTTTGACTATGCTGATCGCAACACTGTGGAAAACGTAAATCGGAGAACTTTCCCCTCCCGTGGCCGGAAGGCAGGCACCAAAGAAGGCTCAGAAAACGTTGCTCCGTATCAATCCCATAAATTTTGCTCGAACCATGTCGAGTGCCTGAACTGCAGACACCCAAGGGAACATCCATCAATGGCGTAACATTTTTCCCTGATTTCTGAACATTTCCTTCCCCTTGTAGCATTTGGTCACAAATATTGACACCCCCATTGGAAAACGGTATGCAAAAACATTTTATATTGGAAAGGAATTTTCAGAGACAGTTTTTTCGTTTAAAATCCGCAGAATTTAAATGTGTTAAATGTATCCTATTCTCCAACCGAAGCAGTCAGTTGTATGTCAGTTGCGAACTATTGCCCATATGATTTACATGCTACTTCCGCTAGTTAGGAATCCCTCTCCCTCCCTCGTCACACAACGTCATAAATTCGTGAATTCTAAATGCTACGCCATTTATGGTCGACCCCCAACGTTTCCTGCAATAAGTAGGTAGCCAAGTGTTGGGGATCCACAAAAGTAACATGAAATCTTTGGCTGCTTCAGAGAAAAGAAAGTAAACTTGAGACAAAGCTTCTTTGAAGTGCGTATCACATGTTCACAGATTCTCCTATTTGTATAGAAATGGCGGAAAATAGCTCCTTCTTCTGCTTGTAGCAAAACAAACATACAGTTCTGTTTATGCAACACTCGTGGGAGAATGTAAGTTATGGTGGGTGATTGTGTTGCAAAAAAGTTCCTTTCTTCCAAATAAGTTAATGTTGACTGAATTTAAGTTCTCTCATCACATTTGCCGAGATGAAGAAGAAGAAAGCCTGATATCCCAAGAATATTGGTTGACAAAACGTCGAAAGGACAAAATGTTAAGAGCACTAAAAGTGGAGAAGGTAGAATTTGAATGATTACCTTTCAAAAGAGTTTATAATTCGATGATTAGTCGACGACGTTTTGCATTTTCAACGTTTAGGGGATTGACATTTTGTCCCCAGCCCCCCTGGAACTACCCACGGGGTCTGAGAGCTTATTGGTGACTTTACTCTCAAGCTTCTGTTAACTTTTTTCACTTCTGCTGAGGGGATTCTGTAACAAATTCTCGAGAACCCGAACAAATACCCGAAATACATTTACCCAAATGGTACAGTACTCATCATCATCAATACATCAAGGTGCTTTGTAATGCACATGCACAAGTGCAATGTATTTGATTCCACTTCGATCATCCATTTTACCGGGTGGTTAATTTTCTTAACTTTGATAAAAGCGATGCTATTATCACAGACAAACAGACGTCACACTCTCATCATTGTGCATCGACCATCTTTTTAACGGTCGATTCAAAAATATGTTAGGTGGCCAATCCGCCACCCGCAGCGCTCGCATCGTTTTTGTTCGTGTTTGACGTTTACACACTACCGCCATCTGTTGGCCCGTCGGCATAACACACCGATTTTAGCATTGGGCGTACATGTCCTCGTGACTATGATTTTGATCGAGATTTGTTCTAAGTGTTACGTCTGTTTATCTGTGCTATTATTCAAAGTTGGCTTCCGATACTTAAAGTAGTTTGCACACTCGCTGGAAATGTTGAATAAATTTTTCAGCGTGATACGTTGGGAAGATCGTCTAATATGTACTCGAGAGAATGCTAGGCAAACCAAGTTTTATAAAATTGAACTCAATTTTAACCCTTCACCTTAGAGACTCTTCGTAACTGGCGGTGACTGATGGAGTTTATAACGATGTTATCAGCATTTCATCGCAGATTATCTTCCCTAAACATATGCTAATATTAGACCTTGGTGTCAATACGTACTCGAACATAAGTTGTACAGTAAACAAGGTCAAACATTTCACTTACAAAATTGCACTCCTCCGGTGAAAGATCCTACTAAGCAGATCATGATAATCCTTTCCCAATGAATATTCCGATTCTAGGCTAAAGCTGCAGTCATAAGCCCATAAACCTAGTTATAGGCCCTGAAAGCAATTCTGAGATTTCTATGGGTGGGATTTTTTTAATTTTGCAAGGATTTCTGCAAATTCTGTAGGAGCTCTCAGGACTCTTATATGAATTCTGGGTTTTCGATGAAAGTTATGGGTTTTTAGTAAGAAATCCGAGATTTATAGGAACCTATAGAAATCGTGCAGGTTTTATGGGAGGTTTAAAAAATGTTTGGTGTGAACGCTTGATTTTAATGGGTGATCAGAAATTTGAAAACAAATCTTTCGATTTCTGAAACATTGGTATTTCGATGGAAGTTTTTAGATTTCTGTCGGAAATCCCACGATTTCAGTAGGATATATTCGGGCATTTTGGTATAATTTCTTGCCATTTATGATGGAACTCTTGGAAGTCTTTATTCACTACCAATGAAAGCCCTTGAAACCTGAAAGAAATTTTGAGATGAGATAATAGGGATTCTGCTATTTCCGTATGACGTCAAGGGATTCAGTTGAACTACACTGAAATTTAGAGTTTTAGTGTGAGTTTTCAAGAACTTCGGTAAGAATAGTATAATGTCCTGAATCCTGGTATTATGGGAGAAATCCTGGGTTTTCAATTTGCGATTTCTATCTTCAATTTCGGTAGAAATAAATGGAAGTTTTGTAATGGGTTTTTTTTTGACATGGCATAAGTTGGAATGCTGGAATTCCGACTATAACTGGAATTTGGATATAAAATCTAGGATTGTAGAAAATACTCATGGGTTTCCGATCGATTCTTGATTTCTTCAGTAATCTGAGACTTCCACAAAACTGCAGCGAGAATTATGGTTGTGGAATTCCGGTGAGAATAATAGAAATTCGAGAGATGATTATATTGGAAATATGTTTTTGGAGAAACTCGTTTGGATTCTGAGGGACTTCAATGCGATTCATGGAGTTTAAGATGAAATCCAGGTAATCTAGTTGAAACTACTAGGATTTCAATAGGATCTCTGGGATTCCGGTAAAATTCTTCTATTGTGGTAATTTCTTTAATTGTTGATTTATGCCATTGAAGCTTTTTGAAATTGTCATTGAATCAAATATTTCGTTCGAAATTGAGATTTACAGAAATAAAACGATTTATTGAAGTCATATAAATCTCATCGGAATTCTAAAACTGAAATCTGGAAACCTAAATGAATTTTGAAACTTTAGAATACCTAAATTTCAAGTATGCATTCCCATAGACTTTATTGAACGTTGTAGCAAATTTTCGGTTTGTGAGGGAAACTCCTGCAATTACAATGAATAAAAATGCTGTGATTCCAATAGGTATTCTGTGAGTGGAAAGATTCCGGTAAATTAAAAGTAAAAAAAATAGTTCTGAGATTTCTAAGGGTGTGTTGAAATTTTAGGAGGAGATTCGGGAAATAAAAAATAGAGGAGTCTAATATCACTAGGATCTGGTATTTCAACAGGAATTTTTGGAGTTTGGTGATCTGCAGTGGGAGTTAGGTTTTTTGAACATTGTTCTAAATTTCCGATACAGGGCTGGTAATGATACAGAAATTCTGTATTTTGTTTATTACATCCAGGAATTTCAATGGTAGTTTTGGGATTCCAAAAGAATCGATTGCATGCTTGGTTTCCGCATTTGAAAAAGTATTCATCTAATACTTTAGTTTGAACTACTAGATTTTAGTAAGAAATTTTTGATTCCTAAGCATTATGTAATTCAGGATGAAATTCTTTCATTTGCAGGTATCCGATGGGCCTTCCTCAGCCGAATGGTTAGAGTCCGCGGCTACAAGCAAAGCCATGCTGAAGGTGTCTGGGTTCGATTCCCAGTCGGTCCAGGTTCTTTTCGTAAGGGAAATTTCCTTGACTTCCCTGGGCATAGAGTATCATCGTACCTGCCACACGATATACGAATACGAAAATGGCATCTTTGGCAAAGAAATCTCTCAGTTAATAACTGTGGAAGTGCTCATAAGAACACTAAGCTGAGAAGCAGGCTCTGTCCCAGTGAGGACGTTAATGCCAAAAAGATGAAGTATCTGATGGAAAACTCGAATTTAAAAAATAGAGATATGAAAGAGTCTTGGAAACATAAAAAATGTCAAGAAAGAATTATGAAATACCTCAAAAGTTCTAGCATTCCGATAGAAACATTTGAAAATCGCTTGAATTTTTGTGGGAATTTTGAATGCATTGGCAGGTATATTTTAGATGTCGAATGGCATTTGAAATTTGGATTATGGCTATAGTAGAAGAAACGGTTGAAATTCTGGAATTCCGATTATAATTTTAGAATTTAGATAAGTTCTTCAGGAATCCAAAAATGTCCACCAAAATCTCAAGCGGATGTCGTTTGAATTCTTAAATAATCGATATCGTTCGGAATACAAAAATCCAATCCATGAAAATTTTCTTGAATTCCTGTATCTCTAAATTTATGTATTGAAATCCTAAAACCATTATCATTTTTTTTCTTCAGAAAATTTTGCAGTTTTGCCAAAATTTGTGTACACACAGTATAAACCTGAACTTCCAATCCAAAGCTTCAATCGCCTTCTCATCGAAATCTCACAACTATCATTCTCCCTATCTATACTATCAAAATCCACAACACCAAATATTATATTATATTCACTATTTATCTGAATTCCATCATCTTTTTTTTGAATTTCCATTGAAGTCGCAAATTGCAATCGCACATTAAAAACCAAAGATTTCTCCCATAATTGCCAGATTCCATTTCAATGGTAGGTTTCTCTTTGAAATCTTGTGATTCCCTCTAAATTACCAGGATTCTGATCGGAATCATAAAATACCGTAAAATCGGGTGTAATTCATCAGAAGGGTGAAATTGATCATCGTATCACACGATTTTATTTATTCGTAATGGAGCACAAATATCAATGTAAGCTGCAGTAAATGAACGTTGTTTGTTGTAACTATTGTCGAATTGTGTGTTATGAAGTTTTTTTGCGTTGAAGAATGTTAATTACTATGAAAATAATGTAAAATTTCAAAATCATGCACGGTGCAGTATTGACAAACACCTATAAACTTCTATTTCTAAGCGAGGATTTGAACATAGTATAAACCTGAAAGTTTGTGAGGATGCTTGAGATATATCCGCAAACCAGATTTCATCACCAAAACTCATTCCATTTAACTCAAATGGTTGAAATAATTGAATTTCTGTTAGATATCATTGAATTCCTTAGGAAATTGCATACATTCAGGCGTTTTCCGCGTAATTCATAAAATTTTACTATTCGTTATTTATATAAATATTGCATTACTAAGAATTTTACAAGCATATTCGGATTCAGGGAGCTCAAATTTATCATGTAGAGTTGTTTTGAAAACTAACAATAATGGCATTGACAAGTGATCAATTCCACCCCGAAATGAGATTCCCTGATTTTTTATTTAAGAGATATTTGTTAACACTAAAATGACATTTGTTAGAAAATTTCGGTACATAAGTCGATGAGGCTAACCTTCGTACTTGTTTTCCTGCATTTAGTTGTTTGGCATTGTTAACATTAAAGAAAACAGACTAGAAAAACCGTGAAAAATGATCAATTTCACCCGAAATTACGGTACCATATAAAATTCTAGTTATCCATGCATATACAAACTATACTATAAAACGGCAGTTTCCTACGATGCACCAGGATAACTTTCGGAGTCCAGTGGTTTTCACAGAAATTGAAGGAGATCTTGCCTAAATCTCAATCCGGTGCCTTTTGAAATTCCAGAACTCACATCGGAATTCAAGAAATAAACAAAATTCTTAGGTTTTGCTTCCAGAATCCAAATGCTCGTATTGAAATCCCATGATTCTTCTAAATGGAAAAAAAATCTTTAGAAATTATACCAGTATCACCGAAATTATTGAACACTAGAGTGATGCAAATTTTGAAATGTTTGCTCCCCTATGCTTAAACGATTTTAATGATGGTAAATAGCATCCTCTCAAAGTTTGAAGTGATTCGAAAGAAATTTGATTGTGCACACGCCATTTGAAGTTTATATGGAGATTACTATGGAAATCGCCAAACTTGTGTGTTCAGCCCTCTATCTCTTCGTCATAATATTTTATGGAAAAGTGAACACATTCTTCTAATGTGAAATCCTCTCAGCTACAACTTTGCTGAAGACCACTTTTTGATTGGACCTCAGGATAAATTGTTATTCATCATCATAAAGTTGGTTTGCTTGTAGTATGCTTCACCAACTGTTCGGCAGGCAACAGTGGTGCTCCTGGCGGGAAGAATAGATCAAAGTAATCCAGGCTACTATGTTCTACAGCAAAAAAGCAGTGTTGCTCTGAAAGTAATTGAATGATCATCTCAGCATGATCTAGACTTTGTTACCGAAAATAACAAATTATCCTTACGTCCCATCGTAATGTGGTCTTCGGCAAAGTTGTAGCTGGGAAGTTTTCACATGAGATGAGTGTGTTCACTTTTCCATAGATTATTATGGCGAGCAGTTAGAGGACTGAACACAAAATGTGTGCCTTTTCCATAGTAATTTCCATATAAACTTCAAATATCGTGTGCACAACCAAATTTCTTCCGAATCGCTTCAAATTTTGGGAGGATCATTTTCATCATAATTGACATCGTTTAAGCATAGGGGAGCAAAACCTTCAAAATTTGCATCAGTCTATTGAACACCCTGAATAAATGCTACTGAAATCGTGGAATTTTCAACAGAAATCTCAAAATTTCCGTCGAAATACCAATACTTCAGCAATCGAAAGATTTGTTTTCCAAATTCCACCATTCCTTCTAAAATTTTAAGATTTATTTTGAAATTGCGGAATTATCTTCGGAATCACAAGATTCTCTACAATGTCCCCACCCATAGAAATCCCAGAAATACTTTCAAGGCCTAAGAACTCCCACCAGAAGCACAGAATTGGAGTCCCAGCAAACCTTACATGAAATCTCAGGGGAATTGTCATTGAAATCATGGATTGCAACCGGAACTCAACACTACCCCTCATTATTTCTTCCGGAATCGTAGATTATCTTCAATATATCTTAGGGTTCATTGGAATTTCCGAGTTCCATAGTTATTTCAGAATTCTTACTGGAATCCTAGAAAACTCTATAAATCTTCGGAATTCTAGCCTAAATCTTAGAATACCAACAATTTCAGCTGAAATCTCAGAACAGAGAAGTTCTGATACTTTGAAACTTTCATTGCAATCTCAAAATTCATACCGGTGTCTTGAAGCTTCCTCCAAGATTTCTGAACACCAATTAGGATCCGAAATTCAAAATTATATAACATGTACCATGAACCACTAGAATCTCTTACTCCCACTAAAACTAACTCCTATCGAAACTCCAAAATTCCGTTTGATTGTAATATTTCTTACCAGAATCAATGAATACCCTGGTATATCTACATGCATGCATGCATGCAGTATTCCTACTGAAATCCCAGGAATTCGAATTCCAAGAATTTCCACTTATTTTCAGAAATTCGTGTAGTAACCCTAAAAGCTTCTACCGGATTCTTGGTAATCTCTTCAACATATCAGGACTCAACTCATTTGAAATCATATATTCGCCAACGGATGTGATACTTCCTATCAGTGGCGCGGGAAGTGGGTAGGACAGGTAGGACATGTACTACGCACAAAAATACCTGGGTAGGACAGTCAAAGGATTGTCCTACCCACGACTCAACAAAAAAATACAAGATTATCAGAAAACTTAAAAAAAAAACAAATTAAACAATTTATTATCTGTTCAATATATACACTCCTGGAAGTAATTCTTGAGAAGTTTATGGATCATCCATGAAGAATTATCAGAAGAATATTGAAGAATCATTGGATGATTATACGTGCTTAGCAGATTTTCTCCAGAATTTGCTCCAGGAGATCCTTGAGAACTCCAAAGCTACTACCTTCAGTATTTTCTTCAGGTATTTCTTTGATTTTTTTTAAACTGTTTTAGAATTTTCTGCGATGTACTTTCACTAATCCTACAACCGAATCGTCTAATTGTTACTTCAGGAGATATTCCTAAAATTTCTACAAAATTTCATTCGAGTAAATCCACATATGTTTATTTCTGAGTGTTTGAAAAATATAGCTTAATGTTTTTCTTCAAGAAACCCTATGAGAATTCTTCCTGTTCATGTGGATTCCTGTAAAAATTCATCCATTTTTCCTCCCAGATATCCTAAATTTCATGAGGAATTCTTCGAACAAATCAATTTTTTCTTGAAATGTTTCTTGCTACTCTATCAAACATTTCTAACAAAAAAGTCTCAAAAAAAAAATCCCTTGCAATCTTTGAAAATTAATTTAAGTTTCCACAGCATTTTGTACTGCATCATTTTTTTTTTCAATAATTCCTCCGATTATTCAAACACAAATTTCTATAGAGATGTTGTCCAATGCTTTTCAATAAATTCCTACAGAAAATCCTGCGGAATACCTTCCAGGGATTTAATTGATTTTTTTACGATTATCTTAAAAAGTTATCTAGGAAATCTTCTAAAACTTCCCCAAGAGTTTTTTTAGAAACCCTTCCCCAGCAGTAATTTAAGAAATCCTTGGTCATTGAGACTGACTTCAAAAATTACACAAGTTTTATCATAGGTTACTCTAGGATTTTCTTTAAAAATACCTCATGGATTTATTTTTCACAAAAAAATCCTTTGCATTACCTTAGAGACATTCCTGGATTAATTCTTTAAAAAATCAAGGCTTACTTAAGAAAATCGCAAAGAATTACTGGAGGAATTTCCGTTGAATAAAATTTCAAAGAAGGAATCTCTGGATCAATTTTTGAAAGTATCTTTGGAGAAATCCTTAATTCAAATTATATATTAATCGTGTAAAAGAATTTTAAAGGAAATCCCTAGAAAAACCTGCAAAAGTTATTGATTTAATTTCAGAAGAGGTTTTCTCCGAGAATCTTAGAGGATGTCCCTGAGAAGCCGATGGATAAATCGCTGGATAACATATTGAAGAAGTTAGGATTTTCTTGCAAAAAATCTCAAAGAATATTAAGAGGAATTAAGATAATTTCTGAAATCATCTTTGGATATATTTAATTTCTGTTGCTCTCCTTGAAAAAAAAAAAAACAAGTTGAATTCTTAAGGTATTTTGAACAACATTCTTGGAAAAATTCCCTGAGAAAACTCGTGCAAAAATTCCATAGGAAAATTCGTGATTGAATTCCCTAAGAAAACTCGTCCTCCTTGAGAAATAATCACTAAATGAACTTCTTTACAAATTTCCGGAGTAACATCTGAATATTAGGGCAAATACCTAAATAAATTTCTGATGAAATTTTTAGAGAAAAACGCACACAGTAATACTTGTCGTAATGTCACGAGGAATTCTCAAAAAAGTCTTGGATCTTAAAGAAATGCCTATCAGAGCTATAAAGAATCGAACTCTTATCTTATGGCTCTTATTAGGTTTCGTTTTGTTTTCTCAGTTCCCGTTTGAACTTTTTCTGTATTTTTTAGTTCTTTTACTCTTTTAGTCTCTTTTTCTGCCAAGAGGTCTCTAATTTCCTATTTTTAAGGAACTCAATCGCTACCAGCCCTGTAAAGACATAAAAGGTTAGTAGCAAAGGGGCGTCAATGACAAAAACAGTCTTCTTAGAATCATGTTATTTCTCTGTTGAGCGGATACATCATCTGAAGATATCACAAGAACGCTTTTAAACAGTAGAATTTCCTCAATTCAAAACCGACCAGCATGTAACTTACACTTCTACGCATTTGAGCCCCTTAAATATAGTAACTTTGAATTTCCAGTCAAGAGTTATTTTTTTTAGCTTTAATGTTTACTTCATATTTGCCAACGTTTGTCCTACCCATGATTTCAAACGTGGACGCGCCTCTGCTTCCTATTGAATCGCGCTCTTCAAAAAGTAGACTTACGATGCACCTATCGAATGCTTTTTGGACTGACGTATGGCCAATATTTTGCCATCTATAAAAGCCCTTCCAAAAAATTCGTACTCATCGCAGTCCAGATCAGTTTCTGAAGGGCCAGACAGGTCATTGTAAGCCAGGAAGGATTTTTTCCATCATTTTGATATATGTGTAAGATATAAACTGCTTTGAAAGCAGCCTCTTTGCGGTGGTAAGCAAAATTTCTATAGTTTTGCATAAAAAATCATAAAAATTTCAAACTAAACATCGAGGGGAATGGGCTAGGGGGGATGCGTCAACTTCCAGCGCCACCAGAAAAATAAGCCCAAGGGTTTGCTGCCGAATGCTGGCTACAGAATTCGATTTGATTTGTATATGACTGAGATACAGCCATTTTCACATGAACACTCCTATATAAATTCGGATTCACCGGTGTCCTCTTCCGAGAGGACCGTAATGGTCCAAAATGCCTACGTTGGTCAGAGTTCATCATTTTGACCAGTTTGGAGAACAAAAATCTGCATGACATTTAATTTTTTCATTGTGCTTAGTAACATTGCTATAGAAAAACACGAAAAAGCAAAGGTTTTTCGAGTCAAACAAAAACGGAGAGGGACATGGAGGGATGAGTCACCCAACAATATGTAGGTACACTAATCCCCTTTCCATGACTTATTAAAGAATTGGATTTGATAGCCTATTGACTGATATCGAAGCATTTTTGTGAACTAAGGTCCGTCCTGCTACTTTAATGGTTAAAGACACGGACATTGTCTTCAGCCATTTAGCTGCACAGATTGTAACTTAACACTAGACAACGGACAAGCATGCTCCAGTGGCACTGCCGAGAAACACGATGCGATTAACCGTCTGATGTCACCAACCGCACGGCCATGAAACCCACTACCGTGTGGGACCAAAATCCGTACACATGATTAATTTTTCATTATTTTAAAATAAAAATGAATAAATATGCAGTTTTAGAATAAGTTAAAAGTTGTTGTTAATGCTTACCAAATATAAGTAGGATATTATTTAAAAATTGAAACAATCAAAATGTTTATGTGAGGTTTGGTTTGTGTGCCATCTTAGTGATTCGTTAGCAAGACATGATAGAGTTTTCAATTAATAGTGAAATTTGCACATATTTTTAAACCAGCTGTTAATCACAATGTCCTCGGATAGTAAGTATTTGAAATTCCGAGGGAGCAAGTGCAACTTCTGAACAGCACAATTACTGTTTGGGAGATTTTTGTGCTGTACGGATTTTGATTCAAAATTTTCATTGGAATCTTAATCCGTACAGGGCAAAACTTGAACAGTGCAGCTAAGGAGTAGAATAGATAGTGATGGATTTTCATGAATATTACTCTAACACGGTGGGAAAAAAGCCTCTTAATTTATACATCGAATTCGTATGATCGTTTTTCTCCTAATGTCTTAATAAGTTTAATTTTGATCTGTCATTGGCTTTACAAATTCCATCTATCTTTCTGTGCAAGCAAAATTACAATTGTGTTAATAAGGTTTAACTCAAATTAAAGAGCATGATAATACTCTTAACGAAGATCTAATCATAACTAATTTGAACAGTTTGACAATATATTTCTAAAATTCCATAAAAAATACTATCTTCACTGTACAATATATTCAAGTTCATTTTCCCTTGTCTAGTGGGTTCTATACCATTTCCCGGAAAGACGATTCCCGGAAATCATTTCCCGGATACCCCATTTACCGGGAAGACATTTCCCGGAATGACCCATTTCCCGGAAAACCATTTCCCGGAATAATCCATTTCCCGGAAAGCTACTCAATGATAAATAAAATAAGAAATTTCCGGTTCATTTTTTTAAAGCAAAGTAATAACTGAACCATGGAAACAATGTGACAAGCTCCAAGAATACTTTGTAAAGAGCCACTAAATTGTCATGGATTAGTTTTTCGACGTTCATACCAGCCACGAAATGCATCGAAAAGAATGATTTTAGTCAATGTCACCCCGCATGGCGGTAATATTTCATTGATATTTCAATGCTTAATTGCTTCCTCATTTGTTATGTTGAATAAAACTATTTAAAAATTTAAAAAATTAGCAACAGGCAACGTGATTTTAGCTTTTGTCCTTCTATTTGAAAAGCAGTTTACCCGGCTAATTAAAAAGCATAATTATTAAACATATTCCTGCGAAAGTCATGAAAAAACATTTGCAAATTTTGAAATATTTTGAAATAATATATAATCATGTTGCTATCCACCATATTTTCAGTTTTTTAATGGATCGAAATTTTTAAATGTTAGGATTTTTTTTCAGGCAATTTGATTGCAAGCTTGATAAGTCTTTTTATATATCATGTAGACCAATTACCTAAAGGTTTCCAGATGTAGACTTACTTCAAGACTAAATAATCTCAAGACATTTTAAGCCTCTATACCATTTTTGTGCAGCCTGTGAGAAAGTTTTTGCCCGGTCCATTTTCATGTTATTCTGGTATAATTATTATCGTCCCCGCTGTCTACATTTTCATTGGACAATTGCCATTCTTCCTTACATAGGCTGTTCTTTCGAGTTATGCTATTTGAACAATCAATAATGTTCAAACCGATAAATAAATCAACATTAGGGGGGTCTCGTAGCCTCGAGGTTACGGTTTCGCTTCGTAAGCGGAAGGTCATGGGTTCGATTCCCAATCCCCCCACACAAAAACCTCCGTCCAGCCACCAGAAGACACCGCACGAAGGACTGTGTATAGGGGAACACATCCATCCTTCGTCAGTATCGATTGGTGACTGAGACACACTGACCCTCTTTGTAGGCTGTTGCCTCACACGATACAAATACATGGCAAAATGAACCACCAATGGACTTCGATATGGATATGGATTGGACCAACGGAAGCACTCTCCTCTACCTGCTCGGTATGAGAGAAATAGCAATAAGAACTAGGATATAAATAAATTCTGTATATATGATCCTCGGCATAGTAGTGGCCAAGTGCACGGAGTGCCTAAAAAAAAAAAAAAATCAACATAAAATTTAGTTATAGCTACTGTCATTTTCAATGGAAATCACCCTTCTTTTGAAAATTTGCCGTTCTTCTAAATCATATTGACAGACGCATATTGACAGAAACTAAGGTTATTCTATTGAGTAATTGGATTATATCAGGAATAGGAATGGTAATAGCAGTAGGCTTGAATGTCGCGAAACTCACGTAGCTCTTCTCACTACAGTAGTTTGAAAACGTGAATCTCATCGAGTAGCCTATACAGGCTAAATGTTTTTGGACAGTCGCGAATAATTCTTTATCCCTGAAGAAGATCCAAATTGGGATCGAAACGTTGGAGCCAAGAAAATAAATTCGTGAGCCCTTTATAAAGCTGCAAGCCAGAAACGAATACTTTAAAAGTTTGAAAAAACAACGAGATTCAAACCTTTGAATAGTTCGATGTTTAAGATGTCGACGCATTGATAGATAACTTTTTAAACAGAGGTTACATGAATCGCATCACTTACCTAGGTGAATCCTGATCATGTAGCTTTTAAGCCCTCCCACTAACAAAACTCCTTCCCGTGACAACCATGAAGATGCAGAGGTATACTCGGTCTTTAGTACCAATGGATGTCACACTAACATTCCTTCCCTTCCCCGATGATCGTGAGGACGTGGCCGGCACCGTTATTGTCATTACTAATTTCAGAATCTCCAAAAATATACATTGAAGATGGTATGCTACTCCCAAGGTACATCTGTTGGTTCCCTGTACAATTTCGATTATTCTGGTCAATCACGGAGTAGCAACTTCGAATTTTACGGAATGCTCATGCTCATTAATTTTATCTCAAAAGATGTGAAAGTTATATTAAAATGACTAATTGGTCGCCTATTTTATCTCCACATATTTTAAACAAAGGGGTTTAAATTGCCTCAGTGCTTAGGTGTACGGATTTTGGTCCCACACGGTATTACTTGCGAACTAGAAGAGTTAACATTACAGGTATTTCTAATTTTCACTTTCATCCCAAAGAGTATTTTTTGTTTGACTTTGCATTAATCTAAAAACATCAAAAAGTTGATGCCTAGCCAGTATGAGTTGAAGGCGAAGCGTGACTTTCCATACGTCACTCGTGTTTACTTCTGGTTCAACGGTGGCACGACAGTTTAATTGCTCCCGGGTAAAAGTGCAATGAAAAACGGTTTCAATGTTCTGAAGCAGGGGAGAATGTTACAAAACACGCCAAACTTGTTCGGTAAAAATACAGGGGGTTTACAACGAGAATTTGCAAAGGGCATATTCCCAATATAATTTACTGATGAAAAGTGTAATCTCAATTATGCGTGACCATTATTTCCTGTTTACTGACTTTTTCGGTAGTCTCTCTAAATTCTGTAAGTGCAACCATAACGCGAAATAAAAATAAGACTCCTGTCCTATTTTCGAAAATTGATTTAGGATTCTGCTTTAAAAGTATTTTTAAGTTTATTATATCAACAGTGCAATTTTCAAAAAAATTATTGAAATCATTTTTGTGCTATGTATTCTTTGAAACTCACCATAAATGTTATAAACCAGACTAGTTATGTATATTCCGAAAACCTCTATATAGGAGAAAGTTTTAATCAAAAAAATTTTATCCAGAAAAATGCATATAAACTATCCAAATTTCACGAAAGCCTTGGAGATGGATCGTTTAGGGCAAACCTCCCCGATCGCATAAAAGCTGTGGAAAGGCAAAGAAACCGAGCACTTATTCCTGAAACACCGCTAAAGATCACCATCGCCATGAAAAGTGTGGAATGACAAAACGTCCAGCCGAGAATATGCCCCTTGTGTATGCACTCAAGTATGCAGATTCCTACTATAAATGGGAACAATAACTCAAAAGTGCTCTTCTGGGTTCCCTTGAATAAACAATCAGTCAGAAATCTGTTTAACTGTGGCAAGTCTTTCTGCTGGAAGGTAGGCTTTTGATGGAGTGAGCAAAGTGTATTTATTTAACAAAAATAGAACAATAGAGAATCGGACTGTTTCCGGATTTTCTCATTCTAAATAGCTTTCAGGGGCTTACTCAGGGCACTTGAATTCTTAAAATGATGATTAAAGGCATACTGTTTTGGATTAAACTGCGGAAAAGTAATCGAGTAGACTAATTTCAGGATGAACATTTAGGCCATTCTCAGTGCTGCTTAATCACAAGTAGACTGACTTTTAGGAAGTTATAATATTAGAAAAACTTGATGTTCTACAAATTTTTAACAAATATTTTTTTAAACGAATGTTGCTAAAAGGTTCGAAAATCCTTCTTCAAGTCGCTTACACTATCTCTGAATAATATGTTTAGCTCAAACTTCCAACTTTCCTATGTTTCGTGATTTGAACTTTGAAAGCTTACGAACTTATAGGAACTTGAAATTCAAAACTTTTTCAGTTATATATTATGTTATTCTCTTTTGCTCGTGGTGTTATAGATTTTCCATAGATTTTATTAGATTTTATAGATCCATGGGTTTTGCATTGTTAGTTTTTAGACCTCACTTAAAATTAATTAAAAAAAACACTTAGAGTAATATTACTAGCATTGATATGAATGATAATATCTTAACCAATATGTAATTGTGTTTTTTTCATAACGTGTTTCTGAACAAAAAACATACATAACAAAAAGACATAAAAAAAAATATAAAGCTTTCTTTCGATCAATGAAAGATTTTGCTATTTGCGCCCAAAGAACACATGTAAATTCGCAAAAGAATGTTCACTAAAATCTTCATACGCTTCATAAATCAATTCTTTGCCAAGCCAGAACCGCTCAACAATTATTATATATGAAACTCTGCTGGTGTATCCATGATCCTAAACCATTTGTATAGAAATATGCAATAAATTTAAAAGCACTCACGAAAGTAGATTCCATAGACAGCTTACCTGGATCGTCATCGTCCTCAGCCCAGTCTATCTGCGCTCGCGATTCGGTGACCAAATGTAGCAGCATCAGCGTCATCGTCACCAGCATCGTGGCCCAGCTTAGCGTCGGTAGGTCGTGGCAACTCCGTTTCCACATATTTTATTCAGAATAATTGCACCACTACACTTTAAGCCAGCTTGCGCTAAATTAATTTTTAAGAGCTACTTTTAAACTTTTTTTTTCTCCTCCCAATGCTTTTGGATCTTTTCGAGCCACTTGCTTTTTCGCGGCCCTTCTTGCTTTTCGCACACTAACGCTATTGCTAGACGCGCTAATGGTTATTACTGCTCTCTAGCACTTATGGTTCCACTATTATGAGACTACGGTCAACCGCTCATTCAAATCACATTCAACGCTAAGTGCGATCCTTCCCGTCGGTTTTTTTTTCCTGTTGAGAAAAATATAAATGGAGCTTGAATTATTGTTTGAATATTTTTAAGTTTCTTCATTCATTGTTATTATTACACTAACAGATTGATAATCCCAATTTTATTTGAAACCTTCATTATAATAATATATGTCCAAAGAAGTTTAAATAAAACATGTATTTTTTGGGGTGAAAAAATAATGCTGCCCGTAGAGGGGTTTAAAATGAAAAAATGAAGGGATAGTTTTATGATATCCCGAGAAACAAAAAAATCATTTCCTGAGAAACGGGAATCCTGGAAATTTCATTTCCCTGAATTGGAAACTCCATGTTTGACGTGCGGAAAGAAAAATTCATTCAAATCGGACCATAAATAACTGAAATGTAACCAACCAAATTCCAAAGTTGATCATTTTGTATAACGAATCGAAAAAGTTGTAAGCGTACTGTCCATCACCGTATATATTATCCGATTTTGACAACCCAAATAAGAAATTAAGAAATGGCAAGAACTATACAGAAATGTTTGAAAAATCTCCAGTAAATTGTACCTACACTACCCGTCATAAATACGGACTCACTAAAATAAGTATTGCAACACCCAGTGGAATATTGAATCATCCCCCAAAAAATTTACCATCACCTCAAAATAGGTAAATTAACATTTCTGTATCTCGAGATCCTTATGGTATGCAAAGAACCGATCTTTAGCAAAGTTGTTCACCGGATGAAGAACATTCGGGAAACTAACAGCTTAATTCGCAATTTTACCACTAGGTGGCGCTAGTGAGCATGTAAAAATTAAGCATTGTAAGCATGTTCTATCTTGTGATCTACATGAGATAGAAAGTTCGAGTCTTAGGCAGTTCAACAGATCAAGGACATTCGGGAAGCAAACAGTTTGGTTAGCAATTTTGCCGATAGGTGGTACTAGTGAGTATGTAAAATTTAGCATTTTCATCAAATTCTATCTTGTGATCTACACGAGATATAAAGTTCGAGTCTTCGGCAAAGTTGTTCAGAAGTTCAAGGACATTCGGAAGACAGACAGTTGACGACGACTCGAAGTAGCTTCTCACGATCAACACTCATCGAGGTCTATTCCGTTTCAGCCGGCTCGCACTAGGAGTGTAATCCGCTCCCACAGTTAATGAACACTGTTCATTGCACAGCATGGTTGCCGATCTCGAAGGAGTGGACACTTTTCTGGACGACGTCTTTGTTTACAGAAAATCTGAATAGGAGCATCACAAGATTCTAAACACACTATTCTAACGCCTTCAAGCTTACGGATTCGTATTGAGGGAAGAAAAGTGCAACATTCTGCAGTCGAAGGTCAAGTATCTGGCGCACATCGTAGATGAGAATGGTCTCCATCCAGATCTATCCAAGGTGGAAGCCATTGTCAAGATGCCATTGCCCAAAGATGTCGCAACTCTACGTTCGTTCCTTGGTGCGGTTAATTTCTATGCGAAGTTTGTCCCGGAGTTGCATCAACTGAGGCTGCCACTCGACGCGCTGCTCAAGAAGAATGCCAAATTCGTTTGGAACAGCGAGTGCCAGAAATCGTTCAAGCGTTTCAAAGAGGTACTCCAGTCGAATTTGCTGCTGACGCTCTCCGATCCAACCTTGGACATCATCGTTGCTGCCGACGCCTCGCAGTCCGGAATCGGTGCCTACCTTCTACACAGTGGTTCGGTCAAAGCCGTCGCACACGCTTACTCACCCCCGCGGATGCAAATTATGGACAAATCAAGAAGGAAGGTCTTGCGCTGGTGATTGCCGTAACAAAATTCCATCGCATGCTGCTAGGACGCAAGTCCACCCTCCAGACGGATCATCAGCCACTTCGGCGGATATTCGGGCAGAAGAAGGTACTCCGGTTCAAACGGCCAACCAACTTCGACGTTGGGCCCTGACGCTTCTGTGCTACAACTTCTGAATTTGCAGGACTCCATCACAGCTAATGCTTGGTCGCAACATAAAGACGGTTCTCGATCTCCTCCACCACGACCAACCCAAGCCTGTGGTCCTCAATCAACGCCAAAACAAACAGTTCAATCGGAAACATAGCGCAAATCATAGGACGATTGGCATGGACGGAAGAAGCTCATCAGATCGCACTCCAATCAACTCAAGCATCGTTCCAGTGGAGCAACAACCGGAGCAACGGTTTCAACTCCACTGGGTATCCTGGTGGATCTGTTTGGACTCCAATATCAAAGACCAACTGTACAGCACGACACTCAACAAGGTCAAGCTGAGCAGGAATTACTTCCTGTTCCCATCCAACCACGGACCGAAGTGCAAGTGGTACCGGCAGTTCCCAACCGGGAAGTCCTAGCGGATCCCAGTCAACTCGAAGATAAGAACACTAAGCTGAGAAGCAGGCTCTTTCCCAGTGAGGACGTTGATGCCAAGAAGAAGAAGAAAAACTGTGAAAAGTATTCAGTTTGTACCCAACCATCCTAAAATAAAAGTTAATTAGAAGTACAATTTGAAACAATTGAATATAGCGAATCGGTCTTGATTATGAAAATGAAAAGAAGAATTTAAAAAATGAACAGAATAACTTAATTACTCGAAACTAAAGTACATCAAACCTGAATCATATAAAAATGAAGTAAAACAATCTTAAATTCCTTAAATATGAAGCAAATCAGACCCAAATAACTAAAATATAAATTAAATCAAACTTTAAATACTTGAATATAAAGAAAATCAGACATGAATCTCTTGTAAATTAATGAATTAGACCTGAATCACTCAAACACTCCATATCAGTAATGATGTCCTTAAATATCAAGTAAATCAGCCCTGTATCTCTAGAAAATGCAGTCAATCGTGCCTGAAACACTTGAATATAAAGTGAATTGGACATGATTCACTTGAAAATTAAGTGAATTAATCGTAAACAACTTGAACATGAAGTGAATCATACCTAATCAACTGCAAAATGCAGTACCGTAAAACGGGGTAACATTGATCGGCGGGGTAAAATTCATCGGATTGACCCTCCTCGTAAAAAGTGCGAATCAACATTTTTCGATGGCACATTTACAATGCATGAATGACGGGGTTGGTGGTCTAATAGCTACCGCTTCTGCTTCATATGCAAAAGGTCATAGGTTCAATCCCAGGCCCGTCCCTTTCCTCGTACTTTGTACTTGTATCTTTCACTTGCTTCTATCTTCCACTCTCTATCTATCACACTCACACCCAACTCGTTCATAGCAATCGCTAGAACCAGAAACTGGCAAGAAACCATTTTTTTACGCCTGATACATATAGGCAGTCTGCTAACCAAAGAGCAAACCTCTCTTCCATGCCTTTCTCCCAATCCATGCACTCCCGCATGAACTGGCGTAGACGCAGTGGTATATACGGTCTACGTAGGAGTCAGTTTGATGCATCATCAATTCCTCCCCCTTTCCCTCATTGGTCTGCATTCTGACGTGGCAGGCGCTATTGTTGCCTAAAAATAGAAGATCACCAGCACTTACACACTGAGGGTGTCTGTTAATCCCAAGCAGTCATTCGGTTGGTTCCTTGTGTAAGTGCAGCTGATCTTGCGATGCTGGAGTAGCAACCACGGGCGGCCAATCAAGCTCAAGCTCAAGCTTAAGCTCAATTACAATGCATGAATGCTGGTTCTCTTTCTTATATTCATGAGCTTATGAGTATTAATTTTTTTGTAAAAATTGAGTTTCATTTATGCGCAAATTTATGAACTTTTCGAAACAATGATTCCATGATTATAAATGACACAACCGAAAATTCATGCCTCACATGAGTGCTGCAAATGATATAAGCAACGAAATTTTTGTTGTTACTAATAATAGTATCGCTGAAAACAACGTCGTTGTCGAAAATTTTATAAGTACCGTTTTGATTCATATTACGGACAGCTTCAAATTCCGGACACTCAACTTTGTATGGGAAACATTTCACACGAAATGTTTCAATTTTTGCTACTCAAAAGTTCTCACTTTCCAGGCTCGTTTTGATAAGCATTTTCCATAGATATCTATACTAATTTGAAATACTTAGTTGCCGCAGACGTCTTTTTAATGGTTTGTCAAGGCCAATTGATGATTTGACCTTTCTAACTATGATTTTCATGAGCTGTCCGGAATTCGCATCAAAGTGTCTGGAATATGAGGCAAAAGTGAAGAGGCGTTCGGAATAAGAATCATGAAATGGCCACACATTTCCATTTATTTGAAATTATTATTGTCGCAGAATCAAAATTTTTACCCACCATTCGAAAGTTAAGTGTTTTGAAGGCTCGATAACGCGGAGGAATTATACAAAATAATTTATTTTATATGCTTTCTGATGAGTTATACTTCACTGAGGCCTTAAGTGTCCGTAACATGAATCAAAACGGTACCGTAATCCAGGGGCAAATTGATCACTGGGGTGAATTTGATCAGGTCGGTACCGAATAGTATTTCCTTTCAAAGATGCTTAATGCTTCGTTGCTATCACAGTCATTCCATGTTTTCTAGTTTATAGATGTCTAATGATGATTTTAAGCTATTTCATTTTCATTAAGGCCAGTTTTGCATAGAAATATTCACAGTTTTTGAAGGTGTTAGCAATACTGTTGGAAATGTCGGTACTAAACAATACGTTGGTGCTAAGCCAGCATGTAAACTTTGAGTGTTTAAAATATTGTGTAAGTTTCAGTGTGAGCTGCTGAACTCATTTTTGAAGTCGTACAGCATTACAAAAATAGTTTTTAGCTCATAACACCGTTTATTGTTGACTAACGTGCTTATTTCAAGGAAAATTGCATACATTTAGGCGTTTTACGCAGATTTTCAAAGTTTAATTTGCAATAAAATGATGATATACACGAGTTGTAAGAATTTTGACATCATTTTCAGATTCAGGAGACCCAAATTTAGTAGATAGGAAAATTTTACATTCTAAAATATGCTTTATTATATAGTGATCAATTTCGCCCCAATGTGTCATTTTCAATTTTTGATATTAATACTAATTTTATTAAAGGTTAAATTTTATTTCATAAAAAATTGATTACATAAAATGATATCAATGAATATCAATGAAATACTGCTTTTACCGAAATAAATTTGACAATTTTTGGATTCCATAGGAAAACATGACAAAAAGTTGTGAAATAGTGATCAATTCGCCCCCAGATTACGGTATGCTTAATTTAACAATATGAACGAATCTTTCTAAAGAATCTCAAATTTCAATAGTTAATTGCCTACATTTAGGCGTATTTCACAGTTCATGTTGTTTTAAGTTTTGAAATATATAAAAAAGAAAATGAGTTGTTTTAAGTTTGGTTTTAATATTCGGTTTCAAGGGCCAGTAAACGGGAAGTAAGGAACATTGCGAACATTGTTTACATGGGTGATCAATGTTACCCCATATCAGCTAGATAAAAAAATCGCTTTAATTTTCTTTAAAGCATGCTCAAAATTTTCAGAAACGAAATATGGTATACAGTCACAAGCAATGAGTGCCAGTACTTGTTTTTAAAATATAAAATTAACAACATTTGCATTTTCAAATGAATTTTTAGGAATTATTAAAAAAAAACTGATCAATGTTATCCCGGATTACGGTCATACAAAACTATATGACCTGTATTTCTGGTGAATCAGACCTGAACTATCTGAATATCAAGTATTTCATACTTGAAGCAGGTGAAAATAAAGTGATCCAGACCTTCATTACATGAATATCAGATGAATCAGATCTGAACGGCTTGCATATGCAGTGAATCCGAAATGATTAACTGAAATATGAAGTGAATCAATTCTAAATCACACGAAAATGAAGTGAATCAATTCTGAATATTAAGTGAATCAAGCTTGAAACAGTTAAACATGAAGTGAAACAGACATGAACCACTTGAAATCAATTGAACATTAGGTGAATCAAACCTGAAACAGTGGAATATGAAGTGAATCAGGTATGAATCACTTAAATACGGAGCGAATTGAATCACTTGGAAATGAATCATTTTTAAGTGAAGTGAATCGGTCATGAGTCACTTGAACATGAAGTGAATCTGTCATGATTTATTTAATATGGAGAAAATCAAACCTGAATTACTTGATTATGAAGAAAAGCAAACCTAAGGCACATGAATGTAAAGAGGATCAGACATTAATCACTAGGGTATGGAGTGAATCTACATGAATCACTTGAATATAATGAAATCAATTCTAAATCACTGGAATATGAAAAGTTTCTGACTTGAATAATTTAAATATGATGCGCGTCAGGCATGAATCACTCGCACGTGAAGTAAAACATACCCGAATCCTTAAAAGATGCATCAGATCTGAAACATTTGAATATGCAATGGATCAGACCTGAATCACTTGAATATGATATGATTCTGATTTTAATCACTTCCACTTCCAAATGCCAAAGGCTATCTGAACGATATTATGAATATTCTGTCTTATTAAATCATGAGATTTAATAACAGTCAACCCCCCATAACTTTATGTATCATATCTCAACTAAGTTTTAAAGAACCATGGTAAAAGTTGGTTTTCTTGGAAACCTCGGAACTCAGTGATGTCCGGATTTCTTTGGCTGTCTGAAGACTCGAACTTGCTATTTAATTAGGATCACAATACACAACTAGCTTAAAATGATTCATGGAACATGTTCATTACCGCCACCTAGTAACAAAATCATGAGCTAAACTGTTTGCCTTTCGGATTACCTTGACCTTCTAACAACTTTGCAAAAAACTTGAACAATCTTCCTTATCTAAATTATGAGATAGAACTCTTATGAAGTTGAAACTATATAAAGCAATCTGTTTTCCTGATGCCCTTTGACTTTCTGAGCAACTTTGCCGAAGACTCGAGCTTTTAATTTCAACTGATGCCCAAGATACAATTTGTTTAGTTGAATATGCTTACTAGTGCTACCTAACGACAAAATTAAGAACCACATGGTTTACTTTTCGGATGTACTTGACTTTCTAAACAACATTTCCGAAGACTGACTCAAGTTGAGTCAGTCGTCGGGTGTAGACGCATTTTTAAGCGCTCCGTAGTTATTTTAAATTATTTTTTTTTTTGCTGTTTACAAACATCGCGCGCGACCGGTAAAAATGCAGTGTAGTGTTGAATCATGCAATATCAGTGACGATCGCTTCCTATGGAAGTGCGAGTTCTGCTTTAAAAATTACCACGCGGCATGCATTGGTGTGCAACGCTATCAGGAGAGTTTTATTTTATCATTTATGGTACCTCTCTGCGGCGATTGCCAGCATAATTTGAAAACTGGAATTGACACCCGCAAAGTGCTCCATCAACAGCATCAGCTAATCGATTCAATTAGGGCACAAACTGACGCCAATCTTCGAGTAGCCGCCGATCTAAAAAAGCTCAGTGCAATGGGGGATTTATTTGACCAAATTGAGCTTCAACTAAAGGAATCGGTGCTGAGTATTAACAACAGCACATCGTCGATCGTTTCGAATGCTGTGTCGGCATTATCGCGTGTGGCTGAAAAAAACTCAACAATAAAAAATGATACGCCCAACAGTGATTTACTTGCAATAAAAAATCATTTGACCGGGCTTTTGGACATATCAATGAAATCTTCAAAACAGAACATTGAAGATTTTGTTGAAACGTTGACTACAGATCTAACCGGCGAACTAAAAAAGATCTGTTCTGAAGTCCAGTCACTGAGCAGTCTAACCATTGAGATGGCTGCTCATTGCAACGATCATAATGCCAGTCAACCACACATGACAACGGATGCGATAGTTGAAATGCAATCGATCGGCAATGAAATTTTGAGTGAAGTTAAAGTTTTAATCGATACTGTTAACTCACCACAAACCAACATTGACGCTGTTCGATTCGTGGAAGTTGAGTCACCCCCTAGCCTTTTAGATGAGTTGGCTGATCAAGGAATCGAAACTGTTAATTTGAACCCGGGCCGAAATTCGAATGGCACTGCAGGTTGGCATTTGCTAGGAACAAAAAAAGTTTGGCGCTCTGATTGGACAGAATATGACAATCGTCAGCAGCGTCGTGCATCGCAGCAAAAAACTAAGGAAAAGGCCCAAAAAACGGAAGAAAGCGAATAAACACAGAGGCCATAACAACAGTACCAATCGAAAAACAAACTCCATTTTTTCAAAAACTCCCTCCAAGCACACCAGAAGTAAAAATGAACTCGAAAATATGAAAAACAATACTTCACAAAAATGGTTCAACTACAACGATAGCAACATGAAGCGCAGAAGCAATGGAGCGGTTTCTAATGGTCTTCCCTCGGATAAGGATTTACTCGCAGCAGCAAAGCTGACTTTTTCCAAGCCTCCAGTTAAGCAACGTGGGATCAAATTTCAGAGAGGCGAAATTTTGAATCCTGTCGATGATGCATTCCCTTCGTGCTCAACATCTAGTTCGAACTGGTTGTTTGGTCCTGCCTTAAGAAACTCCTTTTCGCAGCATTGTTCCTCGTGCTCCTGTGAAAAAACGTGTTTTCGATCAACTTGACGCAGTCCTCAGACGTAGACCCTGACGATCCAATCGTGGCTGATGAACAACTAGTTGGTAATATTTTAAATAATGACAATGTATCTAATAATAGATCTGAACTTTCAAATAATGTTATGCAAAGGGATGTGTTACCATCAACTTCTTCAGAAGCAAATGCTACCGAAATTTTAGTATATTGCCAAAATTTTAATCGCATGAAGAGTGCATCTAAAATGAACGAAATTTATAAAAGAATTCTAACTTCATCCTTCTCAGTTGTTATGGGCACTGAAACTAGTTGGAATGAAAAAATTAAAAGTGAAGAAGTTTTTGGTAATAGTTTTAATGTATTCAGAGATGACCGAGATTTGGTCCTTACCCAAAGAATGTCTGGTGGTGGAGTTCTCATCGCAATATCTACTAAATTCAATTCAGAATTAATAATTTCATCAAAACATAAAGAATTTGAATATGTGTGGGTGAAAGCACACATCGCCGGAGAAACACATATATTTGCTTCTGTGTATTTTCCGCCAGACCAAGCTTGCAAATCATCATATGAAATTTTCTTTCAAACTGCTGATGAAATTGTATCCCAGTTATCTCCAGAATTCAAAGTGCATATCTATGGCGACTTTAATCAGCGTAATGCTGATTTTATTCGTGATTCCGAAAACGAAAGCATTCTGCTTCCGGTTGTCGGTGAAAATGAATCATTACAATTTATTTTTGAAAAAGCTGCATTTTATGGATGATTTCTGTGTGAATGAATCTGTTTCTCCACTATGGAAAAATGAAGCATTTCACACAGCTATTGAGTACTCAATTTTTGTTCACAATAATCACAATTCTGACAACTGTGACTTTGAGAATTTCTTTGATTATAAAAACGCGAATTATGACGGAATTAAGCAAAAATTAAATAGAATAGATTGGCAATCCGTTTTGAAAAACCAGGGAGATTTAGAAATCGCAGTGACGGATTTTTATTCAATTTTGTCGGAAATTATTCAAATGGAAGTTCCTTTATTGCGAAGACGTCGTAGAAATGGGTCGAAAAACCCTGTTTGGATTAATAAGCAAATAACTAATTTAAAAAATCGTAAGCAAAAGGCTCATAAAATTTACAGGCAACAAAAATCTCGAGAAAGTTTAGAAAATTATTTGTATATTGTCAACCAACTTAATCAAGCAATATCCACTGCGCTTGAAGAGTACAACACAAAAATAGAAAATGATTTAAAATCTTGCCCTAGGAATTTCTTCAATTATGCTAAATCGAAGATGAAGTCTAACAATTTTCCTTCTAAAATGACATTGGATGATAGAGCAGCTGATAATCCAGATGGTATGTGCAATCTTTTTGCTACTTTTTTCCAAGAGACTTTTACTAACTTTTCGGATAAAGATCGTGACTTTGAATATTTTTCTAGTTTTCCTGATTTTACAAGCGATATCGGTGTAAGTCAAATACTTTTACAGGACATTTTAACAGGACTGAAGAATTTAGATTCCACCAAAGGATCAGGGCCAGATGGAATCCCACCTATTTTACTGAAAAACTTAGCTAATGAATTTGCAGCAACATTATTTTGGCTATTCAACAAGTCACTTGAAATGAGCAATTTTCCAAAAGAATGGAAAAGATCGTATCTCATACCCATTTACAAGTCTGGTAGAAAATCTGATGTTCGAAATTATCGTGGAATTGCTATTATTTCATCCATTCCAAAACTATTTGAATCAATTATAAATAAAAATGTGTTCAGCCAAATAAAACATAGAATAACGAATACACAACACGGTTTCTATAAAGGTCGTTCTACTACAACAAACCTTTTGGAATTTGTAAATTACACTTTGAATGCAATGGATAGAGGTAACCACGTCGAAGCAATTTACACCGATTTTAATAAGGCATTTGACAGACTAGACATTCCTATGTTGATTTTCAAGCTCAATAAAATGGGAATTGCGATGAGACTCCTCAACTGGATTGAATCTTATTTAACAGATCGCCAACAAATAGTTAGATTTGAGGGAAAAATGTCTAAACCTGTTCACGTTACATCAGGAGTTCCCCAAGGTTCGTATTTAGGTCCATTGTTATTTATATTATTTGTTAACGATATTTCATATGTGCTTAAACATCTTAAAATTCTGATTTATGCCGATGATATGAAACTTTATATGGAAATCAATAGCAACAAAGATAGCGACATTTATCTGAATGAAATAAGTATATTTGATAAATGGTGTAGCAAAAGCTTACTTCAATTAAACGTCAAAAAATGTAATTTAATCACATATAGCAGAAAATGGAATACACCACAGATTACTGTCTCTTTAGGAAATCAAATTGTTCATAAGTGCGATAAGATTAGAGATTTAGGTGTCATATTAGATTCTAAACTTACCTTTACTGATCATTATAATACGATTATCCATAAAGCAACCAATATGTTGAGCTTTATTAAGCGTTTTAGCTACAACTTTCGGGATCCATATACGATTAAAACCTTGTACATTGCTTATGTAAGATCAGTTCTAGAATATTGTAGTATTGTGTGGTCTCCGCATATAAAAATACATGGTGATAGAATCGAATCAGTACAGAAGCAATTTCTTTTATATGCCTTACGCAAATTAGGCTGGACAACGTTTCCACTGCCATCATACGAGGCTCGATGCATGCTTATCGATATTCAAACCTTAAATGAGCGTCGCGAAATAGCCATGATTTCATTTATCAATGATATTGTATCGCAGCGTATTGATTCCACCAATCTTTTATCATGTTTGAATTTCTACACGCCCGCTAGACAGTTAAGAAATCGGAATTTGTTTGCATCAAATAATCATCGAACTAACTATGCAAAATTCGGCCCAATGAATCGAATGATGTCTCTTTATAATCAGCATTGCACAGAAATTGATCTGACCATGTCGCGAACAAAGCTAAGACAATATTTTAATTCCTTAAGATATAATACAACATAGAATTAAGCAAATGTGTAGTCTACTATTGATTGACAAAATAAATAAATAAATAATTAATTAACTCATTACGCGTGGTAAAGATGGACAAATTATGGGTGAAATTATGAAAAAAAATCCACGTGCTCGGCTGGGATTTGAACCCAGGACTCTTGTATGCTAGACGAGCGCTTTACCAACTAAGCTACCGAGCCACTTGGTGACCCAATAACTGAGTTGGTTACAAGTTTAGAATTCAAATCCCTACAGACCACGCGGACCCCTTTGATTTGAATTCTAAACTTGTAACCAACTCAGTTATTGGGTCACCAAGTGGCTCGGTAGCTTAGTTGGTAAAGCGCTCGTCTAGCATACAAGAGTCCTGGGTTCAAATCCCAGCCGAGCACGTGGATTTTTTTCATAATTTCACCCATAATTTGTCCATCTTTACCACGCGTAATGAGTTAATTAATTTAATAACCATGCGGATTGGATTACCGAACAGCTCAATATAAGTGTCAGTTTAAATAAATAATACTCGATCTTTCTATCTTGTTTGGATCAAGAGATAATAAAACTAGTTAGGAATGCTCAATTGCATATGCTCACTAGCGCCACCTAGCAGCAAAATTTAGAATCAAACTGTTTGCAATTCGGATGTCCTTGAACTTATAATCAACTTTGTCGAAGACTCGAGTTTTCTATCTTATCTGGATGATGAAAAAGATGCTCATTTTTATTTGCACACAAGCGCTATCTAGCGACTTAATTTTGAATCAAATTGAAAAAAAAACAGCTTTTAACTTTTTAACTCTCAATCAAAAGTAATAGTCTTTCTCTGGCGTCCTTTCGGTGATTACGTCCTTTTTACTGGTACTCCATAAGGCCACCTTGCTACAGGCGCTGCACCAATTTCCACACTGAAAATTATTTCACTTCACCACCTTTGCCACTCATTATTACAACTGCCCTTCGGCCTCTCTGAGGAACTTTTGTGCCACGATTAGTAGTTTTATGGATTTTCTCCGTTCGCGGTCAGATGCAAGCACTATTTCGGAGCCTTTGAGCGACAGTGTCGTATCAAGTGCAATAATTTGTTTCGTAGGGTCGATGTACCAATAGCCGCATAGCTAAGAACAAATATTCGTATGAAATCGAAAAATAACACTAGCGTCATTATTTTTACATCATCTGAAAGCTTTTTATCTTGGTTTTGTGGGAAAAATATGAAAACTACGAAAACTCATATGTTTGTATTTATTATCGCTTGTGCCACTATAGGCACATGTATTCGTGCCTATAGTAGCACTATTTCTAATTTCTTTTCCTATAGTAGCACTAGCATCACGGCGTTGGCAAAATACTAATCAAAACCGTATTTTTGCAAAGCTTTTATATTTTTCCTTCAAAGTGTGGATCAAAAGCTTTCGTTTGATGTAAAAAAAGTTCGTAATTCATTAATTATTTCGTATAATAAAAAATAATTTCTCTCAGTAGTGCTACTATAGGAACAATAGGTTTACTATAGGCGCAAGGGAGCTCAAATTTTAAGCAAAACTAATTATTTCGATCATTTATTGAACAAAATCAAGCTGTGTATCAATGGTACTTAGATAAATTGCTCCTGACCTTCATGTCAAAAAATATTTTGAAAAGATTTATAACAAAACGGCCGTAAAAAGCCACTAGTGCGACTATAGGGGACTGTCCACTAAGGGAACACTGACCCTAGTCTACCCAGAAAAAAAGAACGTTTCTACCGGAACTATTTTTTTTTTGTAGTGCCACTTGTCATTCTATATGGCTAGGAATCAGTGAGAACAGGTGAAGTCACAGTATACTGGTAGAGAGACAACTATTCTGCCATGGGAAGAGCAGCAATGCAGTGGCCAACAACGAGTGGTTTGGTGGGAACCGTCGACTGGGAAGTGTAGATTAAGCATTTCATAATCGCATCAGATCATCTACCGTACGACTATCGCCCCTTTTGTGTGAACGAAACGCTGAGCTCTCAGATATCTGTTGTCTGTTGGTCAGCCGCTTCGGTTTGCCAGGAACCGCACTTTTATGGTACCTCTTTTGGGAGCTCTGGATCTTCCGCCCGAAAACCAATGAACGACTATGGCAGCAATGCTGCTCTTCGGTGACAATCACAGTCCGAACTTCAATAAAAAGGCATAAATTCCACCTTACACTTCATCCTTCCTCGAAAAACCGCCATGAAGGGTATGATTCCCGGCTTTTTGTTCAGTTCGGTCTTAGCCTTGTTCGCTCGCTATCTGCTCCTTCATAGCTTTCACAGAAAAAAATGGACGTTTGAACGTCGACGTCCGCGACGGTACTTGGCTCATTATTTAATTTTTTTATTTGTTTCTATTACTGATTGAATATCACTAGAACGAATGTGATAAGGGACGAATGACCTTCGGATTAAATTCCCTCTCAAACAACAACAACTAGAATGAATACAAATTTTGGATATGGTTTGAATTAAAAAAGAAATGCAAGGTTTAAAGAATTTTATTCATAAATAATTTGTTGTCTACTATTCCTGTAGAATTTAATCCTTCTAAAATTATTGTGATGATTGCTATTTACGATTACGTTCTGGGAGAAATATTGTTGCAAATTTGATGCATTCGAATTCAATTTCGTCCGAGTCTTGATACATAGTAAACAATTACGTCGGCCGTTATTTTTTTCCAAAATAATGTATTTCGGAAATGATCTTATTTGCAGACTATTTGGGCTACTTGCTTTGCTCTTATTCACAGTTGATCAGCAGGATAAGTTCATTTTATTGTTTATGAGGAAAGTCTTCGCCGAATATATTTAAAAATAGTTTACTCGTAAAGTTTATTTTGTGCTCAGAAAGTTTTGTTTTGATAATGTTTATTGCTTTTCTTTTAGTATAAAATACATTACATTCATTTCTTATATCTAGGTGTTTTGTGTTATTAGACAACACTATCATCCTAATTTGGTAAAACAAATTTAAGATTTTATTAACATTTTGTTAACAACATTTCATTTGCCGTAGTAGTTCAGATTTTTAGCAGGTGAGTTGATTTCACCTACTTATGAGAGAAAAAACTCGTTTTCCATTTACTTACTTAACTTAAATATACCTAACTAAACCTAAATATACAACGCATTAATCGTGGTAATAGAAGATTGTAACGATTTCTGCCTGAAATTATTAATAATTTTATTTGACATTTGTTCCAAAGTTTCAACATTGGATATTCTATGTAACTCATTGGTACTATACCAGGGAGGAAGTTTCAGAATCATTTTCAAAATTTGATTTAGAATTCTCTGCAGAGCTTTCTTCCTGGAATTACAACAGCTAGTCCATATTGGTACAGCATACAACATGGCTGGCCTGAAAATTTGTTTGAATATCAAAAGCTTGTTCTTAAGACAAAGTTTTGATTTTCAATTATTAAGCGAAAAGAGACATTTTACATATTTATTACATTTGGCTTGAATGCCCTCAATGTGATTTTTGAAAGTTAAATTCTTATCTAGCATGGGTCCTAGATACTTAACTTCATCTGACCAATTTATTGAAACCCCTCTCATCGTGACAACATGTCTACTTGAAGGTTTCAAATAAAGAGCTTTTGGTTTATGTGGGAATAATGTTAGTTGAGTTTTGAAAGCATTAGAAGAAATCTTCCATTTTTTGCAAGTATGAAGAAAATATATTCAAACTTGTTTGCAATCGACTACAGATGACACGCAGACTTCGTCCTTTGGCGAAGAGGCCTGTGTCATCCGCAAACAAGGATTTTTGACATCCCTGAGGTAACTCAGGTAAGTCAGATGTGAAAATATTGTATAATATTGGTCCCAAAATGAAGGAATTGAGGAATTGAGGAACACCAGCTCTCACAGGAAGTCTTTCAGACCTGTAGTTCTGATAATTTACCTGAAGTGTACGATTTGACAGATAACTTCGAATTATTCTAACAATGTATGTTGGAAAATTAAAGTTTTTTATTTTACGATCAAACCTTCATGCCAAACACAATCGAATGCTTTTTCTACGTCTAGAAGAGCAAGAACAGTAGAAAAGCCTTCAGATTTGTTGGAACGGATCAAATTTGTTACACGTAGAAGTTGATGAGTGGTCGAATGTCCTTGGCGGAATCCCAACTGTTCATTGGCAAAAATTTAATTTTCGTTGATGTGGGCCATCATTCTGTTCAAAATGACCTTTTCAAAAAGTTTACTGATGGAGGAAAGCAAACTGATTGGACGATAGCTAGAAGCTTCTTCAGGATTTTTGTCTGGTTTTAAAATTGGAACAACCTTAGCATTTTTCCATTTGTCAGGAAAATATGCTAATTAAAAACATTTGTTGAATATATAAACTAAGAATGATAAGCTACTTTCTAGAAGTTTCTTGACGAGGATGTAGAAAATTCCATCATCGCCAGGAGCTTTCATATTTTTGAATTTTTTAATAATAGACGGATTTCACGCCAACTCGACACGCGATTGGCAGCACCCCTTCAGAATTCAATGAAACTTTCTGGATGTCAACAGTATGTGAAACTAAGATACTTTGCATATTTTGTTTTTTCAAAATCGATCTAGACTAACTTTTGGAAAGGGTCAAAGTGTTGTATGGGGGACTGTCGTGAAATTTCCTGACGTTTTAGAGAAAAATATTGAAAAAAATATAAACACATTTTCTACACTGAAAAAACAAATATTCAAAACTTTAAAGTCGATTTAAAAAAAAACGGCCACTTCAGATTTTGATCATCCTTAAGCAAAAAGTTTCGTAATTAAATGTACTAAAAGTCGTCCATACATTGCAAATTGGTCATATTTCAGGGAAAAAAGTTTTTCTAACATCAATTTTTTCAAGTCTCAAAGTTTTTTTTTACTTTTTTTATAAACTTGTATAACTCGAAAACGGCAAGACCTACAAAAAAGTGTTGTATGGGGGACTGTCGTGAAATTTCCTGACGTTTTAGAAAAAAATATTAAAAAAATAAAAACACATTTTCTACACAGAAAAAAATATATTCAAAACTTTAAAGTCGATTTAAAAAAACGGCCACTTCAGATTTTGATCATCCTTAAGCAAAAAGTTTCGTAATTAAATGTACTAAAAGTCGTCCATACATTGCAAATTGGTCATATTTTAGGGAAAAAAGTTTTTCTAACATCGATTTTTTTTAAGTCTCAATGTTATTTTTACTTTTTTTATAAACCCGTATAACTCGAAAACGGCAAGACCTACAAAAAAGTGTGTTGGGACTGTCGTGAAATTTCCTGACGTTTTAGAAAAAAATATTAAAAAATAAAAGCACATTTTCTACACAGAAAAAAAATATTCAAAACTTTAAAGTCGATTTAAAAAAACGGCCACTTCAGATATTGATCATCCTTAAGCAAAAAGTTTTGTAATCAAATTTACTAAAAGTCGTCCATACATTGCAAATTGGGCATATTTTAGAGCAAAAAGTTTTTCTAACATCGAATTGTTTAAGTCCAAAATGATTTTTTTATTTTATTTTTATTTCGCTTTAAATAGTCTAGTATGATCATATTTTCAAGTGATAAATAAGTTTTAATCACAAAATAGATTATATTTGTTTTATTGGAAGTAGTTAAAAGAAATGAAACGGAATTATACAGTTTTTTTTTAAATTAATCTCAATTGATCTCGCACCAAACCGCTTATGAGAAAATCAACTCCGTCTAACAATCCGATGGGTTTTTTATGGTTGGAAAGATATCACAATAATATTTAATTTCTTATTTGGTAATAGCCAATGTTAACAGGTGTTTGGAAAGGGTCAATATTATGCTTATGAAAAAAGTCGTGGTTTGTTTTTATTTTTATTATTGCTATATATCCTAAAACGTAGTATCTGCACATAAATATTTACATTATTTTTGGGCTTTACTGAATAAATTGAATATTCTTGGTGCATCATCTGAATTGGTATACCGTTTGGCTGCAATTTGTGTATCACTAATAGGCATAAAACAATGATATTTTTGGGTACCAGGGACAGTTTTAACCTTATCAAACAATTCCACCAATTCCTCTGACATTTTAACATATTGTTCATTAGATATATAACAGAAATTTAATTTGGTGATACATGTATCAGTTTGTTTCACTGCCCAGTCGAATAGTTCCCACGGAGTTGCGATTGTGTTTCCATAGTATTTTGCAAGACTTGCTCTTTTTGCCATTCGCTTGAGAGTACCACCAATAGCGTCATAGGGGCCTTTGCCGTGGGATGTGGCAAAAAAGTGCCACTCTGCTTCTAATCCATGTATTTTCTTAAGCTTAAGGTTAAGCTGACCATCTGACTGAAAAATAACTTTTGATTTGTTTAACAAAATTTATCAATTTTAAAATAAATAGCTGGACTGCTATTGTGTCATTGGTCTGATATTATAATAAAACTAACGTTTTCCAATTTATTATCTTTTTTATGGTAAATCTAGGATTGGTGTATCGTTGCTTGGGAATTATTCCAATGATATTACCAGTATTAAACCTTGTTTTAAGGAGTCTTTTTGTTTCGTAGAAAAGAAGACTGTTATTTGCAAATAAAATCTTATCAACTTTTTTTTAGGTAGATAACAATACAAACATATTCATTATTTCTTATTCATCTGGCATTTAACGCAGGAACGTTTAGTAATTTTTTTTTTCACAAAACTTTTTCTAGAAGAGAATTTAATGAGGTATGGATAAGGTTGTTACTTTTCAA
Source organism: Aedes aegypti (assembly GCF_002204515.2). Classification (NCBI taxonomy): domain Eukaryota; kingdom Metazoa; phylum Arthropoda; class Insecta; order Diptera; family Culicidae; genus Aedes; species Aedes aegypti. Next base: position 163,422,182 of record NC_035107.1, on the reverse strand, counting down.
TGTTTGCAATACTGTTGTGATACCTTTCAAACCATAAAAAGCCGTCGGATTGTTAGACGGAGTTGATTTCCTCATAGGCATAGGCGAAGTCCATTGATTGACTTCATTTAAAAAACATAATCACTGTATAATTCCGTTTGTTAACTATTCTCAATAAAAAATGCAATCTATTTTCTGATTCAAACTCATTTATCACTTTTGACGGTTTAAAACAAAATCTTTGAAAAAAAATTTCAGTTTTGGACTTAAAAAATTCGAAGTAAGAAAAACTTTTTTCCCTAAAATATGCCCAATTAGCAATGTATGGACGACTTTTAGTAAATTTAATTACGAAACTTTTTGCTTAAGGATGATCAAAATCTGAAATGGCCGTTTTTTCAAATCGACTTTAAAGTTTTGAATATTTTTTTTTCAGTGTAGAAAATGTGTTTTTTTTTTCAATATTTTCCTCTAAAACGTCAGGAAATTTCACGACAGTCCCCCATACAACGTTTTTTTGTTTACCGTTTTCGAGTTATACGGGTTTATAAAGGTAAAAAAAACTTTGACCCTTTCCAAATGTAAGTCTAGCTCGATTTTGAAAAAAAAAAACAAAGTATGTAAAGTATCTTAGTTTCACATAGTCTCCACACCCAGAAAGTTTCATTGAATTCTGAAGGGGTGCTGCCAATCCCTTTGTCGAGTTTGCGTGAAATCCGTCAATAGTTCTCACTTCTTCCAAATCAGTCTCCCAGGCATTTTCGAAAACGTTCTCTTGATTGAGAATATTTTCGAAGTCCTGAGTAACTTGATTTTCAATTGGACTAGTAAGTCCTAAATTAAAATTGTGCGCGCTTTCAAACTGTATAGCAAGTTTTTGAGCTTTTTCGCAATTAGTTAGTAATAATTTGTTTTCCTCTTTCAATGCCGGTATTGGCTTCTGAGGTTTTTTTTTCAAAATTTTAGATAATTTCCAAAAGGGCTTAGAGCCAGGGTTCAATTGAGAAATCTTATTTTCAAAATTTATGTTTCTTAATTGCGCCGAACATTACTTGATTTCTTCCTGCAAATCTTGCCATATAATTTTCATATATCGCGGGTGCGTTGAAATTGCGTTCTCCTCACGTTTTAAGGTGGATCAAGAATTTAAGATCGTCATCTATAATCACGGATTCAAATTTTACTTCACATTTTGGATTTGCAATGCAATGCTCCTGGCTTTAACAATGGAATTTGTTAAAGTTTCAAGAGCATTGTCAATATCAAGTTTTGTTTGTAATGAAATGTTAACATCAAGATAAGATATATTGACTCTTTCATATGTATATTCCAGTCGGCTTGAACATAATTAAAAGTGGAGCTGATAGGATTGAGAATCACTTCATGGGATATTTAAAATGTAACAGGAACATGATCAGAATCAAAATCAGCATGAGTAATCAGTTGGCTACAAAAATGACTAGATTCGGTTAAGATCAAATCAATCGTAGATGGATTTCTAGAAGAGGAAAAACATGTAGGGCTATCAAGGTATTGAATTGGGAAATATCCTGAAGAGCACTCATCAAATAAAATTCTGCCGTTGGAATTACTTTGAGAATTATTCCATGACCGATGTTTGGCATTGAAGTCACCAATGACTACAAATTTTGACTTATTGTGAGTCAATAGAAAAATAGGCAGCTATGAAAGTATATTTACCAAGATGTGTTTCAACAGAAACACCTTAAGATTCAGATGACGAAAACAGTTGATGAATGATGATTGCAACTCCCCCACATGCCCCATCAAGTCAATTATTCCGATAAACAAAAAAGTTAGGTTTGTTTTTTTTGGTTTGGATCCAGGTTTTAAATAGTTCTCAGTAATAACTGCTGTATACGTTATCAGCTGTAAGAAAATTAAACAGCTCGTCCTTTATTGGATCTTCTATAAAAACGTAATCCAATAACAATTTGATTAGTAAATTTTACACCAACTTGGACTGCTTCAGTCATAGTGGCGGCTTTGAACATTGCATCAATCATTAGATTCAACTGCTTAGTTAGAAAATTAAAATCAGAGGCAGACATATCGCTTGAAGTGGGTACATTATCTGATGATTTCCCGTTAGAATTTTCGGTAGACGAAGAGGCGGAGTAGAAGTTACCTGTTGCGGCTGGGTTTTTTTTCCATTTGATTTGAAACAATTAGAATGGGTACCGTACTCCGGGGGCAAATTGATCACTATTTTACAACTTATCGTCGTGTTATCCTTCGGAATTCAAATGTTGTCAAATAAATTTAGACAAACCCAGTACTTCATTGATCTTTATTTGTTTATGCAATCGACTTTTGATTAAATGATATTTAACATATCATAAAAATAGTTTTAATATAAATAAATGTGTCATTCTAACTGAGGTGAAATAGATCACCATTTAACAAATCAAGTGTAAGAATATAAAAATTCTCTATCAACTAAATTTGGGTCTCCTGAATCTGAAAATGACGTCAAAAATTTTACAACCCGAGTATTTGATAACTTTATTGCAAAATTGAATTTTAAAAATCTGCATAATATGCCTAAAATAAGCACATTATTTGAGAATAAACGGTTTTATGAGCAAAACACTGTCCTTAATATGCTGTTTGATATCAACAATGACTTCAGTAGTTCATACTTAAGCTTCTTCTTCTTCTTTCTGGCGTTACGTCCCCACTGGGACAGAGCCTGCTTCTCTGCTTAGTGTTCTTATGAGCACTTCCACAGTTTTTAACTGAGAGCTTACTATGCCAATGACCATTTTTGCATGCGTATTTCGTGTGGCAGGTACGAATATACTCTATGCTCTGGGAAGTCGAGAACATTTCCAACCCGAAAAGATCCTCGACCGGTAGGATTCGAACCCACGACCCTCAGCTTGGTCTTGCTGAATAGCTGCGCATTTACCGCTACGGCTATCTGGGCCCCATACTTAAGCTTACACAACATTAATTTCTCAAAGTTGACATTTAGACTTTGCACCAGTGGATTGTTTAGCATCGACATTTCCAACAGTATTGCTTACACATTCAAAAAGTGTGAATATTTCTCTACAAAACTGGCCCTGATAAAAATAAAATAGTTCAAAATCATCATTAGGCATCTATAAACTAGGAAACATGGAAAGTCTGTGGTGCAGAAGAAACCTTCCGCATCCTTGGGAGGAAATGTTTTCCGGTACCGACCTGATCAAATTCACCCCAGTGATCAATTTTCCCCCGGATTACGGTACTCGTAGTATGAAAAAGGAAGGAGTTCAAATTACCTGCTACGATTTCGGCAAAGGATTTTCCGTGGTACATACTTTCGAAATTTAAGAGATTCGAACGGTCCGACGGATTCAAAATAGTTTGTGAATTATAATCTTCCTGATGGGTATGATTCTTAATCAAGCGATCGTTAACTGAAAAATGAGCATTATTGAATACTCTACCAGGAAAATTCCGGAAACGACCGTTACCGTTATGAACATTATCTTTTATCTGCCTGGCACGAGCTTCGACGACGCGCCTACGCGAAGGGCAAGCCCAGAAATTTGATTTATGATTGCCCCCGCAATTGGCGCATATGACCTTATCGGTATCTTCCTCCACTTGACAGACGTCCTAAGCGTGAGAAGAACCTCCGCAAATCATGCATTTAGCATCCATGCGGCAATTTTTTGTCCCATGACCCCACTTTTGGCACCGACGGCACTAAGTGGGATTCTGGTAATTTCCTCCAGGTTTCTGGAAATGTTCCCATGTCACACGGACATCGAACATAAGTTGTGCTTTTTCTAAAGCTTTAATATTATTTAGATATTTTTTTGTTAAAGTGAACTGAATAATATTCTTGAGGAAGCCTTTTCCGAACAATGCCAGATTGGGTTCTCGTTTTTATAATGATTACTTGAACTGGGGAAAATCATAGCAAATCATTTATTCCATCTTTGATCTCTTCAAATGACTTATAGTCACTTGAGAGACCTTTCCAGACGACTTTGAACAAACGTTCAGTTTTGTCGTCATAAGTAAAAAAATTGTGCTTCAAGATGTTTGAGAAGAAGTTCGCGATCTTTAAGAGTTTCCGGCAAAACGCGACAGTCTCCTTTCTTTGCGATTTGGAAAAATAAACCTTGATTCCCCTAATGGAGTTCAAGATCTCCTGTCTAAATCCCCCAAATTCGGAACAACTGACCTGGGCTAGAAACTGTTTCGATTTGGTGTTCGGAAAATTTGTCTAGAGCATCGAACTGATTGCTCATTTCGATGCAATTATCAACATTATCCATTTCACCCTTGGAAGAAAGTTCGCATTCTGGAGAAACGTCCTTTCTTCCATTCTTGCCACGTTCAGTAACAGTTTTAAATCCCACTTTTTTGGAAGTAAGTTCTGAATTCAAATATTCACCTTTCCTTTTGTTTGTAGTTTCAACTATGTTTAGTGAATAAACAAAAGGAAGACCAAGTCCAAGAAGGGTTGCCACCGCTAGCTTTCGCCAACGGGTCCAACGAAAAATCGAAGGCACGGGTCCAAACAAGGATCGTAAAGGGATCGAACTTCAAAAAAAAATGTTTTTATTTTTATCACGAGCTGTTTTTTATGTAAATATTGTATTTCACAGAATTTTTCGTACAATTATCTAGTAATTTCTCCGTGAGTGCTGCTTTTCAATGAGCAGTTTATTGAGGTGGTGCTACTTTGTCTCAAATATCGATACCCCGAATATCGTTTCCCCAAACACCAGTTCTGAAAATGCCAGTTTTCTGAATACCCCGTTTTAATAAGTGGTATGTCTCTCCGAAATGTATTTGGCACTCATAACTGTCATAACATTTCAAGGTGATAAATGGTTCATATGATATGCACCCTTCTTTGTTTGTTTTATTTTCTTTATTGTTCTTTCTAGTTCACCACTCTGTCACTGAAGATTGGGTTTTTATCCATTTTGAACTGCATCTATTTTGGGGCCGTCCATAAACTACGTGGTCTTCTGAGAGGAAAGAAGGGGGTTGTTCTGTCCAAATACCACGATCCATACAAATTTCGGGTCATTCGGTGGAATGGATTGTGGGGAAAAGTGACATTCGAGTAGCTGGCGTTCGAGGAAATTACATTCAAAGGAGAGACAGTCAGGTAGAAGTAGCACAATCGGTTTTTAGTGATGTTAGAAACCTCAAAAACCTCATGAAAGATTCTACCCCATTACCCCGAATGCCATCTCCCCGAATGCCATCTCCCCGAATGACATCACCCCGAATTCCATTATCCCGAATGTACCATTACCCCGAATTCGATCACCCCGAATACTATTTCCCCGAATTTACAATTATCTTGACATGATGCTATTGATGATATTTCCCCATGATATTGGAATTCGGGGTAATGTCATTCGGGGTGATGGGTCGTTCGGGGTTTTGGAATTCGGGGTAATGGTGTTCGGGTTAATGGCATACGGGGTAATGGGATTCGGGGTAATGGGGTAGAATCATGAAAGATTCTACCCCATTACCCCGAATGCCATCTCCCCGAATGACATCACCCCGAATTCCATTATCCCGAATGTACCATTACTCCGAATTCGATCACCCCGAATACTATTTCCCCGAATTTACAATTATCTTGACATGATGCTATTGATGATATTTCCCCATGATATTGGAATTCGGGGTAATGTCATTCGGGGTGATGGGTCGTTCGGGGTTTTGGAATTCGGGGTAATGGTGTTGGGGTTAATGGCATACGGGGTAATGGGATTCGGGGTAATGGGGTAGAATCTCATGAAAAAGTATTCAAACAATAGTAATTGCATATCGCTGCCTAATATGGTTTGAGGAAAATTTATCAATTCTTAAATTATAGCATAATCTTATAAACTTCTTAGTTGCCTGACAGCTCTTGAAAGTTGTTAATAGTAAATTTAAATTTTGTTTGTGAGAGGAAGCAATAATTACCTAATTGAACAGATAGCACAAATAGTTGCCACGTATATCGAACTGCTTATGATGAAAAGAAGGGAAAATCTCTTGTTATTTTTTTCAAACTTTAATTGTTTGTTCAACTTATATATATATAACTTGTAACATAATATATAATCTATTGGTTTAATATCTCTGTTTGAAATCTTATCGATAATAGTTGCAACGTATATCGTAAACTCGTAAATATCTAATCATCATTTGGGGGGTTGGGCTAGGTTTCTACGAATGTGTGGCAGGTATTGAAAAATGCGCGGCAGAGGGGGAGGGGGTCTAGATATTCCGAAAAACTATTTACATATATACGTCATATTTCGTTGAATCTAGTATGGGGCAAAATTTCGCTCTCTGAAACGCAAAATTTGAATACTTTCATAACCGGCATACTTTACAGCAGTCATAAACTATTGCTTGCAGAAAAATACACACTAAATTTTCATAAAAAATACTCAAAACAGGGTTAATTGAAATTTAACAAAACTAGCAGTTTTTCGCCAAATTAAGTAAAAACATGAAATTTTGGTGGCTTTTTTCACTCGAGCAGGTATATTTCGTCAAAAATTAAAAGTTATATATGGATTTGGACCAATTTGCAAATTTTTCCGCTTTAAGTTGCTCGAGCTATTGTGGGGCCACTATGGACTGAAAATGATTTCCTATCATTTATGCAAAAACCAAAACACCATAAAGACACTTTACGATAGGCTTAGCTTTGCCCCTACATAAAGAAGTGAATAAGACTAATTTTTTATTTGTTCCATGCAACGAAAGTTCGACTGAAAATTACAATTAGCCATTACTTTTCTAAATCTCAATCAGTTTCTATAAAATTAGGAGTGAGCCTTCCTTAGCCGAGTTGTAACAGTCCGTGGCTACAAAGCAAGCCATGCTGAAGGTGTCTGGGTTCGAATCCCGGTCGGTCCAGGATCTTTTCGTAATGGAAGTTTCCTTGCCTTCCTTGGACATATAGTATAATCGTACCTGCCATACGATTAAATAATGCGAAAATGGCAAGTTTGGCCAAGAAAGCTCTCAGTTAATAACTGTAGAAGTGTTCATAAGTACACTAAGCTGAGAAGCAGGCTCTGTCTCCGTGACGACGTAATGCCAAGAAGAGGAAGAAGAATATTAGGAGTGAAAGTCCCTTACTTGAATAGAATTTGAACCACCATGACATGTATAACATTCGTTTTCATTTGAGCAAGAAATCTAGAAAAGAAACTCTTGCTCCACTCGAACTTCTGCCCCACTTGACTCTATGCGTTTTTGACTCATTATCACCCACGACGACGGTAACTCATTCCAAAAACAAATTCGATTTAAGCTGATAACACAAGCGTCATCATTGCAATTCAGATGAGAGTGCTTATTGTGGCCTAATGATAAGCTAGTTTCCGAAATGATGCTTGAATTGATGATTGTGGAGGAAAAATCAAATTTGAAATTAAGCGATCGTGAGGTATTCTTTGATAAAATTTCGATTTGTTGAGTTACATCACTGTAATGAAGAAAAGTTCAGTGAATCTAGAACGAAGAGATGTCGCAGGATTCGGGAAATGTACAAAACTATTAATCAATTGGAGAGTTCAAGTGAAACAATTTTCTAAAGTTGTGTTTTTCGTCGAGCATTCGAAAAGTTGTTCTCGGTATCAAGCATAAAGTTGAAGGATTTCAGAATAGGCAGCATGTTCTAGAGAAATAAGTTCACCGAGAGACATTCAAAGAACAACTGAAAGCTACTGTTTTTATTTCTGCTCGGGCGGGAAATCTCGGTGCTCGAATTGTGCTTGTAACAGAAACTTCAATTTACACGCTACTGGCTTTGAAAATGATTATCAGTATCTTTATCGCAAAGTGAACCTTTTTTGGAGCACCATTAGAAAAAGTATGATAATATTATAAAAGAGGACGCTTTAATTACTTGTCAGTTTTACGATGTGGTGAAATTTTCGATATCGTGACAGAAAAGAAACGAAATCAACAAAACTGAAGAGTATATCAAAAATAAAACATGTAGGATACCGTTCAAATTTGAAAGTGATTTTGAGTTTTGTCCCAAATAATAAATTTCATAAACTTCAATGATTGAAAATACCAAAATGTAAAGAAAACTGCCTCTGTTAAGTAAACATGCTCGCACGGGTTGCATTGTGAGTGTTCTACAGTTCATACGTTAACACAATCACAACATTATTAGTGAACGTTACCAGTTGTCGAAAACCAGCCATTTTTTGCACTTACCCACCCTTTTGTAACGCTTTTTGAATCAATAGAATTAAATTTGTAATTTGTTTATTTATTCTTATGGTAACTTGTTAGTTTACACTTTTCATCAAGTCAAGGAAATTTTAAGAAAACTATATATTGAAGTCGAAACTAACAAAATTACTTAATAATGCAAAACAAAATGACTAAAGGAAACAAAAAAAGAACATAATTGCAAAAAAGGAAATTGTGTTTAAGCTGTAACACTAGAAGGACATCGTTAAGAACAATGTAAATGCGGATGTTCAAGCAAACAGTTCAGCCAGAAGTCTCTTCCTCTGGCATTCAATTTTTGCAAATCTGACTCCCTTTCGACCTACTCTGTCCATAAACGCATAATTGTCCCAAATGAATATAAATTACAGCAAACATGAGACTGATATGTGTTTATGGACAGTACTAAAACTATAACGGCAATAATTTCTACTGCATATTGCTGAAAATTTTTATTATTGAACAACTTGAAAACATATTCCAGATACAACACAGTGGATAGCGATTAAGTGATATCATGCTAATGTGTTGCAATCTACTTAATCTACTTAATCAAATTTACCTTAGCATGTTTAAAAGTTAAAATTTACTTAAATTCTTCAATTCAATTTTGTATTAATAAAAATATCTTTTCAGAAAGCATTACTTCTAAATTTGCAAACACCGTATCCATCAAACTAAACTATGGTTACACTACTGCCGCATGAGCATAGTTAAAGAAAACTCAACCACAATTAGTGAAGTTAATCAGAAACTGCTGTTTATACTACGTACACTTTAAAGAATTTCCCCTCGTAATACACAAATGTCTAATGCAATCTATTGAGTGTCCAAAAGTTTAAGTTTTTAGTGAAAAATCCAACGAAACTGTGAATTCAGTCTATATTTGATTCCTGCAACAGTCCAGACTTTTCTCTGTCTGCAGCATAGCAAAGCGAATAAGATATCCGTGAAGTCATAAATATTGTTATTAGATTTATGTTTATTCAAAAGCATTATCAAGGAATGAAGTGGCTGCTGAAAGGAATTCCAAATGGGCTCGAACGATACACACAAAGAAGAGCCGCCACAAACCATCGTTTTCCAACCATTCTGCAATCCCCTGGAGAATCAAAGAACTCAATCGGAGAGGAGGAACGCGGACGAAGAAGAAAAGAATAAGAGCAAGATGTCAAGTGCATTTATAAAGACGCCATATAAAAAAGCAAAAAAAGAAGCAACGAGTTGCTCTGCCGCAGGATGATTGCGGATAAGAGCGTGGGTGGGAAAACGAGTGACAAGAATGATCACGAAAACACCGAGAACCCCAAAAACCGCTGCAGGGCAAGGGAAATCTTGATCTGAATAAAATAAATATTTTGCTGTCCTATTGGCGTGTATTGAAGCAGACACGAGAGTATCCGATATTTTGCATAGCCGGGTGCGAGAAAACGAGAGGAATACAACCGAGCTCAACACGAGTTTATCTCGTTTCCCAAGATTTTCAGCTCTGTGCTTGTATTAATTCTAATTTTTCCGCTTGTTATTTATTCAGTGAATTCGGAACGAACGGATTCGGAAAATCGAGTAGAGCATGTCTTTAGTAAAGATTGTTGTGAAATCACTTGCGGAATTCCAAATAGATGTCTCTATGTGTTCCGATGAAATGTTAACATGCATATGAAGATTGACTTAACCTATTGAAATGTTAGTTGTGTTACATTTCTAAACCCAGGGCCGGATTAACAAATTTTGGGGTACGAGGCCAGAGTATTGCGGGCCTTTTCCTAGAAAACTCGTTTTGATAAAACTTAATGTGCTCATTGATAACTACACTAATGAGTATTGCAGGTAATGTTCTTGGTAAGATTTCATCTACCAGAAGCTCAACTGGTATAAACCCTCATAAGCGTCACTTAGGATCAACATACATATAGTAATGGATTCCTATTGAACAATGAAACTTTAAAACTTCGAAAACATATCATGACTGTAATTTGATATAACATTTTGATAATAAGTTTGTACTGACATTACAGCATCTGCGTGTTTGGAACATTTCTCAAAATTTATCCATAGCAATTTCCATATAAACCTACATTGTCTTTGGGCCACCTTTAAATCACCACCTATAATGCTGAAAATTTCACAGAACACTTTTTTATGGTAAGGACGGTAAGAAACATATGGGAGACTGGATTTTCAAACATTTTAAAATCTTGAACCACCCTAGTATACAGGGTGTTTGGTTCCATGTTTTTAATAATTGGAGGGTAGATAGGTCTCCATGAGATATGAAAAAGTGCCCATGGAACATAGGGTCGCAAATCACTGCTAAGTGAGTTATTCACGATTTTAAGATTTTCAACTTGTTCATCTTTGGAACCACATATCTAATTAACTATGCGTCATACATTTAATCTCAGCGCATGAATCGAAAGCTTATGATCTAATCTATCTTAGTTTCTTGGACGTAATTTTTGTAGAAAATGATTCAAAGGCTCAAATTACGAAAAGTTTGCAAAAAGTGACGGAAAAATCAGCATTTTTCGACGTAATTTTATGAATTTTATTAAAATTATCGTAATTAATGTTAAAAAATTTTTTCTAAAAAATATGCATTAACTTGTTAGCTACCAAAGTGTCTTTGAGAGCAAAAGTGTATCTCTTGTAGATTCGTCACAATATCATTTTGAAAGTTGTGCTTCAAAGAGCAAAAAAATCAAAATAAATATCGGCTGATAACTCTATTCGTTCGTCCGTTCGTGTGTTGATGCCTCCGCGTGTGGATGAAGTGCTCGGAAACGACAGATGTCGGTCGTGCCGAAGCGAAGGGGAAATGAAATCGCTTCGCAACATGCGCCATTGTTTTCTTCTCTTCGCGGCGTTTGGTTTGCAAACAGACGCATAAATAGATTTAGTGCGGTCGCCGCACGACCACCGCAGTAGCGAAAGTGTGTTCATAAAGACTGATCCCTTTAAATTCCTCGCACTAGTAGCTGAGCTACGGTGCAGAGCAGATGGGGGGTGCGCTTGCGCGTGTAGCGAGGACTCAATTTATGCATTTCTCGCCTATGACGTGGAACTTTTGATGTATTTTGAAGGGTTTTAGGTCGTCTATTAATTACATAGAGGTGGACAAGTGAGAGTAGAATTTATGACGTGCCATTCACGCCGTTGTAAAAGTACAACACTACCAAGTAAACCTCGCCCGTGATACACAGCACGAGCGAGGTGAATTCTTAGGTTCAATAAAGTAATTTAGGTATCGCACTAATGCTCAGCGTGAACTGTTGGAGCAGCAGGATAAAATATCTCACAAAATTAGTGACCGTCTATCCTACTACAGCTTGGTTTTCTGTATAAGGTTGCTTACAAATTATGTTCAATAGATCAATAATCTCTCAGTTAACTATTTTTATAAAATCAAATAATAGACCTACATGTAATATTTCGTATAACTTTCAGTGTCGTATCCAGAAAATTGCTCAGGGGAGACGAACGACGCAAAAAAGTGGATAGTTTTACAAAAATTGGGAAGGCGTAAGACGGTTCAACCACATCATTTTGTTTTTCTTTTATCCAGCAAAATAATAGAATAACTGCATAAAATTAAGAATTTCTTTTGAAATTGAGACTTTGGCAGTTTAATAGGTTCTATGTGCAGTCACAACAATTAAAAGTCACAATTTGTAGATCAGTACTTTTCTTAAAAAAAAGCCTGAAGCCTTGCAATGTTTGTAATATGAAATCAAATATTTTGAAAAAAAAAAATCAAATTCCAACATTTTTACTTCATTATTGAAACAATTTATGATAGATTGAACGAAAACGACACAATTTTATCAAGCAGGTTGATGCGGTTCTTGTACAAGAATAATAAAATATAAATAAACCTTTTGTTATGCTCTAAATCAAATAGTAATCAGATCAGTACCCAAATATTTGTAGTTCAAAATTTCATTTTTCTCTCTCTCTCTCTCTCTCTGTTGAATTACTGAGTCTTATTTTTTTAAGTTTGAATTAAAAACCAAAAGAAGTGTTAATTTTGAACGATAACATTTGAAATATTTGCAGTTTGCTCTAATAGATGGAAAATTAGAAATCAAATTGAATATAATTTAACAATTAAATGTAGTAAAATGAACTTAAAACAGTCACAGTCACAATTAGAAATTGAAGCTCTTTCCAAACTTTAGTCAAGTTTTAATCATCAAGTTAACTGTAACTCTAGCGATGGCAAAATCATTTGAAATTTGACTCATGGAACATATTCAAGGCATAAATGTGTATGATTTTACACGAATTAAATTTAAAAAAAATACCTGCTGGAAACCCACCAAAACCCGGAAATATGAGAATATGTCATTTTTCAAACAAAACTAGTTTCATGTTATTTAAAGCTCCCACAGCAATTTACGGATGCTAATGGTTGTCACTATGGCAAGCCTGTAAAATTTCGTGAAGGGAAATATCCTTCATCATTTTAGTAACAGAACCTCCGAAATGTCAAGAAGGCGAAAGTGTAAACACGACACGTAGCAAAACATTTTTTGGGATGAACAATATTTCATTAATAGTATCAAGAACTTTGGTGATCACTAAAGCCTCTCACTAATTTGAATTTCAAATCCAAATGTTTAATTTTAAAAATAAAATTCAATTCACATTTTCAAAACTGAATAAGCCAAACATGGTTTTAAGAGCGTTTTTCGTATTTCAAGTGGTTTCACACCAAAAACTTACTCCAAAATCCACTAAGGTGGAGAGGGAGGCCTCCCACTGATCACTTGTTTCTGTTTTGTAGACAATATGATCTTAATTTTCTTTCTGGCGTTATGTCTCAACTGAGACAGAGCCCTGCTCCTCAGCTTAGTGTACTTATGTGCACTTACATAGTTGTTAACTGAAAGGTTTTCTCAGCCAAAGTTGCTGTTTTGTATGTGTATATGGGCAGAGGCATATACGTTTTAAATATTTTATATGGGACAAAGTCCACGAGACCCCTCCCAGCTCTGAAATTCTTTGGAAATGAGCATGTAGCTTAAGGACAGCCATAAAAGCACTGCAATATTATATAAATGAAAAAAAAAACTCTAGTGGAATTAAATGGTATAGTACTAGATTCGGGTTTTCTTTTATTTATAGGTATTCCACTAAACAGCTCGAAGATTTATTACACAATATTCTTAATTTTCTCATGATCTCAATTAAATGCTTTTCACACAAAACAAAAGCATGATTACTGCATTCACATGAAAATATTAATTTAGAAAATATTCAAGATCTATCCTGCAATTTCCAAGTTGTTCCAATAATTTCTCCACAAATTCCTTCAGGAATTCTTTCAGTTAATGTTCTCAGGAGTTTCCCAGGGATACCTTCAGACTGAGACCACTTGAGGAATCCTTTGTCGGCCAATACCAGGCTGGTTTTTGGGAGGGTCGATCCGACAACGAATCAGATATTAGCAGATACATCTTGCAAATGAACTTAGATAAATTCTTGGAGTATAACTAGCAGACTCACCATCTGTTTGGATTGGAGACGAGGTGTCAATGTCGTGTGTGAATTTAGATGGAAGTAAGGAGACGCACTTTGGAATTCATTGTTCAACATTGCACTCCAGGGTGATATTAGGAGACCAGCGAGCAAAGAAATGACACTATCATGACACGGTCACATCTTCTTCTTCTTCTTGACATTACGTCCTCACTGGGACAGAGCCTGATTCTCAGCTTAGTGTTCTTATGAGCACTACCACAGTAGTTAACTGAGAGCTTTCTTTGCCAAAGTTATCATTTTCGCATTCGTATATCGGGTAGCAGGTACGATGATACTTTATGCGCAGAGAAGTCAAGGAAATTTCCATTACGAAAAGATGCTGGACCAACCGGGAATCGAACCGAGACACCTTCAGCATGGCTTTACTTTGCAGCCGCGGACTCTAACCACTCGGCTAAGGAAGGCCTACGGTCACATATGGTCCTTGGTCTTGTGGACGATATCGGCCTTATTTAAATCGATCGCAGGTTAGTGGAGGAGGTTTTCGAGGCTCTGAAGAATCTGAATATCTCCAAGAATTCGTTGAGGAATATCTGCAAAACATCTTTCAGCAATATTTTTAGGGATCACCCCTGATACTCCTTCAAGAATTATTTTATGAATTTCTCCAGGATTTTCTCCAGAAATTGTTTGGTAAATTCTGGCAAATTTTTTTTCAGGGATTTCCTATGAGAAACATCAAAGGATTCCTCTAGGAACTCTAAAATTTCTTCGGGGATTTCGCGGATTTCACCTAGCACTCCTTCTCTTAGGAATTCCACTAGGGATTTGTTCAGAATTTCCTCCAAAGATTTTAACAGGAATTCTTCCAAAGATTCTATCAGGAATACCTCTTTGAATGCCTCCAGAAATATTTACAAGGATTTCTCGTAAAATACTTCCAGAGCTCCCTGCAGGAATTCCTTAAATTACATTCCTTCAGCATTTTCTCCAGAAATACCACCAAGAATACCTCCAAGAGTTTCTCTGAGGATTCCTCTAAAAATACGTCCAAGGTTTCCTCCATGATCTACACAAGAAATAACTTTAAAATTCTACTAAGAATAGCTCCAGGGATTCTTTAGGATTAACTTCATGGTTTCTTTCAGGAATACCTTCAGGTAGAGGAATATCTTTCAGGATTCGTCCATAAATTACTGCTAACTGGAATATCTCTGATGAATTGTTAGGAATACCGGCAGGGTTTTCTCTAGCAATCAATAATATATCCATTGATTTTTTTCAAGAGTACCACTAGGGTTTTCTCTAGGATTCCGTCAGTTATAACCCGATGAATCCTCTAAAGCAGTGATTCCTAAAGTGGGCGAATTCGCCGCCCTAGGGGTGATTTTCAGGTCCAAGGGGGCGAAAATTTGTAAAACAGAAATTGGGGAGCGAAAATCTAGAAAAAGCTGACATGAGAGCAGTTGAAAATTGTTACTTATAACCTTTGAAGAACACACTCAAGTACAACTATACAACAAGAAACTATTACTTATGCATCTGAAGGAGAATCATTTCTAAAGTAAACCATTTTCATGATTTCCTTTATCTTAGACTGCTTAGAACTCTAAGCATGTTCCGTTTAAAATTATGATAGAAAACACTGAATGATTGTCAAAAACAAAATGTTTGTAATATGCATTCATTTTTTCCATATCATGTGAATGATCGGTATTTGAGATTTTCTCTGAATCGAAAAGATAAATCACTGATATCATTGAGAACACAGATAACATGTTTTGAAAGCTCAAAACATTTATCTGAGAATTTTAAGCAATTATTACAAAGTTCAATATTGAATACCAGGAACGTTTTTGTATGGAACTTTGAAATTAAGGACTGTTCATTTTATAAAATGGACACTTTGTGCATGCTGTAACTTTTAAATTTATTAATGATATTTCAATCGGGTTTCTGTACATCGTTCGACTAGTATTTTACAATGTTGTGATAATAAAAAATCTCCAAAATAATTAAATTTCACACGAATATAGAACAACGATTAGAACGGTCGATTTTTGGAGGTTATCAAAACCAATGATTGCTCAAATTGGCTGAAAAATTCGACAATTTATATTTTTTATTTTCATAAAAGGCTTGTTCTTAGAAAACATCATCAATCAGAAGCCTGATGGTAAAAATCGAATTATTTTTGGAGCAACAATTTTACAGATATCATAAAATCATTTTTCCCCTTTATTTTTTAGAGAAAAATATTTTAAATTTGAATGGAACTGATATGATTAGATTTTTTTGGTTTAAAGTACGTCCTGATGGAAGTGCTAAAATAGTATTAATATGAAAAATAACTTACGCCTTCACAGAGTTACTTATTAAGTCCCAATGTCACATTTAAAGCACAATAGAAACACAAGTGCTTCATTCTTAGAAGACCATTCAAAGTACATTGACAATCATCAAAATTGGCAACACTGCTGTAATGAAATGGATTCTAATTTTCACATATTGTTTTCATAATATGTTATTCTGAGATTACCTATCGAAATATTCGAAGAAAATCGTTAACAATTTGCTGTAGATCGATAAATATGCGTACAAAACAGAGTTGTTAACGTTAATCAACGATTAACGTCGTTTCGTTAATTCGTTGACGTTAACCTTAAACAGTTTACGAAGCATGCGTTGATTGCGTGGAATTACGAAGGAAAATAAGCAAAATAATAAACAAGCAGACGTCATCTTATGCATCTATATTATTTTGAATCACGAAAATTTGAACTAGTATCCTTTGATAATTGGCATAGCGACGTACGGAAAGAAAATCAGGAATGAAAAAACTACAAGACTAAACTATCCATATCTGCATATTTGTAACATTCGACAAAAGAAGGCATTTAGTAAATGATATACCTAGTTTGCATTTCATTGCAGTATTGAAGGAAACTAAAATTTCAAAAAAATCACTATGAATCCATAATTGCTTATTTGAGGCTTAAATTTTGTACAACTCATGTTGCATATAGGAAGAGTAGTAAAAAAATAATTCTGATAAAAATTTTGATGCTACTACATTATGAGGCTCATGTATAATCTCAATGTGACTGTTATGCGGTTACAATTGCCAATGTGACAAAACAACTATGCATTTTTTTTTTCTAGAACAATCTCATAGATTTCGGTAAGTTGATCGAAAGTATTTGTCATTTGATAACTCTCCCCGGTACAAACTCGAAATTTTCAAAAATGTCGATTTTGACAAATATGCAGTTATGAGCAGTACATCGATCGACGAAGATATCGACACATGGAAATGATAATTATATGCAGAATAAAAGGACCGAAGAATTCATCGACATAGGGTGAGATATCGAGATGTGGATAGTCGACTGAATAAAATACTGTTCAGTTAATCGTTTTTAATCATTGTCCGATAACCGACAATATTAAGGGATATGCAAATCGAAGACATTTTTTGGCATACATATGTGTTTCATAAATTAAAGTGGCGATTCCAAAAAATATTAGCCTAAAGGGGGCGAAAGTTATTAAAGTTTGGGAAACACTGCTCTAAGAAGTTTCTCCAAGAATTCCTTTAGGATTTCATCCAACAATTTCCATAGGAATCTCTCCGATGATTCCGTCCGGAGCTTCTTCATTGGTTTCTCCAGGAATTCTTCCAGAGTTTCTCCCTGTTTTTAAGAATGGATTGATTCCTGAAGGGGTCACTGTAGAAATCTCCATAAGAATTCTTGAAAAGATCATGAAAAATATCCTGAAATTATTCTAAGAAGGATTCTTTGAAGTTCCAAGAGAAAATCCAAATCGTTATTCTTAAAAACAGGGAGAAACTCTGGAAGAATTCCTGAAAAAACCAATGGAGAAGCTCCGGATGGAATCCTTAGAGAGATTCCTAAGGAAATCGTTGGATGAAACCCTAAGGGAATTCTTAGAGGAACTCTTTAGAGGAATGCCTGCAGGAGTCAACGACGAAAAGTTTAAACAGTTTCCAGAAAGACTCCCTGAAGGAAATCTTCATAGTTTACTTGGAGCAATCTTTTGAGATATTCATGGAGGTAGAATATTTCTGAAGAAATCTTTGAACGTTTTCCAGTAGGGATTCATGGGTTTATAACTGACGGAATCCTTGGAGGTATTCCTAGAGAAAACCCTAGTGGTACTCTTGAAAAAAATCAATGGATATGTTATTGATTGCTAGAGAAAACCCTGACGGTTTTCCTAACAAATCATTGGAGATATTCCTGGAGGAAAAAATGAAAGTATTTCTGAAGGAATTTCTGCAGGAATCTCCGGAGGAGTTACAGGATGTTACTAGACAGCTCCTATACAAATGACGGAGAAATTGATAAAAATATCCTGAAGTTTATCCGGAGGAATCCATGGTCAAATTTCAGGAGGAATCTTAGAAGCTATTGCTAGCGGAATCTAAGCAGTAATTTATGGACGAATCCTGAAAGATATTCCTCTACCTGAAGGTATTCCTGGAAGAAACCATGAAGTTAATCCTAAAGAATCCCTGGAACTATTCTTAGTAGAATTTTAAAGTTATTTCTTGTGAAGTTCGTGGAGGAAACCTTGGACGTATTTTTAGAGGAATCCTTAGAGAAACTCTTGGAGGTATTCTTGGTGGTATTTCTGGAGAAAATACTGAAGGAATGTAATTTAAGGAATTCCTGGAGGGAGCTCTGGATGTATTTTACGAGAAATCCTTTTAAATATTTTTCTGTATGAGTGAAGAACTAGCCATATGTGTTAAAATTCACATTAATCAAGAAAAAAAATATGTAAATATTTCTGGAGGCATTCAAAGAGGTATTCCTGATAGAATCTTTGGAAGAAATCCTGTTAAAATCTTTGGAGGAAATTCTGAACAAATCCCTTGTGGAATTCCTAAGAGAAGGAGTGCTAGGTGAAATCCGCGAAATCCCCGAAGAAATTTTAGAGGAATTCCTAGAGGAATCCTTTGATGTATCTCATAGGAAATCCCTGAAAAAAAATTTGCCAGAATTTACCAAACAATTTCTGGAGAAAATCCTGGAGAAATTCATAAAATAATTCTTGAAGGAGTATCAGGGGTGATCCCTAAAAATATTGCTGAAAGATGTTTTGCAGATATTCCTCAACGAATTCTTGGAGATATTCAGATTCTTCAGAGCCTCGAAAACCTCCTCCACTGACCTGCGATCGATTTAAATGAGGCCGATATCGTCCATAAGACCAAGGACCATATGTGACCGTAGGCCTTCCTTAGCCGAGTGGTTAGAGTCCGCGGCTGCAAAGTAAAGCCATGCTGAAGGTGTCTCGGTTCGATTCCCGGTTGGTCCAGCATCTTTTCGTAATGGAAATTTCCTTGACTTCTCTGCGCATAAAGTATCATCGTACCTGCTACCCGATATACGAATGCGAAAATGATAACTTTGGCAAAGAAAGCTCTCAGTTAACTACTGTGGTAGTGCTCATAAGAACACTAAGCTGAGAATCAGGCTCTGTCCCAGTGAGGACGTAATGTCAAGAAGAAGAAGAAGATGTGACCGTGTCATGATAGTGTCATTTCTTTGCTCGCTGGTCTCCTAATATCACCCTGGAGTGCAATGTTGAACAATGAATTCCAAAGTGCGTCTCCTTACTTCCATCTAAATTCACACACGACATTGACACCTCGTCTCCAATCCAAACAGATGGTGAGTCTGCTAGTTATACTCCAAGAATTTATCTAAGTTCATTTGCAAGATGTATCTGCTAATATCTGATTCGTTGTCGGATCGACCCTCCCAAAAACGAATCTATGACATTTCGTCGAAAGACATTTGGTCGAATGACATTTAGTCGAATGACGTTTAGTCGAAAGTACATTTGGTCGAACGGACATTTCGTCGAATGGACATTTGGTCGAAAAGGTTTAGTTGCAACAGAAAGCATATAATATTTGGTCGAACTGACATTTCATGGAAAAAATTGTGCTCGAATCTAAAAACTATGGAAACAAAGTTTTACGTTCAGTCTGACTACCGTCGAGAGTAGCATTTTTTTCGCTTTAACAAGAAATTGAAAAAGTATCATCTATTTTACCTACGATCTATATGCGATTAGTAAAATTTTGATATTCAGTTTGATGGACGCTCTTTCAACGTATTAATCTACCTCTTGCGTGTTTGATGTTTCATGCTGCTACCTTGTCCAGGTATGTTCTGAGATTCAAGATAAGCTGATTTGAAATGGAAACAAGCCAACTTTTGTCACCTCAGTCAACTGATCTTCCCTTACGCGGTAAAAAGAATCAGCACTTTTTTTCATTTTCAATAATCCAAATCTTCTACTGCAAACTCTGTTATTCACTCGAGGTCATCAACTTTGTCAGCAAAACCATATATTTGCTTGAGGATTGTTATTAAGCTGGAAGTCACACTAAGCTAATTGACCATAGGTAGAGTTACCGACACCTAACATTCACTTCGCCATAAAGGTTTTCTTCAAAGCAAGTTTTTCCTGCCGTTTTAATTCTGATTTCCGCATTCAAAAATCTTACCCACGTCCATTGAGCTGCAAGACCCGGAATGCAAAAAAAAAAGATCACGAGCTCTCTCTCCGAATGCTTCCATCAGATGAGCTGATCTTCATTACGAAGAACGATGATATTTCATAAGAATAATAAATGAAGAAAATATGTTCACATCATTGAGTAATAAAATAACTTGTTGAGCAGTTTTTAAAAGAATGATGATATTTTAGAAGAATAATAAATTCACTAGAGCTCAGTATTTCAGTTAATGACAAAAAACTGTTCAATAGTTCATTTGGATAATCATTGAAATTTTTGATTTTGGCATAACTTCAAATTACAAATAAAAAGGTGTATCAAATTTGAAAATAAAACTACAGTAAATGTCCCATTTCTTATTCAACAAAAGTTAATGATTCAGATTATTCAAAAAAATACGTTATCTTATCAACTTTGCACAACAAATATCAATTTTACCAAATGATCTTCCAATAAACCATTTCAAAATAAGCTTTCATCCAAACTTCCGTTCAACTACACATCATTCGACGAAAATAAGTGTTCTAAAGACATTCGACCAAATGTCCATTCGACTAAATGTCCTTTCGACCATATGTACTTTCGACCAAATGTCATTCGACCAAACGTCATTCGACCAAATGTCATTCGACGAAATGTCCTAAAGCCCCAAAAACCAGCCTGGTATTGGCCGACAAAGGATTCCTCAAGTGGTCTCAGTCTGAAGGTATCCCTGGGAAACTCCTGAGAACATTAACTGAAAGAATTCCTGAAGGAATTTGTGGAGAAATTATTGGAACAACTTGGAAATTGCAGGATAGATCTTGAATATTTTCTAAATTAATATTTTCATGTGAATGCAGTAATCATGCTTTTGTTTTGTGTGAAAAGCATTTAATTGAGATCATGAGAAAATTAAGAATATTGTGTAATAAATCTTCGAGCTGTTTAGTGGAATACCTATAAATAAAAGAAAACCCGAATCTAGTACTATACCATTTAATTCCACCTGAGTTTTTTTTTTCATTTATATAATATTGCAGTGCTTTTATGGCTGTCCTTAAGCTACATGCTCATTTCCAAAGAATTTCAGAGCTGGGAGGGGTCTCGTGGACTTTGTCCCATATAAAATATTTAAAACGTATACCGTGTGGGACCGAAATCCGTACACCTAAGCACTAAGCCAATTAAAAGCCTATGATTAAAATTTGTGGGTTTGTATAGAGAATCGATCAGCCTTTTTTCTGTTACCTTAACATCTTTTTAGATGTAAATAATCACATCAAGATCTGAAAGTTAAGTAGAAATCATTAAAAAATGGGAATAAAAATGACTTGTCTTGAATCGAAATCCGTACACCCGAATAAGGTTGAATCAAAATCCGTACATCTGTGATTCGAAATCCGTACAGCTACTTAACATTCAAAACCTGGATGTTAAAGATGGCATTTTTATCTTCTTCTCTCTATTACTGAAATTACATACCAAATTGGACAACGCCTCATTTTCAGCTTTGTGTTCTAAAAGCACTTTCATAGTTTGTAATTCTTCGCAAAATAACACATTTTGCATTAGCATATCGTATACTGTGAATTGTATGTGAATAACAGCAGTGACGTACGAAATTACCTATACATTAATGCATAAATGAACAGACGTCACTAAAATCGAAAGATTTAACATACCTGCTTTTCACCCACCGGCAATCCTGCTGCGGCCGTTGCAAGGATCCAGTTCACTACTCCGGCTTCCTCATCGGTTGTGAAAACTGTGGGAGCTCCATTTTTGGGCGTACTGATTTATAACAGCGTCTCTGACAGTGGTCTTCGGTATACCAAAAGCATCCACAGCTTTCCGGAATGATTGGCCATTGCGTACTGCTCCAAAGGCTTTTTCCAAATCTCCAGTGCTATATTTGGCTTTCATTGTATCATGTGTTTTGGCTAGAACATGATGCAATATGTTAAACTTTTCCTGTGTACGGATTTAGATTTAAATTGAAAATAGGAATCAAAATCCGTACAGTACAATAAACCTTATAAATAGTTATTGTACTGGTTAGAAACGGCATGTACTGCATTGGAATAACAAATACTTACTATTTAAAGACATCTTGACAAGCAGCGGGCTCAAAAAACAAGGAATTTTACTGTTAATCTGTTGAAAACTACATCCACTTTTGTTAGGAAATCACTAAGAAGGCAAACAAACCACACAGCACTATGGCAAGCGATCACATTTTGATTTTTATAAATTTCAAATCATGGTCTACTTATACAAAGTTGGCATTACCAGCAACTTATTGTGATTAGATGTGTCCATTTAATACTGGATATTTAGCCATTTAAATACCAAAATAATGATAATTAGGTCAAGTGTACGGATTTCGGTGCTGTACGGATTTCGGTCCCTCACGGTATGCCTCTGCCCATATACACATGCAAAACAGCAACTTTGGCTGAGAAAACCTTTCAGTTAACAACTATGCAAGTGCACATAAGTACACTAAGCTGAGGAGCAGGGCTCTGTCTCAGTTGAGACATAACGCCAGAAAGAAAATTAAGATCATATTGTCTACAAAACAGAAACAAGTGATCAGTGGGAGGCCTCCCTCTCCACCTTAGTGGATTTTGGAGTAAGTTTTTGGTGTGAAACCACTTGAAATACGAAAAACGCTCTTAAAACCATGTTTGGCTTATTCAGTTTTGAAAATGTGAATTGAATTTTATTTTTAAAATTAAACATTTGGATTTGAAATTCAAATTAGTGAGAGGCTTTAGTGATCACCAAAGTTCTTGATACTATTAATGAAATATTGTTCATCCCAAAAAATGTTTTGCTACGTGTCGTGTTTACACTTTCGCCTTCTTGACATTTCGGAGGTTCTGTTACTAAAATGATGAAGGATATTTCCCTTCACGAAATTTTACAGGCTTGCCATAGTGACAACCATTAGAATCCGTAAATTGCTGTGGGAGCTTTAAATAACATGAAACTAGTTTTGTTTGAAAAATGACATATTCTCAAATTTCCGGGTTTTGGTGGGTTTCCAGCAGGTATTTTTTTTAAATTTAATTCGTGTAAAATCATACACATTTATGCCTTGAATATGTTCCATGAGTCAAATTTCAAATGATTTCGCCATCGCTAGAGTTACAGTTAACTTGATGATTAAAACTTGACTAAAGTTTGGAAAGAGCTTCAATTTCTAATTGTGACTGTGACTGTTTTAAGTTCATTTTAATACATTGAATTGTTAAATTATATTCAATTTGATTTCTAATTTTCCATCTATTAGAGCAAACTGCAAATATTTCAAATGTTATCGTTCAAAATTAACACTTCTCTTGGTTTTTAATTCAAATTTAAAAAAAATAAGACTCAGTAACTCAACAGAGAGAGAGAGAGAGAGAGAAAAATGAAATTTTGAACTACAAATATTTGGGTACTGATCTGATTACTATTTGATTTAGAGCATAACAAAAGGTTTATTTATATTTTATTATTCTTGTACAAGAACCGCATCAACCTGCTTGATAAAATTGTGTCGTTTTCGTTCAATCTATCATAAATTGTTTCAATAATGAAGTAAATATGTTGGAATTTGATTTTTTTTTTCAAAATATTTGATTTCATATTACAAACATTGCAAGGCTTCAGGCTTTTTTTTAAGAAAAGTACTGATCTACAAATTGTGACTTTTAATTGTTGTGACTGCACATAGAACCTATTTCAGTCAGAAAGTCTCAATTTCAAAAGAAATTCTTAATTTTATGCAGTTATTCTATTATTTTGCTGGATAAAAGAAAAACAAAATGATGTGGTTGAACCGTCTTACGCCTTCCCAATTTTTGTAAAACTATCCACTTTTTTGCGTCGTTCGTCTCCCCTGAGCAATTTTCTGGATACGACACTGAAAATTATATGAAATATTACATGTAGGTCTATTATTTGATTTTATAAAAATAGTTAACTGAGAGATTATTGATCTATTGAACATAATTTGTAAGCAACCTTATACAGAAAACCAAGCTGTAGTAGGATAGACGGTCACTAATTTTGTGAGATATTTCATCCTGCTGCTCCATCAGTTTACGCTGAGCATTAGTGCGATACCTAAATTACTTTATTGAACCTAAGAATTCACCTCGCTCGTGCTGTGTATCACGGGCGAGGTTTACTTGGTAGTGTTGTACTTTTACAACGGCGTGAATGGCACGTCATAAATTCTACTCTCACTTGTCCACCTCTATGTAATTAATAGACGACCTAAAACCCTTCAAAATACATCAAAAGTTCCACGTCATAGGCGAGAAATGCATAAATTGAGTCCTCGCTACACGCGCAAGCGCACCCCCCATCTGCTCTGCACCGTAGCTCAGCTACTAGTGCGAGGAATTTAAAGGGATCAGTCTTTATGAACACACTTTCGCTACTGCGGTGGTCGTGCGGCGACCGCACTAAATCTATTTATGCGTCTGTTTGCAAACCAAACGCCGCGAAGAGAAGAAAACAATGGCGCATGTTGCGAAGCGATTTCATTTCCCCTTCGCTTCGGCACGACCGACATCTGTCGTTTCCGAGCACTTCATCCACACGCGGAGGCATCAACACACGAACGGACGAACGAATAGAGTTATCAGCCGATATTTATTTTGATTTTTTTGCTCTTTGAAGCACAACTTTCAAAATGATATTGTGACGAATCTACAAGAGATACACTTTTGCTCTCAAAGACACTTTGGTAGCTAACAAGTTAATGCATATTTTGTAAAGGAATTTTTTTAACATTAATTACGATAATTTTAATAAAATTCATAAAATTACGTCGAAAAATGCTGATTTTTCCGTCACTTTTTGCAAACTTTTCGTAATTTGAGCCTTTGAATCATTTTCTACAAAAATTACGTCCAAGAAACTAAGATAGATTAGATCATAAGCTTTCGTTTCATGCGCTGAGATTAAATGTATGACGCATAGTTAATTAGATATGTGGTTCCAAAGATGAACAAGTTGAAAATCTTAAAATCGTGAATAACTCACTTAGCAGTGATTTGCGACCCTATGTTCCATGGGCACTTTTTCATACCTCATGGAGACCTATCTACCCTCCAATTATTAAAAACATGGAACCAAACACCCTGTATATCCGTGTAACAGATACGAAGGGTGTCCGGCCATTTGGCCGAACGCCGTTTGTCCGAATGCCGTTTGGCCGAACGCCATTTGGCCGAATGCCGTTTGGCCGAATTACGAACAAAAAAAAATCAAATTACTTCAACACTTATGTGTAAGATTCTTAGGTGTTACCCAATAATTGATTAGCTAATTAATTGACTTTAATGATGTTTGTCACTATATAAGTGCTCCACGAGAATGATGAAATTAACCCGTTCATTTAGGACTAAGTTGTGAACTCCACTCATTGCATCAAGA
Organism: Aedes aegypti; assembly: GCF_002204515.2. Taxonomy (NCBI): domain Eukaryota; kingdom Metazoa; phylum Arthropoda; class Insecta; order Diptera; family Culicidae; genus Aedes; species Aedes aegypti. Next base: position 163,396,501 of record NC_035107.1, on the reverse strand, counting down.
CTCAAAACTCATGGTTGTTTCATCTGGGGTTACCAGCAATATGATAGGGTTCCAGTTTTTTAATGATTTCATTAGAAATTTTTCCTTCTTTTAAGCATAGGCTTTTCTTTCGAGTTATACTGGTTTCGTTACTATTGGCAATAACTCAGCTTATATTGTGAATTTTACCTTATTTAAATCATCGGAAGTTCTTTGTAGTTATACTAATATAAAAATTGTTTGCATCGCACTTGCTTAAATTTTAATAAGAGATGTTTCCTTCTTTTGATCATAGGCTGTTCTTTCTGTTTCTCCTCCAATATTAGGATTGCAACGTGTGAACAGAGCTCTGCACCGTTGCTTGCGTATAGCAGTAAACCGATTGACTCGGTGAACAATTACGTGTAAAAAGCTCACAGTTTCTCCGTAGCGAAAAGAAGAAGCCAAAATGTGCGGTTACTGGAATTATAAAATAATTTACTTAATATGATTCGAGGGATCGAAGCAATTCAGTCCTGCAGCAGGACTAATAAATCGTGAACCGTTCTAGTTACTGTCAAAAGCTGACTACAAACACAATGCAAAAACTTCTGCTGGCAGCTATTACCGCTATCAGAAAAGTGAATATTTGCTAACATTTAGGATGTTCTTCTTTCAGCACTGACTGTTTGTTTAACTGTTTGTTTAACATCAAAGAGCCAATTATGTGTATATCAATAATGATTAACCTTTTTTAAAAATAAGTTGAATAAGTTCTTTGAAATTCAGCTTCGAAATCCACTACAATAACATGCTAACTGTAATTCCCTATTATTTCCTATTTCGGCCAAACGGCATTCGGCCAAATGACCCGGAACCATACGAAGATACTCTATGCCCATCGATGTCAAGAAAAAGGCATAACTGTCCCATATTGAATTAGTAGGCATTGAGAAAATAGCGCTCAAAGTTTGAGTTTTTTCTTCTCATACAAATGTTCATAATTTTCTAGTGCGTTTCTGCATGCAATATTCATTTAACACAATCGCACAGATAACTCATTTTGCTTATATTGATCAGCAAAAAATATAAACTTGAACACAATTCACGTTTTGCAGTTGCTGTTTGAGCCAAAAGTTCATATAGAGACTCTTATGCCTTTATTTTTCAATATGGGACTGCACCAACTTCATATTTTTCCACAACATTTTCAAACAAAGTGTGTTAATATTCATATGCATAGTAGAGTAGATATTAAAATATGAATGTTGCGACGAAAAAAGGTGTTGGTTCGAAAATCCATATGGGGCAGTTATGCTTTTATGGGCAGTATAGGCCTGAGTGAACGCAAAAATTCTAAAACCCTTACCGCTCAGCAAATTCTTAATGGATTGAAATGGTTTTTTGTCAGTATACTGGCACACATATACTTACTTACTTATTTGGCTTTACATCAATTATCTTGATAAAGCCTCGCCAACAATATTTCGCCAATTCCCTCGGTTCATGGCCGCTGCTCTCCATCCTCGACTGTGACCCACGCTCTCCAGGTCCTGGTGTACCTGGTCAATCCACCTAGCTCGCTGCGCCCCACGCCTTCTTGTTCCGACCGGATTCGTGGCGAACACCATCTTTACAGGGTTGTTGTCCGGCATTCTTGCAACATGCCCTGCCCAGCGTATCCTTCCAGCTTTAGCTACCTTCACGATACTGGGTTCGCCGTAGAGTTGAGCGAGCTCGTGGTTCATCCTTCGCCGCCACACGCCGTTCTCCTGCACGCCGCCGAAGATCGTCCTTAGCACTCGGCGTTCGAAAACCCCAAGAGCTTGCAAGTCCTCCTCGAGCATAGTCCACGCCTCATGCCCATAGAGGACTACCGGTCTTATGAGCGTTTTGTACATCGTGCATTTGGTGCGGGGGTGAATCTTTCTTGACCGCAGTTTCTTCTGGAGCCCATAGTAGGCACGACTTCCGCTGATGATGCGCCTTCGTATTTCCCGACTAACATTGTTGTCAGCCGTCAACAAGGATCCGAGGTAGACGAACTCGTCCACCACCTCGAAGGTATCCCCGTCTATCGTAACACTGCTTCCTAGGCGGGTCCTGTCGCGCTCAGTTCCGCCAACCAGCATGTACTTTGTTTTCGACGCATTCACCATTAGCCCGACTCTTGTTGCTTCGCGTTTCAGGCGGGTGAACAAATCTGCCACCGTTTCAAATTTTCTCCCAATAATATCCATGTCGTCCGCGAAGCAAACAAATTGTCCGGATCTCGTGAAAATCGTGCCTCGACTGTTAAGTCCGGCTCTCCGCATGACACCTTCAAGCGCAATATTGAACAACAGGCACGAAAGTCCGTCGCCCTGTCGTAGTCCCCGCCGAGACTCGAACGAACTGGAGTGTTCGCCCGAGATCTTCACGCAGTTTTGCACACCGTCCATCGTTGCTCTGATCAATATTGTGAGCTTCCCGGGAAAGCTGTTCTCGTCCATGATTTTCCATAGCTCTATGCGGTCGATACTATCGTATGCCGCATTAAAATCGATGAACAAATGGTGCGTAGGGACCTGGTACTCACGGAATTTCTGGAGGATTTGCCGCACGGAAAAGATCTGGTCCGTTGTCGAGCGGCCGTCGATGAAACCTGCTTGATAACTTCCCACGAACTCGTTTGCTATAGGTGATAGACGACGGAAGAGAATCTGGGATAGCACTTTATAGGCGGCGTTTAGGATGGTGATTGCACGATACTTTTCACACTCCAGTTTGTCGCCCTTTTTGTAGATAGGGCATATAACGCCTTGCTTCCACTCCTCCGGTAGCTGTTCCGTTTCCCAGATTCTGACTATCAGCCGATGTAGACAAGCGGCCAACCTGTCCGGGCCCATCTTGATGAGTTCGGCTCCGATACCATCCTTGCCAGCGGCTTTGTTGTTCTTGAGCTGTTGAATGGCATCCTTAACTTCCCCCATCGTGGAAGCTGTTTGATTTCCGCTGTCCGCTGTGCTGACGTAGCCATCGCCTTCGCTGTCCTGACCTTCTGTGCCTGTGTTCTCTGCGCACACATATCTAGTTTCTAGAAGTGGACAAAAGAACGCGGAAATATTCCTGTGGCCGGAGTTATTCCGGTAGATCACTGGGTCAAGTCGGGTGAGAAGTACACTGTGTGTTTGTGCCCCTGGAGGTAGGCAAATTTCAAGTAACAGAAAATTTCCGGAATCGGCTATAATGTGGCCACTAAATGACGGAATTTTATGAAAATTGCATCAGTGTAAACCTTTTGAGAAACGATTGAATTGAATAACTATGAGTTTTGCATTTGATTAATCCTACAAATGACCATTTTCAGGTCCCGGGACGCCTCAAATTTATGATAAAGTGGCCAATTTGTATATTAACATCTGTGCCAAGCTTATGGGAACGCATTTTAGTGCACAATTATGTTTGATTTCTACTTTTCGAGAATTGAAATGGTTTAGTATCCAACAAATCTATAGCCGGTTCTTCAGGGCATTACATCCAAATGGCCACATCTGGTATATTTTAAGGCTAAGTAGCCCGTCATTCGTTTTGGCAACAATGATGAATTTTCAGCTTGCATTTCAAAGTGACAAAACTCAGTCTTGATAGTTTATATTGACTTGAAAAAGTATCACCGTACGCGCTAACATGCATAAAGTATGCTGATTCTCTTCCAGCTGTGTCAGTGCAAAACCAACTGATTTTCTTTGATTTGAAATAGTGAGACGAATTAGCAACAATCATCAACGACACGTACAAATTTCAATGACGGCCTACTTCGCCTTAAACGGTGCAAAACTCTTCATTTATAATGTTGAACATAAGATCTTAATGATTTATGCAAATTTAAATGATTGTCATTGCAAATGAATAAAGGTAACTTGGCATATCCCAAAAAATAGCCATCTTTTACCCGACTTGACCCTGTGACCCACCGGAATAACTCCGGCCACAGGAATATTTCCGAGTTCATTTGGCTACTTCTAAAAACTAGAAATGTGGGCCAGTGAACTGAAAAAAAATCATTTGAATCCGTTAAGAATTCGCTGAGCGGTGAGGGTTTCATTATTTTTGTTTTCACTCAGGCCTATACGGGTTAATTGAAAAGATCCGGTAGGATTTAATCCCACGACCAACAGCTTGGTCTTGCTGAATAGCTGCGCGCTTATTGCTACGGCCATCTGGTTCCCTGATTTAAAAGCATCTTACTGATGAATTTCAGAAGATTTGACTGATGAAAACCTCTCATGACGAAGGCAAAAAAGCATAAGAAAATACATAGATTTTCCAAAGTAAAGTTCGAAATACGAAAAAGAAATTTGGAAAAACACAACCCTGTACAGCATGTATGACGGAGAACTTATTCTTAATACAAAAATGTCATACATTATCTTCCTAGCAACAAACCCAAGCCCACACCTACCTTTAAAAAACTCAAAACCAACATTTATCTTTTTGTACATATTCTGTACAAAAGAACCGAATGAACAAAACAATCGTACAACTAGTTTTTGCAGTCTGGAAATAAAACAGGATCAGAAAATCCCCCAATATGTAGGTAACATCGTCATCCTATAAAACCATCACGTATAAAGTTTCACATTTTCATTCACTTACAAATTTCTCTTCCTTAAAATTTAACTGTTTCCCCAATGCATTTTTTTTTTTTTGCACATGCTATGATTCATTGGCCCTCCCAATAGAGTTAGTCTGGCGGATAGCAGGACCAGACATCAGCGTCCCATCCCGATGAGCCGATGGTAATGGAAAGCGCATGCCAGAGGATGGCAGACATGATTGTAGCCAGCGGTTGGTTTGGGTGTTGCCCCTCCCTGGCTGACGAAACAATCAAAATCCAGTCTATGTTGAAGTACTCACTAACTATTTGCAACTATTTTCATTTATGGTAAGTATCTGTATCAGGGTTCTGAATTTTCGTATCATTGATGTAAAATCTACGATTTTTCGCACGTAAGGAGAATGCTTTTTTCGCTTCCTCACATGAACATCTTTTTTCGCTCACACTAATTTTCCCTGGAGCTACGTTGGAGGATAACCGAAAATCATTCCACTCCGGGGATAATTTATTTTTCACTCCATCATATTTTCGCTCACCAACTGCTCCCGAGAATTATCACTATGGGGATAAACAAAAACTAGTGCCGGCGACGGGATTCGAACCTAGAACATAGCTAAAAACAACCGCGATGTGTGCACGCTAACCATGCTCCCACATCAATTTGACGAAAGGAGTGGTTAAATTGGTGCATAAAAGCAACTGCTGCTCGTTGCGATGGATACAGGAAAAGTTCTCCATGGATCGGAGAATGAGAAAACAAACTTCTCACAGCTGCGGAGAGGTGCAGTTATCTATTTTCGCTTTGTTTTGTGGACGGATAAAATCGCAAGGCAGCTTTCCGCTGAAAATTGCTGTGAGGGATAAATCCATTATCGTGAGAGTGAGTGAGAATTCGGAAGCTTGATCTGTATAAAAAGAAACCTGAGATCTTCTTAAATATTGGATTCTTACTGTGCCTATTCTAGTTTTAGACATGGGCTTGATTCTGATTACAGGCAAATTTCTCGATTTCTAGAAGTAATTCCATCATGAACAAATGCAAAATGAAATAAATAAATCGTTCCTCCTGATGAAAATTCTGACTACGCCTATGCCTGCAGATCTCTGCATTATGTTCTTTCTATTGAAATGGGTTCCTCCGCACCCCGATGAGTGTTTCTGGGCCAACTTTAGCGCTTTACTCGTTGGATGGAAGAAAACGAAAGAAGTCACTATCTGTCTGGTGTCGTACGTGAGTTAGCCACCAAACCAAGGTTGCTTCTGGGAAGCGAAGATAGAAGTAAGAGATAAATTCAATAAATGTAGCGGAAAATCTGGATCAAATCATTTTTTCCACATTGCTTTTTTCATTCGAAGTAAATCGGAACGATTAGATGGAGTTTTCCAGAAATCGCTTCCGTTTTGAGGACATGGCATAAAGTAACGAAGTTGTGAGGGTTCTAGAGGGTTAAGTGCGGAAAATCGCAAGTGTTCCATTAACCTAATATTTAAAGATGGCTTGTAGTTTGTTACAATGCACCATTTTCACAACATTTTTTTGAATTATTTTATCCACAACTTTTTTATTCTTGGCATTACTTCCCCAGAAGAGCCTTTTTCTCATGTTTATTCTTCTATGAGCAGTTCTACAATCATTTTCTGACAGCTTTCTTTGTCTATATTACCATTTTTGCAATCGTTTGTATAAAGATCAAATACCCAGACAACCAAAATGTACGTATAACGAAATTCCCATGGAGGCTTTGCATGTGCAAAATATCACTTATAAGATGTCGCGAAAAGGCCTTCTACGTACAAAAGTGGAGGCGATATACGTGCATATATTAGGGTAAATCAGGATAATGCGCCCCTACCGGGCACTACTCCCCACCACTTTTTGAAGGAATTGAAGCTTCTTTAACACGTAAATATGATTATATATCTTAAATATCCGTGAAAAAATGATATTGCGCATATTAAATCTTTGAGAAGTATTAACAACCAATAGAAATTCCAAAAATATCGAAAATCAGCTCTTTGGCGTAAAATGTTGCGTCCGGTAGACAAGCCTCGTTGTTAATGAAGCCCGTCCTTTACTATTGTACTTATTACAAAAACTTTTACCGGAAGACGACTCCTAATGGACCCTTTTAAGCTTAGCAAGTGGTGGAATTCTCCTTGGAAGCATTTCTACAACGCTGTGAACATTTTTCTACGGGAGGGACATATTGCCCGGTTTGTTTTGAAACGTCAAAATTTGGACCGTTTACAAAAAATGTCTTGTACACTTCTTGGAAGCAACCTGGTAATAGAAAGTTGCTTGCAGAGCATGATCAACTAAATAAATAATACCTTGACATCAAAAACTATAGAAGTAAAGCATTTGCTACTGCGAGAGCGCAGTTTTTCCTTAAGGGGGGCGTATTATACCTGTTTACCCTATTACAATGCGAGTGTATAAATTTTCTATCGAACTAACCTTTGATCTTACGCGACTTATGATAATAAATGTCAAATGAACTCAGAAAAAATGATTTTTTTGCGAGGAAACTAATCAATCTGACGATTTTATCCACCGTGTTTTGCGGGTTTGATGTGAGTTGTATGAATCAACGAATTTTTGCGTCAACTTTTATGCGATTTCTGGTTGTCTGGATCCATTACAAAGAGATTATTGCATACACCTACAGGTAGATTATATGGTTCGGTGTCAGACCGGACTGGATGATATTTAGGCAGTTCTGAAGATACGTGTAGGACTCCACCAATTCTGATTTTCCCGGATCCTTTCTAATCAAAATGTATCATCAAATAGATAAATTCCATTATTACAGCGAATAATGCAAATATTTTGATATTTCGAATGTCTGGGGTACGTTGGTTGGTAAAAACTTGGTTCAGTCTGTCTGTACACCGATCATATAGCGTTGATGTAATGATTATGATGTTATGATTACGGTATTAAACTTCAACCAGAAAGCCTCCTAATAATCCATACAATTCTTCAACACCCCGTGGATACAAATGGATAAAAGAAAGTAGGGAGATATTCGAAATGTCAACCAAGGAAAATAGAGGATATAAGATACGCCAAAGTTATGAAGGCGATGTGAATCACGACGAAGCTGTCGCTAAAGGATTCAGCTCCAAAGCAATTGGCGCAAGAAGCGCTTGTCAATGAGATCTCTGATTGCAGAAGCGACTATCCAGTGTTAGAATCTGGATGCAATCATCGATGCAGCGGAGGTCTCGGATGCTCTTCAAAAGTATTGAATATCGACGAAGCAGATAAGGCCTTCCGCCGCAAAGAGGACCCACAGAGCAACGAGGTGGCGGCAATTAGAATGTCGCTTGTAGAAACTAACAAAGGATAAACTTGGGCTCAGTGCACATCGTACCTTCGTGCTGTGCGTACACGAATTCTCTCTGCTCTTGGAAGTTTTTTAAAAACTACCTAAGGCAATAAAACAGTACTTTTCAGTGCTAGAATTAATAACGGTACTTTTCAATGCTACTAAAACAGTACATTTCAGTACTAGTTTTCTACTATTGATCCCTTTACGATCCTTGTTTGGACCCGTGCCTTCGATTTTTCATTGGACCCGTTGGCGAAAGCTCGCGGTGGTAATCCTTTTTGGACACCGTCTTGGGAAAAAAAACCTCTTAGGAGGTCTCGCCTTCTTTCGTTTATTCACTAAATATGATTGCAACTACAAACAAAAGGAAGGGTTAATTTCTGAATTAACAACTTCCTTCCAAAAAGTGGGATTTAAAACTGTCACTAACGTGACAAGAATGGAAGAAAGGACGTTTTCCCGGAATGCGAAATTTCTTCCAAGGGTGAAATGGACAATGTTAATAATTGCATCGAAATGAGCAATCAGTTCGATGCTCTAGACAAATTTTCCGAACACCAAATTGAAGCAGTCTCTAGCCCAGGCTCTTTGATTCAAGTGAGGATGCAAAGAGTGCCGCCTATCGTGGTCAGTTGTTCCGAATTTGGGGGACTTAGACAGGAGATCTTGAACTCCATTAGGGAAATCAAGGTCTCCTTCCAAATCGCAAAGAAAAGAGACTGTCGCGGTTTGCCGGAAACTCTTAAAGATCGCGAACTTCTTCTCAAACATCTTAAGAGAAGAAGCTCAATTTGTTTACAAATGACGACAAAACTGATCGTTTGTTCAAAGTCGTCTTGAAAGGTCTCATAAGTGACTATAAGTCAACTGAAAATATCAAAAAATTTTTCCCCACACAAGTAATCATTATGGAAAAGAGAACCCAATCTGGCATTGTTCGGAAAGGGTTTTCTCAAGAATATTATTTTGTTCACTTTAATAAAAAAAGAACTAAATAATATGAAAGATTTAGAAAAAAGCAAGACTTATGTTCGATGTCCGTGTGTCATGGGAACATTTCCAGAAACCTGGAAAAAATTTACAGAACCCAACTCAGTGCCGTCAGTGCCAAAAGTGGGGTCATGGAACAAAAAATTGCCGCATGGATGCTAAATGCATGATTTGCGGAGGCTCTTCTCACGCCAAGGACGTCTGTTCAGTGAAGGAAGATACCACCAAGTTTATATGCTCGAATTGCGGGGGCAATCATAAGTCAATTTTTGGTCTTGCCCTTCGTGAAAGAGAGTCGTCGAGGCTCGTGCCAGGCAGATGAAAGATAATATCCGTTACGATAATGGTCGTTTCTGGAATTTGTCTTGTAGAGTATCGAACAATGCTCATTTTTCAATTAACGATCGCTTGATTAGGGATCATACCCATCAGAAAGATCATAATCATGCTCATTCGCACACTAATTTTAATCCATCGGGTAGCCGTTCGAATCATTTAATTTCGAATGTATCTACCCACGAAAAATCCTTTGCCGATATCGTACCAGGAAATTTGAACTCCTCCCCTATTCGTACTATGAGTACCCATTCTACTTGTTTCAAATCAAATGGAAAAAACCCTGCCTCCACAGGTAACATCTACTTCGCCTCTTCGTCTACCGAAAATTCTAACGGAAAATCATCAAATGTACCCACTACAAGTGATATGTCTGCCTCTGATTTTAATTTTCTAACTGAACAATTGAATCTAATGATTGATGCAATGTTCAAAGCCACCACTATGACTGAAGCAGTCCAAGTTGGTGTAAAATTTACAAATCAAATTGTTCTTGGATTACGTTTTTCTAATGGATCCAATAAATAATATTTTAAATATTTTAAATTGGAATTCTCGTTCTTTGAATGGTAAAAAGGACGAGCTGTTTAATTTTCTTACAGCTAATAACGTGCATATAGCAGTAATTACTGAAACATATTTAAAACCTGGATACAAACTAATAAAAAAAATCCTAGCTTTTTTGTTTATCGTAATGATCGACTTGATGGGGCATGTGGGGGAGTAGCAATCATCATTCATAGGCATATAAAACATCAACTGTTTTCGTCATTTGAAACTTTAGCTGTTTCAGTTGAAACACAGCTTGGTAAAATACTTTCATAGCTGCCTATTTGCCTTTTCAATGCTCTGGACAGCAAGTTAATTTGCTCCAAACTGACTTGAGAATATTGTCTCGCAATATCTCAAAATGTTTTGTCATTGGTGACTATAATGCCAAACATCGGTCATGGAATAATTCTCAAAGTAATTCCATTGGCAGAATTTTATTTGATAAGTGTTCTTCAGGATCTTCCTCAAATCGATACCCTGATAGCCCTACATGTTTTTCCTCTCCTATAAATCCTTCTACGATTGATTTGGTCTTAACCGACTCTAGTAATTTTTGTAGCCAATAAGTTACTCATGCTGATTTTGAGTCTGTTCATGTTCATAACGTAACAGTTCAAATATCCCATGAAGCGATTCTCAATCCAATCAGCTCAACTTTTAACTATTTTCGAGCCGACTGGAATATATAAATTAAACATATATTTACTCTTATCTTGATGTTAACATTTCTTTAGAAACTAAACTTCATATTGACAATGCTCTTGAAACTTTAACGAATTCCATTGTTGAAGCCAGGAGCATTGCAATTCCAAAATGTGAAGTGACATTTGAATCCGTGATTATAGACGATGATCTTAAACTTAAAAAACATGAGGAGAAGGCAATTTCAACGCACTCGCGATCCTGCTATGAAAATTATATGGCAGGATTTGCAAAACAGAAATCAGAAATCAGTTTGCTTTCCTCCATCAGTAAACTTTTTTAAAAGGTTATTTTGAACAGAATTATGACCCACATCAACGAAAATTCAATTTTTGCCAATGAACAGTTCGGATTCCGCCATGGACATTCGACCACTCATCAACTTTTACGTGTAACAAATTTGATCCGTTCCAACAAATCTGAAGGCTATTCTACGGTTCTTGCTCTTCTATACATATAAAAAGCATTCGACAGTGTTTGAGATGAAGGCTTGATTGTAAAATTAAAAAACTTCAATTTTCTAACATACATTGAATAGAATAATTCAAAGTTATCTGTCAAATCGTACACTTCAGGTTAATTATCAGAATTCCAGGTCTCAAAGACTTCCTGTAAGAGCTAGTGTTCCTCAAGGCAGCATTTTGGGACCAATATTATACAACATTTTCGCATCTGACTTACCTGAGTTACCTCAGGGATGTCAAAAATCTTTGTTTGCAGATGACACAGGCATTTCCGCCAAAGGACGAAGCCTGCGTGTCATCTGTAGTCGATTGCAAAAAAGTTTGAATAATTTTTCTTCTAACTTACAGAAATGGAAGATTTCCCGAATGCTTCCAGAAATCAACAAATAATTTTCCCACATAAACCAAAAGCTTTTTATTTGAAACCTTCAAGTAGACATGTTGTCACAATGAGAGGGGTTCCAATAAATTGGTCAGATGAAGTAAGGTATCTAGGGCTCATGCAAGATAAGAATTTAACCTTTAAAGATCACATTGAGGGCATTCAAGCCAAATGTAATAAATATGTAAAATGTCTCTATCCCCTTATTAATAGAAAATCAAAAATTTGTCTTAAGTGAAGATGATTCGAAGCCAAACTCAAATTTTCCAGAGCACAAATCTTGAAAACCAAACATCCGTTTGAGCTGAAACTTGGCATGTACAAAGAGTGCTGGTTGAATTGTCCGTTGAGTATACTGTAGCCTCTTGAAGCGTGCTGCATATGTATCCAAAAGGGGTTTCAAATGCAAAAGGCTCTGACAGAAATAAGCTGTTCAAATAATACGGCAGTAAAAGCTGTAAGGCAATCGATTGTCAGCAAACTTAATAGTACCTAATATGTACCGTTTTATCTCAAATTCCTTACAGGCCCATGTTCCGAACACTCGGTTTTTTGTATAACGATGAGGTTGAAATGTTTCGCTGAAATATATTATAAAAGTACCAGGAAACGGCAGTCAATTACAATTTAATTTAATCGTCTTCCGATTTATTTTATACCTCGGGAGTATTGATGATTATTTTGTTCGAGACCAGTAAAACTAGCTCAGATAAGATTATTTGCGAAATTATTCATTTGAATACGATTTATTCGCGATTTTCGGAATTTCAATCAAGGTGTTCGGAATATGAGACCGAATAAACACAGCTTTCAGCATTTGAATCAAAATGTTCTGTCCTACTTTTACGTGGAAACAGTACTAAACAAGTTGAAATAAATATTTTTATCAGTATACCCTAGAGCTAACAGTAAGACATTTCGAAAAGAGTAAAATTTTCATAAATATCAACTAATTTATTCCCACCATGTGTATTTGAAGTCACTGTTGGCCTTAAGTATTCGGAATATAAGTCAAAACGGTACAACGGACATAAGTGTCCAAAACATCCGAGCTCAAGACGAGTATCAAAGAAGCCAAATAGAAGTTACATAAATGAGTTAGAGTCATAATGAGGTAGCCCTGCATTTGTGTTTTCAATCTGCCTTGGAAACGAAAACTGATGTGTGTAAGATGCAGTGGCGTAGCCAGGAATTATTTTTAGGAAGATTCGGAGTCATGAGAAGAAAAACAAAAGTGGACCAGCTTACACAGAAAACCCCTTTTTCAAACCCCCTCTTTCTTACCTACACTCTTAGAAAATATCATGTAAAAATAAGTCTACATAGATGCATATAAAAGAAGCGAACCTTTTGACATAAAATTAGGTCCGTTCTTAAAATTACACAATTCCAACGAAACAAAAAAAATACACGGCATGACGTAAAAACAAAAAAGACTTACTTTTACGTTATCTCATAAAATTAAATCCTTACAGATTTCACTTCATGCCGTATGTTTTGTATATTTCTCAAGGCGCACAGACGAAGAGCAGGAACACTTACCGTTTAAACGCCAGCAAAAGGGTGCAATTTATTGCACGATATATTCGCTATCCAGTAACGAAAATCTCCTCCAGAATCACACTGATATCTGATATGAACACAAAACTAATTAAATTTCACATAATGCTTTCGATACTTCCGAAATCTGCCTGTTGGAACCATTTTTAATATCACGAATGTTCAATTGATTGATTTGGAACATAATATACACTGCGGTTATTGATTCTTTTTTATTGTTTGGAGACAGTCTCTAGGGCAAATCTAAATCAATGCTTTACCCGTATCTGCGATCGCTGAATCATAAACCAGAAGAACTGTGTGTTCCCATATTGGATCCATCCAGTCAGCTTGATCAATACCATTTACTACTCGTCAAATTCGATATTACCACACTCGTCAATGTGAACAGTAGTTACTAAACTGTCACTGCTTGTAAAAAATAGCACCTCAATATGATCACAATTTATTTTATCACTTTTTATCAATTGCAAACAAAATTACTCACGCTTTATCGGCCATGTTTAGAAACAGACTTGATGGTTATCATGCCAGCGTCAGAAAAGTGGATAATCATGTAAATTTACGTTTAGATAAACCCATAAATAAGTTTGCGTTAAATTTTTACAGCTTGAAATATCTGGTTTCAGATTGGAAACGTACATTTTTAATAATGATGTAAACATATGTTGTTGATCATTGAAATGTTGTAATAAGTCAGATAACTCATATATTTAAGTCATATTTTGATTTTGGTTGCAAAATATTTAATTGCAAATAGATTTACGTCACCCGTAATTCTCATTATTTTTAAGAGTGTACGTCCTAAACTGCAAAACCAATCATATTTTATATGACAATACCAAATTATCTTAAATGTATTCATTAACACGGAAAACAAGAATATCAAAAACCAAACTCCGGATAATCGAATCCCGGATAATCGAGTCTCCGGATAATCGAGCCCGACCTGTACTTCGTTATTCCTCTATAGTAATGGAGTAGAAGGACATGCATTAAACAAAGGACACGGGTATACCACAAAAGATCAAAGAAAACTTCTCGATGTGGTCCCCAAAGGAAATAGTAAGGTATTGCAGCCATATCGAGGTTGGTGGGGATGGAACAGTTGAGCATTGTCTAGAGCTCGTACTTTATTGTTGTGATAGGTCCCATGCTCACTACCTGTGGAAGGAAGAAATGTTAATCCAGAGGATGTGACGTGATGCCTGAGTGATAGAATACAGAATAGAATTAAGTCGGGTTATAGAAGCAGCTTGCCGACGCTACTTTTATTCAAGTGATACCTTCGCAAAGTTATGTGGTTCCGAGGAGAACGGTCTGGTTAATAGGTCATATCACTGGACACCTTCATACAGATAGTGGTGGTGGTTTTAGTGGTTCAGCGGAGGTGTGCCAACTACACTTCCTGAGTCTTAGGTGTCTGTCTAAAGCTTTGTAAAAAAAACCTGAATAATTTGAGCTACTGAATTCTACACATTACGACATTCAAAGTCGATCTTCTAGTAGGTTCATTATGCATTATCACTGGCTCCGGTCTTCATAGTTGATTTTCAACCTTATTTGTGCAGTTAGTCTTTTCTAAGCCAAGCTAATAAACACGTAATGGCATAGTCATTTTACTAGCGATATTTTTTTGTGTTAAAATGTTGTAAGGTTCACTCGAGTACAATAGGGAAAATCTATTAGAATCAATGACTATATTGCGTAAATGATTAGGAAACATACAATGTGAAAAAATCATGGGGATAGAATTCGCCATCATTCACGTCACGGCATTAAATCAACAGCGAACACATCGTTGAAAGAAACGATTTAATTCATTCTCCCTTAATCGTCCCGTAATACATCATCATCAAGGCACCTCACATCTAGCGTGGCTTGGCACCATTTCGTGTTCCATTCAACTGTGGCCATTCGTTTGAAAAAAAGGTCTGATGCCTCAAAGCGTGGCTCTGATTCTCACTACTTCCTGGTATACTTGAAAGCCACACGCAAAAAAAAAGCTGAATGTATGTATTCCATCCCTTAATGCGAAGAAAGGAAGTGGAATTTACGACGGAACAAATTTCATCGCTACCGTGTCGTCATTGTTGCGTTGTTACACTCATCGGTCCCGTAGGGTTTCCCGCTTTGGTTTGACACTTTGGCCAGCTCAGCGGATTACAATGGCAAAGAATAGTCCTGTCGTGCGTCGTCAATTTTCGGGTGGCCCAGTCATGTTGAATTGACCTTCCTGTCGGCATCGAAGGCTCAGGTTCCACTGCCATGGCTCGGCTCAGTCCGCAACCGAAATTAATTCTAATCATCAAATCTTCGTGTTCCACACCGACAGCTGGGGCTGTTTTTGTAAAGAAAGGTGGGGGTGACTTTCGACGTGGGCGGAATAATGTGACGAGATGGAATTGCTAACTTTAATTTTTATAGGTTGCTTGATTAAGATAAAATTTAAGATTTTTACAGTCAAAGATTTAATTTAATTTTACTGAGTTACAGTTGGCATAACGAAGTAGATTTTTTTAATTTACTTGGTATTACATCAAATAAGTTGATAAAACTTTGTTAACGATGGCTGCGTCTCCAACATCGATTTTGGCCCACGCTCTTCAGATCCTGTTGCACCTAATCAAAATACCTAACTTGTTACGCTCCATGCCTTCTGGTACCAATCGGATTTAACGATAACATTAGTTTTGCAGGGTTGTTGTACAGTAGTCTTGCAAAATGCACTGCCCGCACCCGCACACCTTCCCGGCTTCGCTACCTTATGGATACTGGGTCCGCAGTAGGCTTGTGGTTCAATCTCCGTCGTCAAACACCGTTCTCCTGCATACCGTCAAAGATAGTATATAGCAACAGTCGTTCGAACACTCCAGGTTCGTGTCCATAGAGGAACGTTTGTATATTTGATGTATTTGGTGCGGGGTCGAATTATTCACGGCCGCTGCTTCTTCTGGAGCCCATAGTAGGCAAGACTTCCACTGATGATGCGCCACCATATTTCAAGACTAATGTTGTTATCAGCCGTTCAACGCTCCGTCATCGTAATCATCGTCATCATCGAAACCGCAAAAGCAGTTATTCTGCTTAAAACAGAAAATTTTTCGACGAAAATGTGTTCACTGTGTTTCGGTTGAAGAATAGAATACAGTGAACACACTTTCCTGTAAATTTACTTGATTTTGAACGAAAAAACTGCTTTTGAAAATTTCGAAATCAATGACGGATCCTGCCCCCTTAAGAAGGAGCCAAGATAGACGAACCCATCTCGATAGTTTTTTTTATAGTAGGGTACAAAAAGCTTCAAAAGCCTGACCTGTTGTGTGTTGACACGGTGGGGGACTCACGTTGGGCGTGCTTGATCACTAAAAAACTTTCCCTACTGCTCCTGTACCTTGCGTCAGAGCCCTGTTGAACTTCTTCTGGACGCTCATGTGTACATCGTTGCTCTACGACGACTCGTTCTCCGCTGCTGCTGTTCGAGCTCTTCTGGTGACCAGTTGGATGCCAAGGTCGGTCCAGCGATTCCAGTTGGAGGATGACTTGCGGTTCACTGGGGCCCGATGACCCAAAACTGGTTTGTGACGATCGATGCTACTCTGCCTGGTCCCCGACGGTGGAGCTAGCCTACCCCGCAAACACCACCTGGCTTCATGAGGGTTGCTCGAGAGAGATCCCAGATAAATTCCGTGAGTACCCGAGCAGGAACGAATAACTTGCACCTATATGTACAATGTACATACCATGTTTTGGTATCATATCATAATTCAGTAATGTTCAGTAGTTCAGATATTATCATGGTATTGAAAATATTGTTTCAAACAATTAAAAATACCTCATTGAAGTTAAGAGATCACTTTCAACATTGCACTCGAGGGTGCTTCATGAAGATCTGGCGTGCGACATATTACACACCACGTAATCGCGTATACTTCTTGGCATTGCGGACATTATCGACTTTGCTCGAATCGTTCAATAGAAATATTAGTAGAAGAACGCTAATGGCGCTGTTCTCACAAAACTGAATAAGTTTATTATCACCTTTAAGTATCTTTCCGTTGTTTGTTCGATGCCATGTTGTAGTGGATGATTTTAAAATTTATTTGACACTTTGAGGACCGGTACTCAAGCTGTCAGCGCGTGGCAAACTAGATGTTGGTAACATGAACAGCAGCGACATTAGCATTCTTAGGTTAATGCTTCTACTAAACGTCCGTAGGGTAGTGAAGAGATCTTCACGCCTCTGAAGAGAAATACAGCGAGGACAAGCCTTATTTTAACAAAATGAAGTATATGACTGTAGGTAGAGATAGTGGTAGTAGTGTTGGTGCGGAAATAGTTTGATGGAGATGTATGTGAAGATACAGTGCCGTTTCGGTTTTATCACAGCCTGTTCCAAACATATTTCGAATTTAAAAAAAAAAGCATTTCTTGACGATTTGCCGTACAGATTAGGTCCGTTATCGAGCGGCGTTGATGAAACCAGCTAACTTCTCGCAAACTCATTTGCTATTGGTGATAGACGACGGAAGATAATCTGGGATAGTACTTTGAAGGCAGCATTCTGGATGGTAATTGCACGATACTTTTCACATTCCAGTCTATCTTCCTTTTTTAGAAGGAGCATATAACCGCTTGTTTCCAGTCCTTCGGCAACCTCTCCAAGCCCATTTTGATGAGTATAGCTCTAATAGCATTCTTACCTTTTGTCTTGATGTTCTTGAGGTGGTGAATAGCGTCTTTAAGGTGAAGGTCCATTGAGCACGTAAACATAATGTTGGTAGTAGAAACATGTTTTTTGACCAAAATTATAAGCATTTTTCACACCATGCGTGTGTTGTTTACTTGAATTCTACAGTCAATTGTACTGTATAATATCTAATATTCATTTTTGCTGTTAAATTGCGTCGTACATTGTTTTTCTCATGCTTAAAAATGTTTTGCAACACTTGTGACATTGTACACCTTCTGAGTATTATGAAATTGTAAAATACGTGGCTGTAGCAAGTGTATGAATATCCAAACAATTTTAATTCCAAACATAAAAACTGACATCACTTCCAATCAGTGAGAGCTGCGCATCCGATTTAAAAACAATGTTGTCTTTGTGAATTCGTATTCCGGTGTTATTTTTCGAGCACAAATCGGTGAATTTAAGTGTTTTATTGCTCCCAGCAGTACGGCGCAAGAAAACATAAAGTGTTACAAGTATCGCATCAGATTTTCGAATTGTCACGGTGAGTAGAAAAACCATGAAAAGTGAATTTTAGAACGGGCACCGAAAAGCCTTCAAACAACAACACGGTGCGTGAAGAAGAAGTGATTCGGTAGTGCGTGATATTTAACAACACAAATCATAGCAATAACTACTTGTTTGCATTCAAAAACAGGTAATTTGTGAAAAACACATTATGGAATGCTTTCAGTTAAGAAACCACCGCTCTACAATAAGGTTAGTAACTTCAAATAATCATTTTTTGTGATCGCTCTCCAAAACACTGTGAGAAGCGTGGGAGGAGGGAGTGGAAAGTGAATGGGGAAGTAAGGTGCCATATTAGAGGCCATTTTGGTACTCTTGGAGATATGTCCTTAACATCCCTCAATGTGGGAACAGGTTAGTTTCCACTTTCCGCCATGCTGATGTAGGAATTGCCTCCGCTGTCGCTTGTGTGCTCCGTGTCATTCAGGTGTTCATCGCAGTGCTGCTTCTTCCTTTCAATCACCTCACAAGAGACAAGCTCGCCCTCTTCGAGCAACGCTCAAGCAGCTGCGTGTATGCAGTGGCGACGATAGGTTGTGCTCGTCACGCTAATTTATACCGAGGCGTGTGTCGGTAGGTAAATAGAATTGCAAAATGAAACTATTGTAAGCTGTTCGGAATTTTAACTTCCTACGTATATCTAGATCGAAACTCTTATGAATCGTACATAATTGACTTAGCATTTTGAAAAGGGATAAGAATATCATGAATTTGTGACTATATTGGACCATAGAGCTGGGCATAAGAAATAGCACATACTGGAGTAAGTCAATTACAGAAGGATTGCCCTGTTTAATTCGGTGTACAAAATATGGTTGCGCAATCTGTTGCACATTCTGAGACAGCTCGAGGAGTCATTCGTCGGCAAACACCACCTGGCTTCATGAGGGTTGCTCGAGAGAGATCCCAGATAAATTCCGTGAGTACCCGAGCAGGAACGAATAACTTGCACCTATATGTACAATGTACATACCATGTTTTGGTATCATATCATAATTCAGTAATGTTCAGTAGTTCAGATATTATCATGGTATTGAAAATATTGTTTCAAACAATTAAAAATACCTCATTGAAGTTAAGAGATCACTTTCAACATTGCACTCGAGGGTGCTTCATGAAGATCTGGCGTGCGACATATTACACACCACGTAATCGCGTATACTTCTTGGCATTGCGGACATTATCGACTTTGCTCGAATCGTCCAATAGAAATATTAGTAGTAGAACGCTAATGGCGCTGGTCTCACAAAACTGAATAAGTTTATTATCACCTTTAAGTATCTTTCCGTTATTTGTTCGATGCCATGTTGTAGTGGATGATTTTAAAATTTATTTGACACTTTGAGGACCGGTACTCAAGCTGTCAGCGCGTGGCAAACTAGATGTTGGTAACATGAACAGCAGCGACATTAGCATTCTTAGGTTAATGCTTCTACTAAACGTCCGTAGGGTAGTGAAGAGATCTTCACGCCTCTGAAGAGAAATACAGCGAGGACAAGCCTTATTTTAACAAAATGAAGTATATGACTGTAGGTAGAGATAGTGGTAGTAGTGTTGGTGCGGAAATAGTTTGATGGAGATGTATGTGAAGATACAGTGCCGTTTCGGTTTTATCACAGCCTGTTCCAAACATATTTCGAATTTAAACAAAAAAGCCCATCTACATATTTACACGACTTTTCTAACTAATGTCAAGGTGTTGCTTGTTGTTTATTCCAGATGCTGCACATGATTGAATGGATCAATCAGGAAAGTTTGAGGTAGCTCACTTGGTGGAGAGTGGGCGTGATAAAAACGAAACACCACCGTATTAAAAAAAATACACACTTGAAACACACGTGGACGATAAAAGAAGTAAACCAGAAAACCTTCGGAGTTTTCGAACTCTGGGTACTGCGGGCAATACTCAAAACGAAAACGAGGTGTGTGTTGCCCAATTCTGATACAGCAAAGCAAGCTGATTGCAAGATAACCTGAGCAAGACTTCAATCGGGTTTTTAAATTAATACCTACAATGTTCAAACTTATCTTTAATTGTTCAGAAAAAAGGAAGACAGGAAATATTTGTTGCTAGTGTTCACCAAGAACGCTAAGCAACTTACTGGAAGTGAAGATGACAAAATATGATTATCGCCAGTGGTTTCATTATTTTAAAGTTTTTTAAACAATAGTTCAAACTTCCTTCAAATCAGCACTCGACACATTATCAAAAACGTTTTTTTGATTGAGAATGCTTTTGAAATCTTGATTTTCAGTAAGACTTGAGAGAGCTCAATTAAAACTATGCGCGCTTTACCACTGCTAAGTACTTTTTTCCTTAATGTATTTTGTTTCTCTGTCTCTCAAAGCCCTTCACAAATTTTAAACGATTTTGTATCCAAGATCGAATAAGGTAATTCGTAAAATTTAAATTAATCAAAGGGATCATGCACAAATTATGTCACGCTCCAAGGGGGGGAGGGGGTCTAGCCAAGCGTGACAAGCCCTACAAAATTTTCGGAGGCCTCATACAAAAAGTGTGACAAAGGGGGGGGAGGGGATCAAAAAAGCTGAAATTTAGCGTGACACAATTTGTGTACCATCCCAAATCAGAAAAAGCTTTTTTTTATTCAGGCTAGATATATCAGATATATACATCAGTTCTTTTTTTTTGCATAATAATATCTTTTTTATTTCCTTTTTAATCCGTATCTGCCCAGCAAATGGAAACTAGGTAAATTTCTGCTATTTCAACTATTCTTGACTTGTTGGCAACACAGTTCGCTAGGGTCGGTTAGTATCAAATGAATCGTTGAAGGGTAAAATGATCGATTAATTAAGGCTTACACCCTAAAAAGTGCATGCGAGTAGTGTCTGATCCGTTGAATCTGTTGCATGCTCCTTTGTGGGCGAGTGACGGAATCCGTATCAATTGTGGCCGGTTCGCGTTGTGCGGATAAAAAAAGTGCGTCAGTAGTGTTTGCATTCCGTTGCATCTGATGTACACACTTAAACAGGCCTTATGAGTTCGGTAAATGAAATTACCGAAACTAATCTGTAACTCCTTAAAGTACTGACGTTTCGGTAATTGACCAGCTTTTGACAGTGCGTCATAAGCAAAATTACTGAATTTCGGTAAGCTGTGGAATAAAATCACCGAAAATTTTGTAAATCTTCGATATCACCAAAGTCTGTAAAATATTCCACTGATAAATCGGTAATCTATGAGTGGAATTACCGAGCGTTCAGTAATCTGGCTCGCTCGGAACGTCAAAACAACACTTCTGCAATTCACCAGTGGAGTTTGATTCCATCTACCAGCACAAAAGTTTCAAAAATCTGGTGCTATTGCTGATATAACGTTAAGGTAAGTAAAGCAAAATTAAGCTCGTGTTGAATATACTATTTAACTCATTTACAGCACATGTCCACGCTCGTCTGCTGCCTTTCCGCTGCTGTTTTGCAGCATAACACCAAAGGCTCTTCAATTCAGTTTCATCTTTTGCGTTCAGTCGAAATCGACATATGCAGCAGCGGCATGTCGTTACTGCTCCTCAATAATAGAATTTCAATGATACTAGCAAATTGCAATGTAATTGACAGGTATGTATAGAATTCTTCAAGAAATAAAGTTGAGCTGAATATGACAATGTGTTTGCTCTTATTCTTGTTGGAAACATTTTCCCGGGGAAAGGGTTTATTCACGAATTTCATAACGCCAAAATGGTCATTTCAACACCCACCCACCCCTCATAACGCATTTTGTAAGAATATTTTCCGAATTTTATATGACCTGTCACTTCTAGAAGACACCCACCCACCCATTTCAGCGTTATGAAATACGTGAATGGTTCCAAACATCGCTAGTCCGAAGCTACAGTTGTTCGGTAGAAAAATTACCGATTGGTCAGTAATTTTGACAGCTGCCAGCCCAAATGCAAATTTCGGATTGTTCGGTAATCTTTTCATTTACCAAATCGATAACCGATTGTTCAGCTGTTGAGATTTCGGTAAATACATTACCGACATTGGTAATTTGTTCTAAGTGTGTATGCTCCTATTGATCAAGAGGGATTCCACGGAGGCATGCAAGTCGATTCTGATCGACCATTTCAAAAATATCTGAAACTTTTCACAGTTTTTCAGTTCCATCTAAATCGTCATTTTCCGATATCAAATCTTCAAGTTGAGTCACGACTAACTTTTCAAAAGGGTGTATGTGAAAATGGTTCAAAAATATTCAAAAAGCTGCACAGCAAAAACGGTTCGTTCGATTGTTAGACAACTAAAGAAACAAAGTTAGACAACTAAATAAAGATTCCAAAAAAATACACACAGTAAAAAAAAATTTTTTTTTGCATTAAAAAACATCATTTTTGTTACAAAAACTCAAATATCTCAAAACCCTATCGGAAAACCAACGTAATTTTTTGAGGTCCATTATATTAGCTATCTACCATAAAAATTTGGTGATGGTAAGCCAATAAACAAAAAAGTTATGACATTTCAAATATTTCACAAATTTGACACTTAGTGAATTTTTTTTTTTTCATTGTTAATTTTTTTTAGGACCGCAGTTTGTTGCTGAATTTTTTGTTAAGGGTACCACATGAGATTAAAAAGTTGTTTTCATGATATTTTATTTAATTATTCATAACTATTATAGCATCTATTAGAAAGTTAGACGCGATCCAGTGTTGTGATCTAAAGTCTTGATAGTGTCATATTTTTTATTGTACGTAACTGAAGAAAAATTCTCTCAATAGTGTTGAAACCTTTTGATAAAAGAAACCTATAAGAAATCTAATATTGAAGACAAAAGCTACAAAAAAAGTTTTCTATACAGGTATACGACTAGTTTACCTGCAAAAAGTTTACCTCGTAGAGAACAAGGCGGGTCTTTACCCAGGTGATCTAGTATACGTAAAGCACGTCGGTTTTCTCGGCGCTGGTTTTCTCCACAAAGTTAAAATCTGATTACACCTGGGTATAGACCCGCCTTGGTAGAGAATAGACTTTGTTAATCATATTTGGGAGAAAGCGAGTAACTTCAACAACATCAAAAACATGATAGGTACATACCATGAACATACTCACGAAAAAGCTAAAAATATACTACCACTATGCTGCCCATAAAAGCATAACTGTCCCATATGGATTTTTGAACTAACACCTTTTTTCATCACAACATTCATGTTGTAACATATATTTTACCAT
This sequence comes from Aedes aegypti, assembly GCF_002204515.2. Taxonomy (NCBI): domain Eukaryota; kingdom Metazoa; phylum Arthropoda; class Insecta; order Diptera; family Culicidae; genus Aedes; species Aedes aegypti. The sequence goes on along the minus strand of NC_035107.1, from coordinate 163,373,166 downwards.
GCATATAAAAATTTACACAGTTTGTTTGAAAATGTTGTGAAAAATATGTAGTTGATGCAGTCCCATATTGAAATATAAAGGCATAACAGTCTCTATATGAACTTTCAATCCAAATAGCAACTGCAGAACGTGAATTGTGCTCAAGTTTATATTTTTGGCTGATCAATAAAAGCAAAATGAGTTAATTGTGCGGTAATTCCAGATGAATATAACATGCAAAAATGTACTAGAAAATTATGAAAATTTGTATGAGAAGTCAAACTTCAAACTTTCAACGCTGTTTTCTCAATGCCTACTAATTCCATATGGGACAGTTATGCTTTTATGGGCAGTATGGTTATAAAAGATTTAATTGTAAAATTTTTCTTCAGTCAAGCAAACGACACCAAACTAGTCAGTAAAAACTTAAAAGTGATTTTGTTTATTAAAATCTAACGAGCAACATGAGTAGTCGCTTTCTCAACTGTTGCAGGCCGTTTGCAGAAAAAAAGTGTTCGAAAGAGCTATGAAATCTCACCGAAAGCACCATAGATAAACTGAAAGCGGCTGGTTATGCTCCAATTTACGCATTTGTACGTCCTGCCGTTTAAACGTTGACAAACGGGCAATCTGTACATCATCGGTGGATCAGGTTGCAGGAAGTTCGAAAACAACAACAACTGAGGAATTACTAGATGCACCGACAACAACTGAGGAGTTACCAGAAGTACCAAGTGCAGATAGTCTTGCCACGGTACCATCAGAGACATCTGTTTCAACAAATCAATCAGAAGATGAGTGCATCCAGAAGGTCAACATCGAACGCTTCAACGAAGGGATAGCTGGAATAAAAGTGACTCCGATTAAATGGACGAAGATGGGTTACGTCAATTATCCCGAGAAAAAATACCGTGAAATCAACGAAGCTGTACGAAGAAACCTCTTCAAATTAGGACCTGAGGATGTGGAAAATACAGACTACGATGAGGTAATTATGAATATGAAGGAAAGGTTCTTGAATCTAGCCACGACAAGGAAAGAAAAATTATTGATTTTGTCGATGCTGCCAAGCTCGTGGTCTATTCAAGACGCCATTGATGAGTTCAAAACCAATAGAAATACAGCAAAAGAGGCAAAACAATTCAAAAATAACTGTCTTGCAACCAAAAATGCTAGGTCGAGTACTTCATTAACAGATGAGACAAAAGAAAAAATAATTCAATATTTTGAAGACGATGAAGTAAGTAGAGCTATGCCTGGCCAAAAAGATTATGTATCTGTAAAAAAAGATGGAAAGCGTCAAGCAATCCAAAAACGATTAATGATGACTACTTTGAAAGAAGCGTATACACGCTTCAAGGAAATTAACGAAAATATTAAGGTAGGTTTTTCCACATTTGCAAGCCTTCGTCCAAGGCAATGCAAGCTTCTATCCAATTCAGGAACACATAATGTTTGTGTGTGCACAACACACGAAAATATTAACCTAATCTTACATAGTTTGAAAAGAATCAAATTATCAAAGGATATTAAAATGTTAACTGGTAGTCTTTTGTGTGAAAATACAACATCAAATTGCTATCTACGATCTTGTTCGGATTGTCCAGATTCTTCATCATTGGAAAATACTTTATTCGCTGAGTTTGAAGAAAATTATATTGATCAGTTATCATTTGAGCAATGGGTGACCACGGATAGGTGTGACCTAGAAACTATTGTAAAACCTGTAGATGAGTTTGTGTCATTTTTTTGCTTGAAATTAGAAAGTTTAATTCCTCACGACTTTATTAAAACAGAGCAATCCCGCTTTTTAAAAAATACGAAAGATACATTACAAGATGGTGAATTTTTAGTCATTTGTGATTTTTCTGAAAACTATAGCTTTGTATTGCAAGATCAAGTGCAGTCCCATCACTGGAACGTACAACAAGCTACAATTCATCCATTCGTTATTTATTTCAATGGAAGTACGCAAATTGAACATTTTAGTTTTATTGTAATTTCCGAAGATTTAAGACACGACTCAGTATCTGTAAATTTGTTCATTGCCAAAATGATTGACTTTTTACGCGTTGATAAGGATAAAGAAATCAGAAAGATATATTTCATGTCTGATGGAGCAGCATCGCAGTACAAAAACCGTAAGAATTTTTCGAGCCTATGTCAATTTAAATCAAAGTACGGAATTGATGCAGAATGGCATTTCTTTGCTACGTCACATGGCAAAGGTCCTTGTGATGCTATTGGAGGAACCATAAAGCGCATGGCCACAAGAGCAAGTTTAGCCAAAGAACGTGAGCATCCAATTAAAACTGCAAAAGAACTATTTGATTGGGCGAATCGCAGAAAAGAAGAAGATTTAACAAAATTATCATTTTGTTTTACTACTACTGAAGAGTACGAATTAACGGCATCAGAGCTCAGCGAGCAATACGCGAAAACGATCCAAGGAACCCAAAAATTCACTGTTTCATTCCATTGTCAGAAAATAAAATTAAAGCAAAACTATACTCGAACTGTACTGATAATGATGCAAAAGTGTTCGATATTGTAAAAAAATTGAATAACAATAAATAAATAAAGAAGTATTAATAAAATGTTTTCATGATCTCATAACGCATACCCAAATCCAAAACTTTTAAAATTTATATATAACATTTAGAAACTCATCGATCATACTCTAAAAAAAAATATCCTGGTAAAAAAAAATTGTATTTTCGTGTAATCTGTTAATTCATTTTAATTTATACATATATACATATACATATAATATTTATACATATACATAATATTTATACATATAATATACATAATACTAATGAATACATGAAAACGACTTGTTTAATTCACGCAAGGCCCTTAACAATAAAATCAGCAACAAACTGCGGTTCCCGTAATAATTTACACCGAAAAAAAAAATTTTTTTCTACTAAATGTGAAAATTGTGACATGTTTGAAATGTCATAACTTTTTTGTTTATTGGTTTACCATCACCAATTTTTATGGTAGATAGCTAATACAATGGACCATTTTCCCTCAAAAAATTACGTTGGTATTCCGATAGGGTTTTGAGATATTTTAAATTTTTTTTTTACTGTGTGTATTTTTTTTTGGAATCTTTATTTAGTTGTCTAACTTTGTTTCTTTAGTTGTCTAACAATCGAACGAACCGTTTTTGCTGTGCAGCTTTTTGAATATTTTTGAACCATTTTCACATACACCCTTTTGAAAAGTTAGTCGTGACTCAACTTGAAGATTTGATATCGGAAAATGACGATTTAGATGGAACTGGAAAACTGTGCAAAGTTTCAGCTCAATAGAAAAAAATGAATTAAAAAATTTACCAAATTTTGGTGCTGTTGCTTGGAATCACTCTCAAGCAACGAAATCAGGATTGTGTCGGGTTCGCGCTACACTATCGGTATCGCTCGTCCGTGTATATGCTCACGTATTTATTTAAAATTTTATCTATAGTTTACCAAAACGATTCATTTCCTATACCCAAACTTCCAGTGTTTTCTAGAGGAAATGCAGAAGACTCCTCGGCTTCCATAAAGCAAGTATCACGTCAACATTTTCCTCCCATACCCAAATTGACCTGCATTCGGACGCAGCTGGAGCCGTTATTGTTTGTAATAATAATGAGAGCACCAGTACTTACACATTTAGGATGCTACTGATCCTGAGTAGCGTCTGTTGATACCTTGTGTAAGTACAGCTGTTCGTGCAATAACGCAGTAGCATGTGCTAGCGGTCAATCATGCTCATGCTCATATTGACACCCTAGAAAGTGCATGCGTAATTTAAGCACAAATTATGAGAAAATCCACTTTTGTTAGATTTCGAGTGAATTGTGCTCAATCGCATCAAAGGAGTCGACAAACATTTGACCGTTATCTTTATCGTACACTACCCTATTTAAGTTTTTTTTAAGCTAAATCCAACTTAATGTCAATGTCCCTCACTCACCAATTTAGCAAAGTAGCGCTTTGTGTTTCTACTTGAAATCACCAACATTCAGATTGTTCACAGTTAACTTGAACAATGCTAAAGAAACGAGTTGGAGGAGAATGCTTTTCGCTAATATTTATCCGCACTTCTACCGCACCGCTAACTTCCATTTCAAGTCTTTCCGCCATTCCACTTACCTTCACTGTCTTTCATGAAAGTTCCCTCCGGAGATTGTTAATGTGCTTTTACGTTTTTTTTTTCTCTCCTACATAGAACTCCATCGCCCCATAACCATTCCCCGTTCTAAGTGAGACATTTAAAAGTTGTTTTTCTTCTCACTGACACCTTCACCATCTACTCCCATAAGCACTATATTTCTTCCATTGTTGTGAGGTACCGTGTCACGAATGTGAGGTGAACATAATTGAAATAGGTAATGGCAGCTCTGACGGGAAGGCTTGCGAGTCCGCAAGCATTGAATCGTCGTTCTGTCGTATACAGCATCTCCTTGTTATGTATATCTCGTAATTTCTTATTAGTGTTAACGGGAAATGGAGGAAGTGCATTCTGCACTCTGAGAGGAATTGATACTTTAGCAAGATTGTTACGTTTAACGTGGTGGAAGGTTGCTGGAGTTGGTAACTGATGAACTTATTTTTTTAATTATGAAATTCAATACGTCGCTAGCGTTGATTCATAACTAAACGATTGGTTCAAAATTATGATGAGAAATAACATTCTGCAGATGTTAACGTCTGTATTGTCATATTGCAAGTAATATTAAGTTTTTTGCCTCATAAAAATTCCTACCTCACGCTTTCACGAGTCAAACGATGTATCTGGTAGTGCAATTAAAAGAAACTGATTTCAGAAACCTGAATCTTCAGAACCTTATGTTATTCTTAACTCGCTGTGGTAATGAGCTATAGGCTCATGCGTTTTGCAGTGCCCTTTTAAGAGCGCTGTTTGAACTCATCGTGGTATGGAAGTAGGTACATGCTCTCGGTTATGCGATTTTCCATCTTCAAGGGAGCCCACTCCTATTTCCTCTCATCTTTTCCTTCCCTCTCCTCTCCCATTAGCTAGATGATGAAATGGCACAAATCTCCTAAATGACGGGAACGTGCCTCTGGAGACGGCCCTCTGATACCTGATACCTGATGCCTGGTGTTAGTTGGGATGCGAGTGTACAGTATGGCCCATAAAAAATGCGAAAATTGTTTGAACGTGAATATAGCATCCACAGGCGTTATTTTCATTGTTTTTGATAGTGAATGTAATTTCTGATTATTGTAGTGTGTTCTGACACAACTTCACTATCCAGGACAATTTTTGTCATATTTTTCTTACTGTCCTAAATAATGTAATAAAGCAAATAAGTTCAAAGGGTTTTTCCGCCCAAAGCTAGAAACAGCGTCTGATTGTCGTATACTCTGGTGATAAAATTTCCACCTTCAAAAATCACACTTTATTGTTGAAAATTTTAGTTTGTTTGATATCAGAGGATGGAGGAGTTCTTAGAGAACGTGTACTTCATGATCACAATAAAATATTTTACCAGGGTCATAGTTTTGAGAGCATTTGCGTCTTATAGGTTTGATATGCCTTTATTTTTGGTTAAAGTTGAATAAAAAATAAATGCGGATGCCTATAACAGATTTTTGAGGATGCAATTTGTTCCTTCGGTTAGAGACAACTTATATCAATACTAGCTCATTGTAGTAATTGTTCATATGATTTTACTATGCTTCATACTAAATCATGTTAATTAATGTTGGAGACGAACCAGCCACAGGCTGAAAGTCTCGATACCGTAAAATGGGGTGTTAAGGACTCGTGGGGTTTTAAGGGATTGAACTTCTCCTTTAAGTTTGACAAGTCACAAAAACGTCGAAAATCGATATATCATTCATCTGAAATGCTTGATTTGTTCTGAGGATTGTGAACTGCATCATGTGATAGGGAATGTCTATTAAAATAAAGTATTGTGGAGTCTAGATATTTAAAACGATTCAAAATTTTTTTGTTTCAATTTTATAGGCTAAGTACATTTAACCACAAAACTATGAAACAATATTAGGAAAAATATGTGAATTACTTAGAAGATTAGTATATTTAATTGAGATCACAACGCAGGCAAAAACTTTTGAAAATTTTATCCTGATTTCGACTTTTAATATTTTTTATGGAAAAAGTCTCTTTTTGAAAATACGAGGGGTGTTAAGGGATTATCTTTTCTACTTTTTCCAAGTTACTAAACTCATTCGTTTTATGCCGTAATACATTCCAATATACTTTTGGCTTACTCCGCGAAGTAAAACTGAGCGGTAAAGTTTTGTTTGTTTGTTACTGAATATCACCAAAAATGTGTAATCTCAAAAATTGCTAAAACTGGTGAGAAAATCTTGTTTACAACGTATTCAAGTAAATATAGGGGTTTTCTAGATATTTTCCAAAACTTGTTCGAACACACTGGTAAAATGTTTGGAAAGTTTGAATGATTCTTTTGATTGGAAATTCAAAATGGCTTTAAAGCCATTGATTCTTTCAGTGGTAATCCTATGAAGTGGTAAACAACTAGGGGGTGCGGACTAGAATTTTTAAATTGTTCAAATTGAACACAATCTTTTCCGCGAGTGCTAATCGTTGTTTGTTTGCTTGTATAGCCTGATTCGCTGCTGACAAGTAATTTCTCGGCCTATCTTGATGCATGGAAAATTTCTGCAAAGAATCGCTCAAGAATGCGCTTTTTTCTGATCGCAGTACGCAGGTGAAAAAAACTGTCAGTTCAAATGGGTGTCGCTGTAGAAAATTTCTGCAAGGAATCAACGAGAAATTTCTTTAGCGATTCCTTTTCAGTACCAAATCAGGCTTATCGTAGGAAACCACATTCAAAGTGCACTCTTAAAATACTTCACACAAAGTATCAACAATTCAATGCTGATGATTTTTCCAATAAACAGACTTAATCAGAAATTTTCTGGCCTTGTGCTAAAAAGAAACATATATTTGAGAAAAGTTGTAAAAGACTTCTGTATAATTTGAACCAAACACAACTTTAATAAATAAAGATAATAATAATAATAATGTTAATGAATATAACTTTTCTAAACACTAAACCTCAATTTACAAAGTCTATTTTACGCAAACTCAATTTACGCCACTTTTTTACGAAGTAAATTCAATTTACGTCACTTTTTTAACGAAGTGCGTAAATTGAGTTTAGACAATTATGTGAGAAATTATGTAATGATATCGCCTCCGGTTTAGAAATACCGTGGGAAGCCCATGCAATAGGGGTATTTTCGTAAAGGGCACGAAGAGGGGATGAAGTAAATCGATGTCCGACCCTATTTTGAAATACTTTCGATAAACCATTGATCACGCTTGTAGATCCTAGGCCTTAGGATATGTTATGTAAATATTCATCTACATAGAAATTATGAATCGATCTCCATTAACTTATGTAGAATAATATGGCCAAACTTCGAAGGGGTCTTGGAGACCTTAAGTTGCACACATTCTGGCCTGATCAAGAACCGAATATATCAATCATATTTTAATGATACTGAAAGAGCATTATTTCTCTAAAAAATAAAAATCAATTTCATACATGTAAACTCCAAGAGGCAAAACCTTACGAACTAAGCTCAAACGTTTTACGCACTGATTCAATTTAAGCACCAATTCAATCCCTGATTCATCCCGATCTAGTTCGTGAATGGAGGTTACAGTGCATCTCTTTCATTTATAGAAGCAATTTTGGTACCAAGCGTTTCCTTTAGTGAATGACAGACTATTACGATATAAAACACTTGCAAGAACGTGGTCAGGTGTGCGAAAATATGGGAGCCTACGTATTAAGGTGATTATAAAACGAAGCCAAACTTTGAATTTTCAAGTGCACAAGACGAGAGAATCTGACAACAGTTCGCGTTTAAAATCAATCAAATTGCTTGCTTGCTGGTGGTGACCAATGGGATAGATTTTCAACGCAGAGCGCTGTTTGGTTCTCAAGTCTTGTGCTTTTGAAAATTTGAGGTGTGGCTTCGTTCTATAATCACCTTAACGATTTTTGAGACATCAATAGTAACAATCAATATGGTTATTCCTGAAATTCCACCCACGATTTATGCAGGTGTACATTCATGCTATGCTAGAATATATTTCTTTTTATTCTATGGGTTTGTTCTGCAATCGTCTATTGCAGTCAAAGTCCACCCCAAAAATCAGCTACTTCCGTTGTCCCCTATGTTTATCAAATCTAAATTAAGTTAGGTGTCACTGTTGTCCCACAAGTATAATCTAAGCTCTCTCTTGGGGATTTAAAACAAGTAAACTTCCTAGCAATCGAACGAACAATGAGGAAAAAATTTCCACTCTAGCTGGCAAAACAATTCTTCTTAGATAAAACTTTTGCAACGATTTCCCAACTTCATAGTACCTACCTACTTGTTTGGCACCTCGTTTGGGGCTGTTTTCTCTTAAACGAATAAACCGTCACCTTTCAAAAAATGATTTTTTTTTTGTCCGAAAATATATCGGTGAACCATAGCTAATCCCGTTTAAGAAGGAAAGGAACAATTTAGACAGATCAAATTCATTGTATTTCGTTTTCACGTCTTTCTTCGTATTCGACATGCCTAGTCTTCATTGCGTAGGAAACTTTTTTTTGCCTTTGCATCATTCCAAAGTGTGGAAACTTTTTCCGTCTCATTTCCAATCGTCACCGCATGGCTTCTTAATGACTGTTTACCGCGACACCCCAATCCTAAGGACGGAGTGCCTCCAAGCAATGTCTGCTGCACGGCACTCGTTGCAAAGCTATAGGGAATCATAACGCTTAATGAAAATGCTTCAGTACGTCCCTAGCGAAGCAGATTAAATGAACTCTAAGGAAATTAATGAAAAATTTCCGTTTTTGCTTCTCTGCGATTGAACTTCTCTTCAAGGCTTTTGCTTTAAGCAAACTCGATGATATTTTTTTACTTATATTTTTTTGCAGGGCTACACAAACTTTAGCAAAGTTGAGATAGCGCAACGGAATCCCTGCAGGAGCCAGAGCTTGAAGAGAGCAAAAATTTCCTTTCATCTTGCAGGCTAAATTTAAGCAGAAAAGAGAACAACAGAATCCAACTGAAAGCAAATCTAATGAAGCAAAACGTTGAGAATGGAAAATCATCGTTGGATGCAAAACGACTATGTAGCGCGTTCGTCATAGTTTTGAGCGCACAATTGGTATAAACTATTTGAAAAAATGAGCATGAGAGGGAAAGTGCCTTTTCAAATGGGATAAGAGCAAATTCAAAGAAATTCACTCACATAATATATGCGACTTCATTGGCAAAATGATTGAATTATTATCCTTACTTATTATAGATAACATAAACTGTTATAATATTCGGATTCTGAGAAATACATTGTAGACATAATGTAGCTAACATATTTCCCGAATATCTTCTTCTTCTTCTTCTTCTTTTTGGCATTACGTCCTCAATGGGACAGAGCCTGCTTCTCAGCTTAGTGCTCTTATGAGCACTTCCACAGTTATTAACTGAGAGCCTCCAATACGAAAGGATCCTGGACCGACCGGGAATCGAATCCAGACACCTTCAGCATGGCTTTTTTTTTTTTTTTTAAAAAAGTCACCGACACGTGAATGCTTCCAGTGGACGATTTGCCCTTTGAAGGAAGCACCACACTAGACAACGGACTAGCATGCAAAGCCCAGTGGCACAGTCGAAATACTTTCCTGACGAAAAGTTTTCCGGACTGAAGCGAGAATCGAACCCACACTCCTTGACACGATGCGGCTGAATGCTTGGTAACACTAACCGCACGGCCACGAAGCCCAGGCTTTGCTTTGTAGCCACGGACTCTAACCGCTCGGCTAAGGAAGGCTCCGATATAATCTCTATAAAACATTTGGGTTCATCCTTTCATACATGACATTTTTTCATGTTAATGTTAATTTTCAATTGGCTTTTCGAAATTCTTTGGTTTGTTTTTTGTCCAAAATTAGCTCCAAATTGTGACGTTTTCCAACTAAAAACTGATTTAAAAATTATTGGATCGATTCAATTTAAAGATAACATAGCATTTTCACTTTTCATAAAGGCGAAGATGCATCGAAGCCTACAACTATCGATGAAAGTTCTGATCTTCGGGTCTTATTATTACATTCTGTGAAATAGAATTTTAAATTCATTTTTTAAGCATTTATGAATGAAATTGGAAGCTATTCCTGACATTTTATGAACTTCTAGAAATTTGTAAAAATTAAGTTGAACAAACCCAGAATTATTCCCTGGAGCTATATTATTTGGAGGTTTTTTTTTGATACAATCTAAGCAAATCAGAAAACAATCCTTGGTATATATTTAGAGGAATTCTTAAAAAGCAATATAGAAAGAATCTATAATGACGTTTCTTGGATATCCTAGGAGTAATCTAGAACCACAAAAGGTCACATCTTTGATATTACCCCAAGGTTAGAACGGAAATATCGGCTACTTGTTGATTACTATTCATAACAACTTTTGGAAAAGAAACTGTGAAAAATGTCTCATAAAATTTCTAAACAATGATGGAGAGATTTTTGACTAAATTCTCGAAATTCTTTGAAAGAGTCATTAGGCCTACCGAAGCTGATTCCCAGTAACAGTCGGCTAGGAGAAGCAGTTTTCCTAGGCTACTTCTGTTACATATGTTAAAGCGCGATATGCACTGCCTACGAAATACACTTGCAAAAATGGTGTATTGGCAAGGAAAGTTATCAGTTAACATATGTGGAGTTGCTCACAGGAACGCTTAGCTGAGAAGAGGCATTGTCCCAGTCTGGACGTAACGCCAAAAGAAAGAATAAAAAGATCTAGGTGTGGTTTCATTCTCCACTACGTAATTTCATTTCATTTATTTGGTTAACATCTAAACAGATAACACTGAATCAACAATTTCACGCCACAATACTCAATTCGTGGCCACATCTCTCCATCCTCGGTTCTGCCCCACGCTCGCCAAATCGATACGCACTTGATCCACTCACTTAGCTCGCTGCGCTCCACGCCTTCTTGTACCGACCGGACCCGAAAATAACACCATCTTTGCGGGGTTGCTGTCCGGCATTCTTGCAACATGCCCTGCCCATCGTATTCTTCCAGCTTTGACCACCTTCTGGATACTGGGATCGCCGTAGAGTTGGGTGAGCTCGTGGTTCATCCTTCGCCGCCACACACCGTTTTTCTGCACACCGCCAAAGATCGTCCTAAGCACCCGACGTTCGAAGACTCCAAGTGCTTGCAGGTCCTCCTCGAGCATCGTCCACGTTTCATGCCCGTAGATGACTACCGGCATTATGAGCGTTTTGTACATGGTACACCTCACGCTTGTCCGTCAAAATGCTCCATTCCTGCACATCTCGGCTAGCGGCACAAAGCTGTTGCGGGATGCGTTGAGCTTCTAATAGAACTTGCGTGTTTCTTGAGACCGGCACAGCGGCGTTTTTTTCTCCCGAAAGAGGTGGGTCTGTTGTTGCAGTTTCCGTCTATAACGCTCCACGTTCTGCCGGGTCCCTTGTTGCAGCATGACCGCCCGAGCTGCGTTCTTCTCATCCAGAATCTGCCTACATTCCTCGTCGAATCAATCGTTCCATCGACTCCGTCCCACGTACCCGACGTTGCTCTCAGCTGCATTGTTGATGGCTGCCTTCACTGTTCTCAAGCAGTCCTCAAGAGGGGCTACAACCAGCTCACCCTCTTCCGGTAATGCAGCCTCAAGGTGCTGCGCGTATGCCGCTGCGACATCAGGTTGCTTGAGCCGCTCTAGGTCACACCAGGGCGGCCATCGATACCGTACGTTGTTAACGGCGGAGAGTTTTGGGCGCAGTTTAATCATCACCAGATAGTGGTCAGAGTCGATGTTAGCGCCACGATAGGTCCTGACGTCGATAATGTCGGAGAAGTGCCGTCCATCAATCAGAACGTGGTCGATTTGAGATTCTGACTGCTGTGGTGATCTCCAGGTGTATCGGTATGGAAAGCTGTGCTGGAACTAGGTGCTACGAATGGCCATATTCTTGGAGGTGGCGAAATAAATTAGTCGTAAGCCGTTTTCGTTCGTCAGCCAGTGGGCGCTGAACTTTCCAATAATCGGTCTGAATTCCTCCTCCTGGCCAACCTGAGCGTTTAGATCTTCTATGATGATTTTGACGTCGTGGCTTGGGCAGCTGTCGTACTCGCGTTCGAGCTGCGCGTAAAAAGCGTCTTTATCATCATCAGTGCTTCCAGAGTGAGAGCTGTGCACGTTATTATGCTGAAGTTTAAGAACCGGCCTTTGAGCCTAAACTTGCACATTCTCTCATTGATTGGCCACCACCTGATCACGCGCCTCTGCATATCAACCATCACTATAAAAGCTTTTCCCAGCTCGTGTGTGTTGCTGCAGCTCTGGTAGATGGTATGGTTACCTCTAAGCGTTCGCACCCTTGATCCCTTCCAACACACTTCCTGCAACGCTACGATGCCGAATCCACGGTCCTTCAGCACGTAGGCGAGTATGCGTGTGCTTCCAATGAAGTTTAGAGATTTACAGTACTATCGCTAGTCTTTTTACGACGCTGTGGTCTTCGCCGATTGTCCCGGTTCGTATTCTCTCGTTGGTTATTCGTTGCTTGATTTTTTTACGGCTGGGTTGCAGAGCCTGACACCAACCCCCAGATTTTCGGAGGACCATTCCCCCGAAATGTTCGGAGGACCATAGTGCGCAGTTTAGCTTAGAGTCCTTCTCTGGTACTCGGACGATGATCAGCCGCCCCTGACATGGGGCACAGACCTAATAACATTCCTGTTCTAACTGTGAGGGAATCATCGAAATCGGTTGAAAATTGACGAAGTTATTGCATACTAAATATAATCGATTTTTTATGTAGGTACCGTAAAGGTTAATAGCTAAAATATTATGTACAGCCCACATTTTATTTTTGCCAAAATTGTTAGCAGAAGAAAGATAGTGTATTAATCCGTAAATTCATTAAAACAGACTTCCCGTTCAATTGCGAAGGTTCGAAAAATCAATCTGAATTTTATGCGCTTCCATTCCAGTTTTGAGTCAAACGTGGCACTTCCTTTAGTTTTTTTTAGATCAAATTCGTATTTCTTTTTATCCATTCTCCAGGCAGAGAGGAGGTACTTAAGATTTCTTGAATATTATCAAGATTACTCAAAATCGATAGAAAAAATGGGATGGTAGTGTATGGATTGTACCTCGTACGCAAGTTAACAACAGGTGTGAGCAGGGAAAAACTTTTCTTTCCAACATTAAAGCCGCCCTAAAATACTAAGCTACAAAATTCAATCCACTTTACATGCCCGGGGCGAATATGCTACTCATGAATCGTAATTCGCTTTCCCCCACCCTTTGACATCACCGTGTCACATACACACACATACCGGTGGTAGCATGCAGAACTTCTATGAACACAATTCGCTTATGTGAGGCGTGATTATGTTTCCAATTTCAAATTTACACCAAGTTAGCGATTCGCTCCGCGCCAGCATTACGCACTTGTAACCGATACCGGGTTTCTTTTACTGCTCCGGTGTAAAATTTAGCTGGTTTTATTCCGGAGCCTCTTCGACTCTCAGGCATAGGTGTGTAGGCTTCAAAGCTTTTCACATGGAAGATTGAAACGGACGAGTGGAAATTGCACGAAGAAACAGGAAAGTTCCTTCGAGAAGTACCTACTTGAAAAACGGTGTACGTACGGATCCAACACCAATTCTTAGCAGGGAATAGATCTCAGGAAATTGGAAAATTAAAGCAACCTTCCTATGCCAATATTTTACATAAGTGAACAAACATTTTAAAGAATAATATTTATAGGAAAAGATGTTTAAAATTTAACCGCTTCAGCACAGCAAAGTTGTCGAAAATACAAGCCTACATCCTGCTATTGGAAACAACATATGTGTCCAGGCCCAAATTAAGCAATTGTCCCGGGCTCCTCAAAATTTATTTGTTTTGCATTGAAACATTCACAGTTTTTGAAAATGTGAGCCATATTATTGAAAAAGTCTGTACTTGACAATCTGATGGTGCTAAACCTACATGAAAACTCTGCGTGTTTGGAATGATGTACAAGCCTAAGTGTAAACTACTGAGCTCATTCGTGAATTGTCTTCAAAGTTATTTAATAAACATTCGATAATGTGAATTAATTAAACGCCGTTTTACCAAACCCCAGTTTTCAAAAATGACCATTCGATTTTGGCACGGTCCGACTTTATCGTTCGTTTCTTTTTTTTTTTTTTTTTGCATGCGCCTTATTTTTTAGCTTGTTGACATGTTTTTTTTGCATGTTGCCATATTTTTGGCATGCTATTGAAATTGTATGCGGACAAAATCGAACGGGTACTGTACTCAACCTGAGAACATGCGCTGAGTTTTATATTCATGGTCCTCTTTCTGTCCTGGGCCCTCAGAAGCCTAGACCCGACACTGTATGTGTCGATTTAATACAGTGGTTTCCAAGGTAAAAATCACACCTTCAAAACATTCCATACCGTCGTTGGGGGTGACAATGGGTCAAAAAGGGATATGTGCGATTTATTTCTTGAATAACTATCGCAATTTAACTCCAATAAACTTCAAATTTGGTTTGTATGTACTTTGATGGTACATTAACAACTGTGCAAAAAATTAAAGACAAATATTTATTCACAGCGGCACCACAAGTGAATGAAAAATGACCCAATCTCACCCCATAGAGGGGGTGACATTGGGTCACTGTAATTGAAATAACTTGTTTTTGAGAATATGATTTCAAAACCATTCGCAACTGAAAAATATTGACAAAAAACGATGCAAACAAGACAAAAATATATCTAAGATGTTTTACAAGTATGATAAACCCACTTAAAAGAAAGATTATACTGAAAATTGAAGAGCTATGAGAAAAAATATGTAAACCCAACATTTATCGTCAAGTTTACATAAATTTTCTTGGTTTTTCCCTCAAATTGTCTCTAAAGTCTCATCCCCATTGCTATAAAGTCCATTCAGTTTCCCCAAAGGTGTACTGAAACAGTGATTATTTTAAACCTTCGCAAATAGTTAAATTTCAGTGCGACATTCCACGATCAATAAATTTCAGGCAGAAGTTGACGCCATAATCCCAGTATTTCAGCGATCCAACTCATTTGTACTTCCGTGAGATGTGTCTATAATATGAAAACACTGATAAATAATCAAATTTAGAAAAAAAACAGCCTTTCGATAAAAATTTACAATGTTAATGCGCACGAAACACAGTTGCTGGTTTGAAAAGTTGTCAAAATGCGTTGTGTTGTTATTCAATGCACGGAATACTCAATTAGACTTGTTCAATGTTTCAGCGATGCTGTATTTAGAAAGAATAAACACATCTTAATGATAAAAGAGAACACCCGGCACCGTAAAATGTAAAAAAGTGGACTTGGAATTTCATTTACTATCGTTCTTGCTTGACTCAATCTCTCCCCCATTTTCAATGTTTTAGACATCGTACAGAAAAAAATGATTTTTTGTGGGAAAATCAAACAGATTCCGGAAAATACCTGTGATGTGTAATGAAAAGATTTTCAACATTCTACTAATACAACGATAGAGGCTAGAGTACATGTGTGATACTTTGTACAGGAGAAATTTAATGTTGTAAATTTTATATAGTTTTAACATGCCAGTTTATTGATGTAGTAAACAAAAACTACTATTTCTAAAAATGTATATTGTTATGAATTATGTGCAATAATATGTTCCCTAACATACGAATAATTAATTTTAGTAATATCAGCGTTATTAGCTGAAATATTTCACAAAACATATTTTTCCGTTTTGACCCAATCTCACCCCCTAGACCCATTGTCACCCCCATCGACGGTATGTGTTTGAAATGTTCTAATTTATTGCTATTAGAATTTTATTAAAACTGTTTCACGTGATTGGAAAACGGAAGACTTTACTCACATATAGCAAAATAAAAACATTAAAATTCTACAATGCTTGGCAGTACCCACGTGTGTCATGCCCGGATAGCATGATTTGGCAACCAACACAATTGTAAATTGTATAGCTTTTGGGGGTGAATCCACCTGGATAGAAAAACGCTTCCTACCGCCTTCGCTTAATCTGAAGTCTGCAGATGCTGGTTATGATCATTGTAGATTCTGTAAACGTATTCTCCCCTGCTGCAGATCTTGGGAATAGGAAAATACTCGTTAGGCTAAACACATACTAAAGCAGTTCGCCACGGCATGTACTTTTACCTCCCATGTGTTCTGGCTAACTGAAACAACTTTCATTGAATCACATTTGAAAACCCGAAGCGAGGAAATGTTTCAATTGCACTATTTTCACCAATATTCGAGCAACTACCATCTGGATATAAGAAAGGCATATATGCCTAAAACGATGCTTTAATATCATTGCTTATGGTTACCACTGTTGCACAACCGAATAGCCAAAAAAATATCTGTAGCATTACGAACCGTAGACCATCGGTAATAGAGCGAATTGACGAACGGAAGGCAAAAGATCTGAACAGGGAAAACCGATTTCCGCGAGAATGCGAATGGGAGGTTGGGTGAAATGTGGAAATCGATGGAATAAAAGGATGATTGTGGCTGTGGCCACCAGACGAGGTTGCGCTGAACGAGATTTCACTGGTCGCGGTACGGTGTTAAGGGTAGCAAGCACTAGACTTATATCCTTGCACGATTGAATGTGTTTGTGGCTCTAGAATAAATGGAAACGTTCTGCGAGAGTTGAAAAATAAGGAAAGCGGTTTTCTTTTGTCCACATCACTGAGCCGCAGAGAGGGGTAAAATTCGATTAAGATTATTTCTTCCTGGGTAGGTTAGTTGTCGAACTGTGTTTTTTGCGCTGGACTTTCGGGAACCGACTGCAATAAAATTGATAATTTTCATGACCTGTTGAGCCGATACATGGAACATCGATTCGTGATATTGAGCAGAATATTGAACAATGGAATCACGATGTCAATATTCGTTTCTAAACTTGATTACACAATATTTAGATAATTTAACTTTCATGTACCGTTTTGTCTCAAATTCCGAACAGACTCATATTCCGAACACTCGGTTCTTATATGGCGATTTGGTTGAAATGTTTCGCTGAAATATGTCATCAAATTACAAGGAAACGGCACTCAATTGTAATTCAATATTAATGTATTCCAACCTATTTTATACTTTGGAAATAGTGACGATTCTCTAGTTCGAGGCCAATAAAACTAGCTCAGATAAATTTATTTGCAAAATTATTCATTTTAATACGATTTATTCGTGCTGTTCGGAATTTGAATCAAGGTGTTCGGAATATGAGACAGAATGAACATAGCGTTCGGCATTTGAATCAAAATTTTGTTTCATACTTTTACGTAAAAATAATACTAAACAAGTTCAAACAAACAATTTTATCTGCACACCGAACAGCTAACAGTTAGGCTTTGCGGAGAAACTAATTTTTTTACAAATATCATCTAATTTATGCCTATAAGATGCATTCGAAGTCATTGTTGGCCTTAAGTGTTCGGAATATGAGTCAAAACAGTACCTCGTTTTTACAGTTCTGAAAACATAAGGCAAAAATTCGGGTTATGGAACAAACCCGATACTTACAAAATATCGATAGAATTTGTCGTCGTTTGGCCACTATGCATAATTTGGGCACGATAGGTTTCATTTACCGTGTGCACATCGCGATTGTTATTTGTATGGCAGTTTATGTGGGAAAACTAGCTCTTTTGTTTTGTGTTATTTAAGCTCCCAATTTTATTGAAATTAAAATGCACAGTTCACTCCAGTAAGTAAAGAACATTGCCAACCAAATTAAGGTGATAAAATGATTCTTAAAAAAAGTTACAGCCATCCAAATGTTAGGAATAGCTTAACTTACTTGAATTGTCAACATTTGTGATGAGCTACAAAAGAAATCTTATTTTTCCATTTATCCTTGCCAATCTTTCTATTGTAAAAGTCTTCACATAACTAACTCACTAACTCCAAAAGTTAGTACCGTAATCCGGGGTGTCATTGATCAGCGGGGTAACATTGATCGGAATGACTCATCTCATCAAAAGTACGTATTATCATATATTGATGAAACATTTCCAAATTATGAATGGTGCTTCTCTGTCTTATATTCATGAGCTAATAAAAGTGAATATTTTGACGAAAATTGAGTTCACATTATGCGTAAATTTGTCAGCTTTTTGAAATAATGATTTTAATTGTTAAGGATGACACTACCAAAGATTTATGTCTCACACAAGTTCTGCAAACGATATAAGCAAGGAAAATGTGATTCTTACTAAAAATGGCATCGCCGAAAACGATTCCGTTGTCAAAACTTTTATAAGTATGCTCAATTAGGCAACATTACCGAATTACTGTTAAGAATGTAAAAACCCTTAGAAAATTGCCTACCTTTAGGAGTGTTTCTTGGTTCGAGGTGTTTTTAATTTAAAATAACTCAAAAAGTAAATGACTTGTAAGCGTTTGGCCTTCATATTTGGCTTCAGGGGCCATGTTTTAAGTAAGTAACGACATTTTCAGTATTACCGAACGTTTTTTACATAGGTGATAAATGTTACCCCATATCAGCTACATAAAAAAATCACCAGCGGCATTTTTTTTAACATGCTTAAATTTTTCAATAAACAAAATACAGTATATAGTCTCGAGCTATGGGTGGCAGTACTTGTTTTAAAAATATAAAATTTGCAACATTTGCATTTTCAAACGAAATATTAAAGAAACATTCAGAAAAATGATCAATGTTACCCCGGATTACGGTACTCTTAGAGGTTACATGAATTTGTAATATAGCAATCTATTTTGATTCCATGATAAAAAACAAATCTTTGCTTTGCCTTCCTACCTTCTTTTTCTTTCTGACTTCATGTCCCCTCTGGGATAGATCTTGCCTCTCAGTTCAATGTGCTTATGAGCAATTCCACAGTTATTAACTGAGAGCTTACTTTGCCAATTGACTGTTTGTGCATGTGTATTTCGTCTGAACCATTTGTGTATGCATATATCTACGCCCTGGAAAATCGAGAAAATTGCCAACCAGAAAAGATCCTCGCCCGGCGAGATTCTAGCCCACGACCCTCAGCTTGGTCTTGCTGAATAGCTACCGCTACGGCTATCTATCCTTGGAGATCTTAAAATAATATTTTTAATTTGTTCCTAAAACTCTATTATCCTATCATACTTAGTTTTTGTAAGATCTCACCAATAACAACGAAACTTTAAACGAAACTGTGAAAAATTAATAAAACAAAACATAATTTTATTTCACAATTATTATAACAACATTCCAATTAAATTTTTACGTGGTTTTTGTAAGTTATATTTTAATCTCATGCTAATGTCTGCTGGAAAGTTTTATATAAAGAACTTTAAGTTATAATATATTTTCGAGTTATTAAATAAATGAAAACAAAATTTAGTACTTTTCCTCAACTGTATGTCCGTTTTCTGTGTCGCGTACTAGACTTGACCTAATACTTAAAACACTAAAGATGGCTTTGCAGTTGACGTTGAATTTAGGGTTTTCATTTCCATTCCTTGCTTAGCGCTTGTACGAGTCGGTTGACTGATTCCCGGTCTCATCGCACGGCACTCTTGCAAAGTATTTTAGGCCTTTTTCTCCCACCGCCCGCGTGGGTTTTTGGTTCAATTTGTACTCACAATCAGCAATAATTCAATATTAAATTAGTGCAATTGTGTGCTTAGGCGATCGCGCTTCGCGAAGGAAGCGAGCTAGTGAAACTAGCATCGTTCCACCATAAAGAAAGTCATCACCAACTGCATCAACGGTGATTGATTTTTTTCTCCCCGCACCAAGAGCATCAACAAGGCAGAAGGCAAATCGGTCGTTCTGCTACCTACGGTGCGTGGACGAGCTGCTGTATACGGATAAGTATCAATTTGGATATCTATTGAATTGTTTTCACTTCTTTTTTTCATTTTTTTTTTGTTTTTTTTATTATTATTTTTATTTTTTTTT
The DNA here is from genome assembly GCF_002204515.2 of Aedes aegypti. Lineage (NCBI taxonomy): Eukaryota > Metazoa > Arthropoda > Insecta > Diptera > Culicidae > Aedes > Aedes aegypti. The sequence goes on along the minus strand of NC_035107.1, from coordinate 163,353,168 downwards.
TTATTTGGTTGCGGTTGATTTTTATCCCGCATGGACGATTCGGATGGAGGCGATACGCCTCCAAAAGATCTCGTTGCTCGAACGCGGTTTTACCAACCGTCTTCGGCTGGGCCTTGGGTTGTCTATTTCCGGCGCAAAAATAAGATTTTGAACGTGCTCTCGATCTCTCTAGAGCTGACGCGTAAATATCCAGGGACCGTTATTCACCAAGTGAAGCAATCCAAGCTGCGTGTAACTGCACCTAGTTACAAAGCAGCGAATGAGATTGCTCAGCATGAGGCTTTTGCTGTGGAATACTTTACCTATATTCCGGCACGAGAAGTCGAGGTGGAAGGGAAAATCATCGACGCGAGTCTGACATGTGAAAACATTAAGACTGGCAAAGGTGTTTTTGATAACCGGTCAATTCCTGATGTGGCTATTCTGGATTGCAAACAATTGCAATCAGTTTCCATGGAAGGAAATAAAAAAGTTTTTTCGCCGTCAGCCTCGTTTCGAGTGACTTTTCCTGGTTCCGTCCTCCCGAAATTTGTTTGCATTGATAGTGTTTTTTACCCAGTGCGTCTTTACGTGCCGAAGGTATTCAATTGTACCAAGTGCAAGCAGCTTGGCCACAGTGCTAGCTTTTGCGACAACAAGCCCCGTTGTGGCAAATGCAACCAAGCTCATTCAGAAGATGCTTGCACACAGGAAGCTGAAAAATGCAGCTACTGTAGCAAGGATCTGCATGACTTGCAGAAATGGCCGGCATACAAAAAGCGCATTCGAAATGAGAGTCGCTCAATTGTGAAGCGCTCCAAGAAGACGTATGCGGAAATGGTGAAAGCTTTGAATCCGCCTGCAAAAGAGTCTTCATCAGCCATCCCAGTTGGTAACTCTTTTCAAGAGTTGTCTTCCGATGAAGCGAACGACGACGAAACCGATGGGGGAGATTCTTCGGAGGTACACGCACCCGGTAAAAGAAAGTCTCCATCTTCTCCGGGACTGCGCCGTAAGGTATTGAAATCTTCCCTCAGAAGTTTGCCTAATTCCAAAGGAGGTGGGGCAAATTTGAAAAACCCGAAGAAACAGGTCTTTGATGCTTCCGTTCCGTGTTGCAGCAAAGATCTGCCGCCCCCGCCTCCACAGATAAAATACACTTCGAAAAGAAGCTCTAGACAAGAAAACAAAAGAAATGCTACTGAAGTCCCTCGCTCTTCCTCGAAAACGGCCCGGGCTAAGCGAGGACTGATAACTTTTACGGCCCTTGTGGATCGCATATGTAATGCTCTTGGAGTTTCAGACTCATTCAGAGGCATACTCGATCTTTTTCTCCCCGCAATAGAAGGATATCTCAGGGAATTGACTATCTCGTGGCCCCTCCTTGCTTCGATCATATCTTTCGATGGCTTATTCATCAAGTGAGGTACAAGATATGATCACAGTGCTACAGTGGAACTGTCATAGTCTAAAACCTAAATTAGACACATTTAAGTTTTTGCTTCACAATTCCGATTGTGATATATTTGCACTCTGTGAAACATGCCTTTCTTCTGAAGATGATCTTAACTTCTACGACTTTAACATTATACGCCAGGATCGAGATGATAATTACGGGGGTGTGCTTTTAGGGATCAAAAAGTGCCATTCATTCTACAGAATCCCCATCCCGACTCATCCAGGCATAGAAATCGTTGCTTGCCAAATAAACGTAAAGGGTAAAGATCTTTGCGTAGCTTCTGTTTATATTCCTCCAAGAGTTTCAAAAAACCGCCGTCATCTTTGGAATGCAATCTCCATGCTCTCATTCCCGATTTTAATACTGGGAGATATGAACTCCCATGGTACTGGATGGGGCGAATCTTATGACGATTATAGAGCGGCTATTTTCTATGACTTATGCGACGATTTCAACTTGAAAATTTTGAACACAGGTGAAGTGACACGTATTTCATCCGACGGCAAAGAAAGCCGCCTTGACCTGTCTTTGGGTTCAAGTCCACTATCATTCGATTGCATGTGGAAGGTTATCGATGATCCCCATGGTAGTGATCACTTGCCCATAATAACCTCTATCAAAAATAATTGTGAAAGGTCAGAACAGTCAATTCAGGTTCCTTTTGACCTCACTAGGAATATAGATTGGCAAAAATTTGCATCAGCGGTAACTTTCGGTATCGAATCATTCAACACTCTCCCACCGTTGGATGAGTATCGATTCCTAACAGAATTGATTTATAAAAGTGCATTAGAATCCCAAAAGCAACGAGTTCCAAGTGCATCCTTCAAAAGACGACCAGCCACACCTGGTTGGGATGATGAATGCACTCTGTTGTATCGAGAAAAATCTAATGCCTTTAAAGCTTTTCGTAGATATGGTACCTCAGAACTTTATTTAGAGTACTCGAAGCTCGAAAAAAGACTGAAGAATCTTATTAAAGCGAAGAAGCGTAGCTATTGGCGACGTTTCATCGATGGCCTCTCACGAGAAACTTCAATGACGACGCTTTGGAGAGTGGCTCGCAACATGCGAAACCGCTCATCCTCAAATGAGAGTGACGAATACTCCAATCGTTGGATATTCAACTTCGCAAAAAAGGTCTGTCCAGACTCAGTTCCAGCTCATCCGCTTTTTTGGGAAACCCAGAGAGACGATGCGTTGGACAGACCATTCACTATGCTGGAATTTTCTATGGCTCTTCTTTCATCAAACAACTCCTCTCCGGGACGCGATATGATTAAGTTCAATCTTCTTAAAAATCTCCCCGATATCGCTAAAAGACGGTTGCTTGACTTGTTCAACTCATTCATGGAGCACAACATTGTTCCACCTGAATGGAGACAGGTCAAAGTAATAGCTATTCAAAAGCCTGGGAAACCAGCGTCTGATCATAATTCGTACCGCCCGATCGCTATGTTATCATGTTTAAGGAAATTGTTAGAAAAAATGATCCTATCCCGACTCGATCACTGGGTCGAATCAAACAACATGCTTTCCAGTACACAATTTGGCTTTCGCAAGGGCAAAGGAACAAACGATTGTCTAGCGTTGCTTTCATCAGATATTCAACTAGCCTTTGCAGACAAGGAGCAATTGGCTTCGGTTTTCTTGGACATTAAGGGCGCTTTTGATTCAGTTTCCATAGAAATATTGTCAGAAAGCCTGCACAATAGTGGACTACCTGGAATGTTGAATAATTTATTGTACAATTTGTTGTCAGAAAAACACATGTGCTTCACTCTTGGTCAACTGACAACTTCCAGAATTAGCTATATGGGTCTTCCCCAAGGCTCATGTCTAAGTCCCTTGCTTTATAATTTCTATGTTAAAGATATTGACAACTGTTTGGAAGAACCATGCACGCTTAGACAACTTGCAGATGATGCTGTGGTCTCTATGAAGGGCCCACGAGCGGAAATCTTGCAAAGACCATTGCAACATTCCCTTGATAATCTATCCACTTGGGCTAGAAATTTAGGGATCGAGTTTGCGCCGCAAAAAACTCAACTGGTTGTATTTTCTAGGAAGCGGAATCCAGCCCAACTAAAGCTTAAGCTATTGGGAACAGACATCGACCAGTCTTTGACTTCAAAATACCTTGGGGTCTGGTTTGACTCAAAAGGCACTTGGCGAACCCATACTAGGTATTTAACGGAAAAATGCCAACAAAGGATCAATTTTCTACGAACAATTACCGGAACATGGTGGGGTGCTCACCCGGAAGACCTCATAAAACTCTATAAAACAACAATTCTCTCTGTTCTAGAGTATGGTTCTTTCTGTTTTCTCTCAGCAGCAAACAGCCACTTTATTAAATTGGAACGAATTCAATATCGTTGTTTGCGTATCGCCTTAGGTTGTATGCATTCGACTCACAATGCGAGCCTGGAGGTGCTGGCAGGGGTTTTTTTACCGATTCTGGGAGCTCTCGCTAAGAATACTTATTAAGTGTGGGGTGAGCAACACACTCGTTATCGAAAACTTCGAAGAAATGCTCAAACTGAATACTCGGTCAAAATTCATGAGAGTTTATCTCTACTATATGTCATCTGACATAAGTCTTCCATGTTATAACGCTCCACGTGTACACTTCACCAATGACAGTTCCTCTGTTGAATACGATCTGTCCATGAAACAAGCTATTCATGGAATCCCAGATCAACTTCGATGTATAACGATTCCATGTATTTTTAACGCAAAGTATCAGAATGTCGATTCCTACAGGAGATATTTCACTGACGGGTCCCGCATCAATGGATCCACTGGCTTCGGTGTCTTCAATGAAAACTCTTCCGCCTTCCGAAAACTTCAGGAACCTTGCACGGTTTACGTTGCTGAGCTGGCAGCAATCAACTTCGCATTGGGGATGATCTCAAACATGCCCGCAGACCACTTCTTCATCTTTTCGGATAGCCTCAGTTCTATGGAGGCACTTCGATCGATGAAACATGTTAAGCATGCATCTTACTTTCTTACAAAAATAAGAGAGCAGATGTGTGCACTGGTCGAAAGATCATATAAGATTACCTTTGTATGGGTCCCCTCAGATTGCTTAATTTATGGCAATGAGAAAGCGGACTCTCTCGCAAAGGTGGGCGCTGAGGAAGGTGAGATTTATGATAGAAGAATTTCACACGATGATTTTTTTCATTTAGTACGTCAAAGTTCTCTTCACGGTTGGCAAAGCGATTGGCTAAATGGCCAACTGGGACGGTGGTTACATTCCATAATTCCTAAAGTTTCCTTGCGAGCGTGGTGGAAAGGTTTGGATGTAAGTCGAGATTTCATTCGCGTGATGTCAAGACTTATGTCCAACCATTACTCGCTAGATACACATTTGCACAGGATTAACCTCGCGCTGAGCAATATTTGTAATAGGCGTGGTTCCGGTTATGATGACATCGATCATGTAGTTTGGAAATGCCCGGATATGGACGCCTCCAGAGCGCAACTTTTGGATACCCTTGCGGCCCGAGGTAGACAACCCTATGTTCCTGTTAGAGATGTGTTGGGCACCCGCGATCTCATTTATATGGTCGCAATTTACGATTTTCTTCGCTTGTCCAGTATAAAAGTTTAATTCTTCTGTGTTCTCTTCTCCAGTTTTTTTTTTTCTGTGTTTTGTCCCCTGTATGTTGGATTGAGGATCCTGGCCATCCGGCAGACGAATACCGGCAAGAAATTGGTACCAACGCCACTACACGTTAATCGCGATACCACGATATACCTCCCGGATGTGCTGCAGAAAACCCTAAACCCAATCCTCACCATGTCCTTCCTTCCAAAATTGTGACCATTAACCTCGAGTTGCCACGAGTACCCTGGCTCCTTCCCATACTAATCTTAATACAAAAAAGTGAATGATTTGTAAACAATACAAAAAATGAATTTCGGCTCCGTAAAGCGTTAAACGCGATTGAGCCTCAAATAAATGAACTAGAAAAAAAAGGGTTTTCATTTTTTCAACGAAATTAACTCTTCGGAAAACGGGAAATATAAATGGCAACTTCCCGGCACCTCCCAGGAAATTCTTGAAAGGTCATTTTAACGAAGCATATTAACACATTTTTTCAGAGGTTCGTATTCAATCTTCGTCATATATTACACTGATAACTCTAAACAGTTTTCCATTTCTTTGTAAGTAGTTATTTTTAACATTTTTATTATTCCCCATTTTTTTGACATAGTTTTGGAAAATAGGCAGGCGCTGGAGATTTCATTTGGATTATGTTTCACTATTAGAATTATAAGAATTATCCAAAGTTATCTGTCAAATCGTGCACTTCAGGTTAATAATCAGAACTCCAAGTCTGATAGACTTCCTGTAAGAGCTGATAATCATCAGAGCAGTATTTTGAGACCAATATTACATTTTTTTTAACTTTGTGATTTACCTGACTTATCGCAGGGATGTCAAAAATCTTTGTTTGCGAATGACACAGGCCCTCCTCGCAGAAGGAGAAAGCTTGCGTTTCATCTGTAGTGGAATGCAAAAAAATTAATTGTTTTTTTATCATATTTGCAAAAATGGAAGATTTCTCCTAATGCTTGCAAAACTCAACTTCTAATATTCCCATATAAATCGTTGCAATCTTCTTCTTCTTCTTCTTCTTCTTCTTTCTGGCATTACGTCCCCACTGGGACAGAGCCTGCTTCTCAGCTTAGTGTTCTTATGAGCACTTCCACAGTTATTAACTGAGAGCTTACTGTGCCAATGACCATTTTTGCATGCGTATATCGTGTGGCAGGTACGAAGATACTCTATGCCCTGGGAAGTCGAGAAAATTTCCAACCCGAAAAGATCCTCGACCGGTGGGATTCGAACCCACGACCCTCAGCTTGGTCTTGCTGAATAGCTGCGCGTTTACCGCTACGGTTATATGGGCCCCTCTTCTATTGCCACGATAAATACATTATCTATCTAGGTAAGTTTTGGTTAAGTAAATTGAAAGTGTTTTCTTTTCTCTTATAAGCAGGTGAAATTAACCCGTATAGGCCTGAGTGAAAGTAAGCATTCTAAAACCCTCATCGCTCAGCGAATTAATAATGAATTCAAATGATTTTTTGTCAGTATACTGGCACACATATCTAGTTTCTAGAAATGGACTGAGAAACGCGAAAATATTCATGTGGTCGTAGTTATTCCGGTGGATCACTGGGTCAGGTCGGGTGAGAAGGGTACTGTGCGTTTGTGCCCCTGGAGGTAGGCAAATTTCAAGTCACAGATAATTTCCGGAATCGACTATAATGTGGTCACTATATGACGGAATTTTAAGAAAATTGCATCAGTGTAAACTTTTTGAGAAACGATTGAATTGGATAACTATTCGTTTTGCATTTGATTGATCATAATTCATTTATTTAGTTAACATCTAAACAGATAACACTGAATTAACAATTTCACGCCACAATACCGTTTTGACTCATATTCCGAACACTTAAGGCCAACAGTGACTTCAAATACATCTGATAGGCATAAATTGACTGATATTAGAGTAAATTTTCATTTCTTCTCAAAGCCTAACTGTTAGCTGTTGGGTGTACCAATAATAATATTGATTTTATTAGTTTTAATATTGTTTTTGCGCAAAAGTATGGAACAACATTTTGATTCAAATGCCGAACACTGTGTTCATTCTGTCTCATATTCCGAACACCTTGATTCAAATTCCGAACAGCACGAATAAATCGTATCCAAATGGATAATTTCGCAAATAAATTCATCTGAGCTTATTCTACTGGTCTCAAACTAGAGAATCATCACTACTGCCGCGGTATAAATTATATTCGAGACGTTAAAATTGAATTGCAATTGACTGCCATTTCCTTGTTATTTGGTGACATATTTCAGAGAAACATTTCAACCAAACTGCCATACAAAAACTGAGTGTTCGGAATATGAGTCTGTTCGGAATTTGAGACAAAACGGTACTTGGTTCGTGGCCGCATCTCTCCATCCTCGGTTCTGCCTCACGCACGCCAAATCGATACGCACTTGTTCAGCCCACCTAGCTCGCTGCGCTCCACGCCATCTTGTACCAACCGGATCCGAAGCGAACACCATCTTTGCGGGGTTGCTGTCCGGCATTCTTGCTACATGCCCTGCCCATCGTATCCTTCCAGCTTTGACCACCTTCTGGATATTGGGTTCGCCGTAGATTTGGGCGAGCTCGCCACACACCGTTTTCCTGCACACCGTCGAAGATCGTCCTAAGCACCCGACGTTCGAACTCTCCAAGTGCTTGCAGGTCCTCCTCGAGCATCGTCCACGTTTCATGCCCGTAGAGGACTACCGGCCTTTATGAGCGTTTTGTACATGGTACATTTGGTGCGGGCTTGAATCTTTTTTGACCGCAGCTTCTTGTGGAGGCCATAGTAGGCCTGACTTCCACTGATGATGCGCCTTCGTATTTCACGACTAACGTTATTGACAGCCGTCGGCATGGATCCAATGTAGACGAACTCGTCGACCACCTCGAACGTATCCCCGTCTATCGTAACACTGCTACCTAGGCAAGCCCTGTCGCGCTCGGCCCCACCAGCTAGCATGTACTATGTCTTGGTCGCATTCACCACCAGACCAACTTTTGCTGCCTCGCGTTTCAGGCGGGTGTACAGGTCTGCCACCTTTTCAAATGTTCGGCCGACGATGTCCATATCATCCGCGAAGCAAACAAATTGACTGGATCTCGTAAAAATCGTACCCCGGCTGTTAAGCCCGGCTCTCCGCATAACACCTTTAAGCCCAATATTGAACAACAGGCACGAAAGTCCATCACCTTGTCGTAGTCCCCGGCGGGATCCAAACGAACTGGAGTGTTCGCCTGAAACCTTCACACCATTTGCACACCTTTCATCGTTGCTCTTATCAGTTTCGTGAGCTTCCCGGGAAAGCTGTTCTCGTCCATGATTTTCCATAGCTCTACGCGGTCAATACTGTCATATTGCGCCTTGAAATCGATGAAAAGGTGATGCGTTGGGACCTGGTATTCACGACATTTTTGGAGAATTTGCCGTACAGTAAAGATCTGGTCCATTGTCGATCGGCTGTCAACGAAGCCGGCTTCCCACGAACTCGTTTACTACAGGTGACAGACAACGGAAGATGATCTGGGATAATACTTTGTAGGCCGCATTTAGAATGGTGATCGCTCGAAAGTTCTCACAATCTAACTTGTCGCCTTTCTTGTAGATGGGGCATATTACCCCTTCCTTCCACTCCTCCGGTAGCTGTTCTGTTTCCCAGATTGTGCCTATCAGCCGGTGCAGACAAATGGCCAGCCTCAGGATGGAAAAAATCGCCTCTAGCGACTGACAACATAGTATTTGAATGGTCTAAGAGGGCCGTCACTCTTGAAGAAACATGATTTGAACACATCACTACACTCGCATAGCAAGGATATACGGTGCATCCGACGCACTGTTTGTCGCGGGACAAACCGTTTGTCGAATGTTGTAACAAGTTGCGAATGTTGTAACAAGTTGTAACATGAATCAAAACGTGTACACGGCATAATTTTTCGCCCATACCATGCCCGATTGCCTATCGGATCAAAATGGCACACCAGAAGGCAGATAACGAAATAAAAGCGCAAAAATCCTCTCAAAGTTATAACTTTATTTTGCGAACAATTGATCGTTAGCAAACATGCCGAGCGATTCATTTTTCGCGGAGGGGAGTTTGTTGTTTGACTTGACGACTAATGGTTTATCGTTGTTGCTATGCTCGCACGATTAAGAACAACCGCGATGCATCATTTATTTTGTCATGATCACTAGATTTCCATCCTTGCTCCGGACCCATCTTTATGAGTTAAGCTCCGATACCATCCTTACCAGCAGCTTTATTGTTCTTGCGCTGGTGAATGGCATCCTTAACCTCCCTCAAAGTGGGGGCTGGTTGATTTCCATCCTCCGCAGTACTGACGAAGGCATTTCCTCATTGCCTGTGCTCCAGCGCTATTCAGGTGCTCGTCGAAGTGCTGCTTCCACCATTCGATCACCTCACGCTCGTCCGTCAAAATGCTCCCATCCTTATCCCTGCACATCTCGGCTCGCAGCACGAAGCCGTTGCGGGATGCGTTGAGCTTCTAATAGAACTTACGCGTTTCTTGAGACCAGCACAGCTGTTCTATCTCCCCGCACCCCGTCTCCTCCAGGCAGCGTTTTTTCTCCCGAAAGAGGCGGGTCTGATGTTGCCGTTTCCGTCTATGGCGTTCCACGTTCTGCCGGGTCCCTTGCTGCAGCATGACCACCCGCGCTGCATTCTTCTCCTCCAAAACCTCCTGGCACTCCTCGTCGAACCAATCGTTCCGTCGTCTCCGTCCCACGTACCCGACGTTGCTCTCAGCTGTTTTTACTGTTCTCCAGCAGCTTTTACGTTGATGGCTGCTTTCACTGTTCTCCAGCAGTCCTCAAGGGGGGCTTTATCCAGCTCACCCTCTTCTGGTAATTCAGTTTTGAGGTGCTGCGCATATGCAGCTGTGACATCTGGTTGCTTAAGCCACTCTAGGTCATACCGGCGCGGCCGTCGGTACCGTACGTTGTTGACGTCGGAGAGTTTTGGGCGCAGTTTGACCTTGAGCAGATAGTGGTCAGAGTCAATGTTAGCGCCACGATAGGTCCTGACGTCGAAACCGTCGGAGAAGTGCCGTCCATCAATCAGAACGTGGTCGATTTGCGATTCTGTGTGCTGTGGTGATCTCCAGGTGTATCGGTATGGAAGGCTGTGCTGGAAGTAGGTAGCGGCGAAATCAATTAGTCGTAAGCCGTTCTCGTTCGTCAGCCGGTGGGCGCTGAACTTTCCAATCGTCGGTCTGAACTTCTCCTGGCCAACCTGAGCGTTTAGATCTTCTATGATGATTTTGATGCCGTGGCTTGGGCAGCTGTCGTACTCGCGTTCGAGCTGCACGTTAAAAGCGTCTTCATCATCATCAGTGCTTCCGGAGTGAGGGCTGTGTACGTTTATTGTGCTGAAGTTTAAGAACCGGCCTTTGAGCCTTAAATTGTACATTCTCTTATTGATCGGCCACCACCCGATCACGCGCCTCTACATATCACCCATCACTATAAAAGCTGTGCCCAGCTCATGTGTGTTGCCGCAGCTCTGATAGATGGTATGGTTACCTCTAAAAGTTCGCACCATTGATCCCTTCCAACACACTTCCTGCAACGAGCTTCAAATCGCTAGTCCTTTTACGTCGCTGTGGTCTTCGCCGATTGTCCCGATTCGTATTCTCTCGTTGATTATTCGTTGCTTGATTTTTTTTTTACGGCTGGCTTGCCGACCCCCTAGATTTCCGGAAGACCATTCCCCCTAAATGTTTGGAGGACCATAGTGCGCAGTTAAGCTTAGAGTCCTTCTCTGGCACTCGGACGATGATCAGCCGCCCCTGACATGGGGAAGAGACGCTGTTGTGAGCCGTGAGGTGAGGTTTGCAGAAGCAAAAGCAAAAGCACGATTGATCCTACAAATGACCATTTTCGGGTCCCGGGACTCCTCAAACTTACGATAAAGTGGTCTATTTGTATCTGAACATCTGTGCCAAGCTTATGGGAACGCATTTTAGTGCAGAATTATGTTTGATTTCTACTCTTTGAGAATTGAAATGGTTTGGTATCCAACAAATGTATAGCTGGTTCTACCGGGCATTATGTCCGAATGGTTACATCCGCTATATTTTAAACAATGCAAAACTCTTCATTTATAATGTTGAATATCATATCTTAATGATTTATGCAAATTAAAATGATTGTCATCGCAAAGATATAAGGATAACTTGGCATGTCCCAAAAAAAATCCATTTTTACCTGACTTGACCCACCGGAATAACTCCGGCCACAGGATTATTTCCAAGTTTCTATGACCACTTCTAAAAACTTGATATGTGGTCCAGAAAACTGACAGAAAATTCATTTGAATCCGTTAAGAATCCGCTGAGCGGTGAGGGTTATAGTATTTTTGCTTTCACTCAGGCAGATACGGGTTAACTCATCTGTAAAAATTCTGAACTGCTACGGCAAATGAAATGTAATATGTTATTAACAAAATGTTAATAAATGTATAATTTAGTTTTACCAAATTAGATTAATAGTGTGCTCTAATACAGAACACCTAGATATAAGAAATGAGTGTTACACCAGTCCTATAATCATTAATTGTTCTTATGATACCTGCACGGTAGCCAAACAAATGTCCAATATTGCATTGAAATGGTCACTAGCATATGACATTTACAACTTTTTTCAGTCATCGTAGCGAACCGACAATTTTAACACACATTCCATAAATATCAAACTTCTGGAGAATCATACTCCATAGTATATTTCTGTTATGCGTTGGATGCAAAACGCTAGAGAGCTGCAGATCCACAGATCAGAAAGTTTTCGTCATTTTCTCGCTCGAAAAGCATCAACTTTTCTCGACATCAAACAAATTTTGTTTATGAGTTACAACTAAATTCGTGTATACTTCCAGTATATCGTTTTTGCATGCTGTGGGCAGGAAAACAACTTTCTATCAACAAATGATACCGGTGCTACGTTAATTTCAATATAATCGAAATTCGTTCGCAGTCTGTCCTACACAAAAGATTCACCAGAATTGTCTGAGAATGTTCCTTGCCGGAAATTATAATTGATAATTTCCTCGTTATCAAACGTAACAACAAAGAAACGCTCGGTTTTGCTTATGAGAATTAATTATTTTTGTTCCGACTTACTTTTGAGTAGAACGCTAATTACCCAGCTGAGAGAGCACAGCATGCGGAAGTTCCTCAGCAAGACAGCAGAGCGAAAACGATTGAATACTTGAAACGATATCCATTCGATAAGAGGATTTCTCCATTCACCTGGAACACTCGAAGCCATAGCAGGAGCAAGCGAACCATTATTGAAGTTCACCTCCTTGAGCAGATGCTAGCACCGTGAAACAATGCGAATTTTCCTTACCACGTATCACCGTTACCTTTCTTCGTCGCCATAATGAAACGCGAGGTAATTTCCTCTGCTTGTTTCTCAGAAAACGCTTGCGTCAATCAACATACTTTCCATAATGAAATCACCGTTTTGCAAATGCTCCTCTGCCAGCCTTACTCCACCACCTTTTCCGTTTCGAGGAGCTGACTGGTAACGAACAATTGAACTGTCGAGGACGCTGCCTCGGCAAAAGGGAAAAGTTTAATACCTCTTACCATCCGTGCACCAATCGAAGCACCAATCTCCGGAACAATACCGCAGAGGGGCATCTCTTGAAGAAATTTGGAGAAAATTTGGGACGTCTATTTTTCAGAGAGCTAATTTCCATCGCTTCTCCAGTGGTAAAAATAATGAGCATCGAAGCTAAATCTCTGGCCGAAACTGGTTCTGGTGGCCAACGAGATTTTTAAAGCGAAAAAGTGGTTTTAGCTTAGTTGCGATATTGTTCATGCATAATATGGATTGAAAGCTTGCATTGCACATATTTGTAGTATAAATAGGGCTTCCCGACCAATGCATTACAAAAAAGTTTTAACAGATTTTGTTATTCAGTTAGCATGTTTTTGATAACAAAATATGTAACTATTTTGGCTGGTTAGTAGTTAAAATAACAAAAATTATAACACTATTTCCTCTACACTAAACAAAATTGAAACAAAATATGTTAGAATTTAAACAAAAATATAACTCATTATGTCTGAAATCAAACAAAAATATAACCCATTTTGTTATTTTCCAGAATTATAACAAAATTTGTTTTAGGCAATTGATCTCATTTTGTATAACAAATTGTGTTATAATCAAAATTTTTGGCTGTGAATCTTTTTTGACCGTAGCTTCTTGTGGAGGCCATAGTAGGCTCGACTCCCACTGATGATGCGCATCCGTATTTCACGGCTAACGTTATTGTCAGCCGTCAGCAAGGATCCAAGGTAGACGAACTCGTCAACCACCTCGAAATCCCTAGGCGAGCCCTGTCGCGCTCGGCCCCACCAGCTAGCGTGTACTTTGTCTTGGACGCATTCACCACCAGTCTGACTTTCGCTGCCTCGCGTTTCAGGCGGGTGTACAGGTCTGCCACCTTTTCAAATGTTCGGCCGACGATGTCCATATCATCCACGAAGCAAACAAATTGTTCGGATCTCGTAAAAATCGTACCCCGGCTGTTGAGCCCGGCTCTCCGCATAATACCTTCTTGCGCAATATTGAACAACAGGCACGAAAGTCCATCACCTTGTCCCCGGTGGGATCCAAACGAACTGGAGTGTTCGCCTGAAACCTTCACACAATTTTGCATACCTTCCATCGTAGCTCTTATCAGTTTCGTGAGCTTCCCGGGAAAGCTGTTGTCGTCCATGATTTTCCATAGTTCTACGCGGTCGATACTATCGTATGCCGCCTTAAAATCGATGAAAAGGTGATGCGATAGGACCTGGTATTCACGACATTTTTGGAGGATTTGCCGTACAGTAAAGATCTGGTCCGTAGTTGATCGGCCGTCAACGAAGCCGGCTTGATAACTTCCCACGAACTCGCTTACTATAGGTGATAGACAAAGAAAAAAATCTGGGATAGTATTTTGTAGACTGCATTTAGAATGGTGATCGCTCGAAAGTTCTCACAATCTACCTTTCCCCTTTCTTGTAGATGGAGCATATTACCCTATCCTTCCACTACTCCAGTAGCTGTTCTGTTTCCCAGATTGTGCCTATCAGCCGGTGCAGACAAATGGCCAGCCTCTCCATCTGTATGAATTCAGTTCCGATACCATCCTTAGCAGCAGCTTTATTGTTCTTGAGCTGGTGAATGGCATCCTTAACCTCCCTCAAAGTGGGGGCTGGTTGGTTTCCATCCTCCGTAGTCCCGACGAAGGCATTTCCTCCGTTGTCCCGACCTCCATTGCCTGTGCTCTCAGCGCCATTCAGATGTTCGTCGAAGTGCTGCTTCCACCTTTCGGACACCTCACGCTAGTCCGTCAAAATGCTCCCATCCTTATCCCTGCACATCTCGGCTCGCGGTACGAAGCAGTTCCGGGATGCGTTGAGCTTCTGATAGAATTTGCATGTTTCTTGAGATTGGCACAGCTGTTCCATCTCCTCGCACTCCGTCTCCTACAGGCGGCGTCTTTTCTCCCGAAAGAGGCGGGTCTGATGTTGCCGTTTCCGTCTATAACACTCCACGTTTTGCCGGGTCCCTTGCTGCAACGCCCGCGCTGTGTTCTTCTCCTCCAAAATCTGCCTACATTCCTCGTCGAACCAATCGTTCCGTCGACTCCGTCCCACATACCCGACGTTGCTGTCAGCTGCAACGTTGATGGCTGCTTTCACTGTTCTCCAGCAGTCCTCAAGAGGGGCTTCATCCAGTTCACCCTCTTCCGGTAATGCAGCCTCGAGGTGCTGCGCGTATGCAGCTGCGACATCCGGTTGCTTAAGCCACTCTAGGTCATACCGGGGCGGTCGTCGGTACAGTAGGTTGTTAACAGTAGGAGAGTTTTGGGCGCAGTTTCACCATCACCAGACAGTGGTCGGAGTCGATGTTAGCGCATCGCACTCCTCGCACTCCGTCTCCTCCAGGCGGCTTCTTTTCTCCCGAAAGAGGCGGGTCTGCTGTTGCCGTTTCCGTCTATAACACTCCACGTTTTGCCGGGTCCCTTGCTGCAACGCCCGCGCTGTGTTCTTCTCCTCCAAAATCTGCCTACATTCCTCGTCGAACCAATCGTTCCGTCGACTCCGTCCCACATACCCGACGTTGCTGTCAGCTGCAACGTTGATGGCTGCTTTCACTGTTCTCCAGCAGTCCTCAAGAGGGGCTTCATCCAGTTCACCCTCTTCCGGTAATGCAGCCTCGAGGTGCTACGCGTATGCAGCTGCGACATCCGGTTGCTTAAGCCGCTCTAGGTCATACCGGGGCGGTCGTAGGTACAGTAGGTTGTTAACAGTAGGAGAGTTTTGGGCGCAGTTTCACCATCACCAGATAGTGGTCGGAGTCGATGTTAGCGCCACGATAATGTCGGAAAAGTGCCGTCCATCAATCAGAACGTGGTCGATTTGAGATTCTGTCTGCTGTGGTGATCTCCAGGTGTATCGGTATGGAAGGCTGTGCTGGAAGTAGGTGCTACGAATGGCCATATTCTTGGAGGCGGCGAAATCAGAGAGATTTACAGTTCCACGTACTGAGCTTCCAATCGCTAGTCCCTTTCCGTTGCTGTGGACTTCGCCGTTTGTCCCGGTTCGCATTCTCTCGTTGAATAATCAACTTGCTTGATGTTTTTACAGCTGGCTTGCAGGTCCTGACACCAACCCCCTAGATTTCCGGAGGACCATTTCCCCTAAATTTTCGGAGGGTCATAGTGCGCAGTTTAGCTTAGAGTCCTTCTCTTGCACTCGTACGATGATCAGCCGCCCCTGCACAATGGTCAGAAAAAAACGAAGTTTGGCCAAAACTAGTTTTATCGCCTTAATCGATGAAATATGTAATCTGAATATGTTATTTAGCTTTTTTATTGTTTCAGAAGGGGTTATTCACACATTACGTAACTTAATTTTTAAAGTTTTTTTTATTAGAAATGCAATCAAATTTGGCTGAAATCACACATTTTGTTTGTATTTTAACGAGTTTGATCAAAATATGTATGAAGAGTGGTTAAATATATTTTTTATCAACTTTGTATGAAAAATGTCGTCAAAATGTATGAAAATAATGAGTTATTCAAATAGCTCTAATTTGCAAATCAGCAAATTTCTGCAAAAAATTTAAACGTTTTTTGTTAGATCTAAGGGTGCATTTTAAAGTGCAATATTCGAAATGGCGGCGACATGGCGCGACAAGAGTTGTTTTTCATGTTCAAAATCATCAAAATTACTAAAGTGTAATATTGAACAGTATTAAAGCTTCAACAAAATATTTTTTTCCATCCTTATGCTCGATAAAAGTGTTGAACCATAAGCTTTCAGATAGTGCGTAGCTTTGGGAAAATATTGCATTCCTTAAATATGAATTTTGTACTTTATTTTATTGATACATTTTTCAATTTTTTGACTTCACTCAGTTTGACGTCATGAAAGTCAAAGAAATTCAAATTTTAGTTCAATTTCAATTAGGAATCATAATAATATAATACATGAGGTATATTTTAAAATGATAAAAACCATAAAAATCTCAAAAAAGTGTTTTGGTAGCTTTGGCCGCTCTTTTATATGGAGCCCGACCATTGTGCCCTGACATGGGAAACAGACGCTGTTGTGAGCCGCTCATAACATTGAGTACAGACGCTCCAGGTTTGCAGAACCATAGGCAAAAGCCCCCCTTCCCTGTCAGCATACGACCAAAATTCCCACCGGGGGTTGGTACCCGATCTTCCCCAAGGTTACTCGTAGCCCGATCAGTACCGCGAGGGATAGGAGTTGCTGGGCAGGAGGCTAAGGACCGTACAGAGGGGTCTATTTTATTTCTTCAGGTACGCGAGGCACCAATGGTACGCCATGCCCAGCCATTTACCAATGGAATTAAATTAATATAAACGGCCAATCAACTGATGTATATAAAAGGTTAAAAAAAGGTCTTATATTCTCAGTGTAGTCCGTCTCTCACTTAAAATAGAAAACAGCACCTTCATTAATCGGTACTTACATGAAGCATCTGTCGCTTTCTTACATTCAATATTCTTTAAAGTTCTAAATGATTTCAACCGTCCTACCAAACGAAGTATGATTGTAATATAAAACACTTTCCAAAAGATTGGTGATGTAAATAAACATATATCAAACTACATATTACTCCTGTATGAATCTTCTGAGTTTTATATAAGATTTGATCGAGATCAACCGTTCTTCATCGAAGTGTTCTTGAATTGTCTCCTTTGAACTGCATTGGATTTGTACAAGGTGTTGTGGGTTTGATAGTGTCTTATGCTGCACCTAATCTAAAATATCAATGAAATATGGTGTGTACATGATAATTATACCACTGAATTGGAGGCCATGTTGAAAAATATGCTTATGAGATTTTTTGCAATATGAGCGTGGTGTATATTAATTTTCGATAGTATCATGAAGAATAATAACGATATACTGAGAATGGCAGCTTCATAATGGCAGATTTTCATAAGCTCGATACGTTTAGAGGTATTCTCATCATAGATTTATGATTCTCCCATAATCGATAAAAATCATTCGGTCACTAGGGCATTAACATTTAAGAGAATCTCAAAAAATAGTCTTGAAAACCTACTGAAACGTGGGCCAGATTAGCTTCATGAGATTTTCATCATGTTTTTATCCTGGTTTTTCAGGATGAATCGATTCAAATCCCCGAGACAGCCACTTATTATATGACTTTTAAATTTATAGTGACGACGGAAGGGAAGTAAACTGTTGGTCACTGGATGAAGGGTTAAAAATCTCGTTAATAAATATAGAATTTTATAACATGTCCTTGTAAAAATTCTGAAGAAAATCATAAAACTAATGTTGTTACTTGGGTACACTAACCAATTTAAGATCATTTTACAATGTCATTTATGAACCCAAGAAGGGGAAGTGTTGGAGGCTCTAGATCAGTTGCATTTTTATTTTAGTAAACTACTCACACGAGTAACACTGAGAAAGGCTATTGAATAAGCAGTGCTTAAAAATTTATAGTGAATTCTGCGCTCTTAATTATTTCATAAAACAAATCCCCTTTTTGAAACAAATCTTGTATTTGAAAAGAAACTCTAATGGCAATTGACTAGTATCCCAAGTAACCATGCTGCTAAGCTATAATTTGAACTACAATTAAAGTTCATTTAAAGTTGGAAAAGACCCCTCTAGAACCATATTGATATTTTTAACATAGACTCTACAGTTGTGGGTCCTTTTCCCACTCTAAATCCACTTTAACTGCAATTATACATAAATGCTAGCTCTATATATGTACATCGTTTATACACAAGGATAATATCTTGAGTACCATGCTTACTAGGAATGTTTTACGAAAACTATAATCACAAACAAACTTGCATCAAACAAAATTACTTATGGCGTCGTGAGGCCTCGCTACAGCTTTTATTATATGGCTCATCCATTTGCCTCACTATAGACTGAAAATGGTTTGCAAACATTCATGCAAAATTGATTTTTAGTATATTTTGTTCCATGCAATGAAAGTTCAACCAAAAATTACAATTTTCACGTTTGTTGTTTTAAAAAAAATCCATAGCTTTTCTAGATCTCAATCGATTTCTATGGCATTTGGCGTGAAATAATCTTACTTAAACAGAATTCGAACCACCGTGACAGTTATAATATGTATTTCGAATTGAACTAGAAATCATTAAATTTTTTTGGCCCAACCTACCCCCACCATTAGTTATTGGAAAAATAAACAGCTATCTTTGCTCAGTTTTTGCTATTTTAAGTAAATTTAAACGTGTGCATTTTTCCCCACCCATATGACAGTATTGCTAAAAACTCAAATTCTGTTTGAATGTTTTCACGTTTGAAATTGTACATGCATGAGTTTTCCATCACGCAACTCAGCAATCAAAAAATCATGGATGAGTTGGCTCATCTGTTTGACTCATTGCCTCGTATTTCCATAGTTTACTTGTACAAAGCAAATGATTTCTTAATAGTCTTGTAGAATTATAATAATGTTTTTAACATAAACAACAACATTCGATTATCACGAGTTATTTACGGGGTTTAGGAGTGAATTATTTTTGACGGCTTGAGTTTGATTGAATGATTGTGCGTGCAAATCTCGAACATGACATTTGCGAATAGGATCTCTATCGAGTTTTCTCTCGCGTGACAGCTCATTGATTGAGATTTGAGTATGAGACCACCAACACAAACAAATGGTAATTATTTTGAAAAAATAAAATAAAATATTATGATCAATAGCATTGTTATATTATATACAGAACATAGATATAAACAGCGCTAAGAACCATCACAAAGTTGGTACGATCGTTACTATTTTTTTGGGACAGTTGAATTACTTTTCAATACAGTCCTTAGTTAAATTAAATCCAAATAAATCAAGTTGTTTCATATATGCAGGTTATATGGCGATTATTATACCAGTAAAATACATTTATTTGATTGGACAACACCTGTGATAACGCAGTGCGAGGCTAGTGTATAACACCGTCCCAAATGAAGCAAGCTGTTCATTAAACACGCGGTATTGTTTTTAATTTCCAGACCCCAGCCCTCTCGTTGTCTTTTTGTCAATACAAAAATGTTTAAATTTGTAGGCAGTGTGTCGTAAAGCTAGAGTTCGTTTTGCGACACCAAAGTTTTTTTTCTACTTAGCGGGTATTGCTGGCCAGAGCTTCACAGCCGGTTTGTCATTCATTTAATCCGTATGCATTGCAGTGACTGAATTGAAAGTAATAAGGTGAATTGGTGAGCTTGTTGTACGCTTATATGTATTTCAAATGAGTGATATATGTTCACACACCTCTTTATCGTAAAAATGGTATAAATGTTGAGTTTATATGTTTATTCAAAGAACGATGGTCGGATCGACAATCCAAGTGTCGACGTATTATGATTTACATTTCACATAATACATATACTTACGTTTTTGTAATTACAAAAAAAAAATTATGTTTTTCAAAGACTGATAGTAGACTATTTTGATTCATGTTCAATTCATGTTGAATCTAATCGCTTACCCAACGATAATGTCCGAAATTCTATTTATCACCTGAGATGTCGATAAATAGTGTTTTTGGAAGAATAGAATATAATAATACGATGTAAATATATGACTTTTAAATTTGAAGTTACAAGAATCACATCACTAACCAAGATGAATCCAGAATGTGTAGCTTCTAAATCTTTTCAAATAACAAAAAATCTTTCCTGTGACAACTATAAAAGATGCAGAGGTATACACGATCGATAATATCAACAGATATCTAACTAGCATTCCTTTTCTTCCGTCGATTACCGTAAAGACGTGGCCAGCACCGAAATTGACATTATAATATTTTTAATTCGAGAAATTATACACTGAAGATGGTGAGCTACTCCGATGACAAAAATTTTAAAATTTGTTTTGACCGTTATATTTGGCTAGATCTACAACCCTCCTACGAAATTTGATCACGTAATTTTTGAACAGCTGTATAACAAAATCCAAATAGTTCTATTTAAGACATTTCCCATTGTTACATGCACATGATTACATGATTTTCATTACGCTAATCAATCATAAAACGGCATAGTTTCCTGCAATGAATAATGTGTATCATAATAGTAGTTTACGGAACAAGTTGCAGAATGATGATTTTTACAGCACGAGTCGTAAATTTATCCTACGAGGCTTGCCGAGTTGGATAAATATGACGAGTGCTGTAAAAATCGAGTTCTGCCAATAGTTACGTACAACATTTTTTGCAATTTCGTAGACGACCACTTGAGGGTATCAGAAATCATATCGGAATGCATTCACCATTATTTTACAATTTCTGAAAAATTGTTGTGTTATGATTCATTACGTAAGTCAAAACAGTTGCGTAACGAGAAAGCGTTGCGTAATGAATCATTACAGCACTGGTTTCAGTTGCGTAATGACTATTCCCGCACTGCATACTTCAGTGTAGGAAAGTAGGCCGTTTCATGACAGATTGGCGTGATGAAAAACAGCCTATTACGATGAGAAATTGCAAAAAATAATATTACGCAACCAGTTGCAGAATGATGATTTTTACAGCACGAGTTGTACATTTTACCAACGAGGCTTGCCGCGTAATGAAAAAGCGTTCGGTAATATTAACCCCTCTACCGGCAGCTTCATTTTTTACCGCTAAATTAAAATTCAAATCATTATAGCTTTTTTGATTTTCAATATTTTTGCACCATTTTTTAACGAGCTCTCAAAAAACTCTTCTAGCTTTAGGATATGTGTCGATATTGATCATTGGTCATCTGGTTTTGAAGATATTCCAAAAATCCTTGGGGACCGACCCGTAACTAGAACACCCCGTTAATTTCTCAGGCTACAGAATTTTAATCGTATTCGGATATTCACTCTTCGGTACAATACATTAATGAGAGTATGTTGTGAAAAAATGAAGCAATTTGGTGCAGCCGTCTTTAAGTAGTGACCATTTAGGTTTTTGGAACCACGCTGGCCAAAATAAGATCTTAAAAAATTCAAAAAACATCATATCGTAATTTTTATATAATTACAAGAATACTGAACCGATTTGTATGATTTTTTCAGAGAAGCTTCTAATTACCTGGCATTATATAGCCCACATTTTATTTTTTTGGTAAATTGATCAAAAACAAATTGGCCGCCAAAGACATTTTATATGGAAAAAGTCGGTCCCCCAAGGAACATCGGAATATCTCTAAAACCAGATCACCAATAATTCATATCAACACGGTTTCTCAAACTAGAAAAGTTTTTTGTAAACTTGAGAAAAAATGGTGCAAAAATATTGAAAAGCAAAAAAGTTATGACGTTTTGAATATTTATTTTGCGGTAAAAAATGAAGCTGCCGGTAGAGGGGTTAATTACGCTTGTATTTGAGTAATGAATATTGAAATACTGCATAAATCAGTGCGGAAAGTGATGAAAAACAGTCTATTGTGATGAGAAATTGTTGCGTTGACTCATCACGCAACGCAAGTTAAATACATATGTTGATTGAGTAGTTAATTACCTCATTGCACAACGATATCCAGAAATTAGCAACATATTACGTACTCCGATATTATTTCTGATATCCTCTAGAGGCTTTTGACGAAAACATAAAAAAAAATGTTTCATGACACTCGGTGCAGAACTAGATTTTTACAGCACTTGTAATTATACAACTCGGCTTGCCTCGTTTAGTTTATGACTCAAGCTGTAAAAATCATCATTCTGCACCTTATAGCGTAAACTAATATTACTCAACCCCACTGTAGCATGGGTGAAAGTAGGAGAGGACTATGCAATACGCATCAGTTAAATATTTCCAATTCACTTCGTTCGATTTTTTTGCTTCAAATGAAAACTGTCATATAAAATCAGATTTGTGAAAAATCTTCAAAGGGATCGTTCATAAATTATGTCACGCTCTAAGGAGGTAGGGGGTCAGGCATTGTGTGACAAGCCTTACAAAACTATGAGAGGACTCATACAAAAAGCTCAACAGGGAGAGGGGTCGAAAAAGTCAAAATTTAGCGTGACATAATTTGTATACCATCCCAAATGTAGATTTCCCACTTAGGGTCAATTTGATTAGTGGGTCCGTTTTGCAGCACTATTTCCTACCTAGACCCGTCAGTCTGCGGGAACCACTCACTGTGAGAATATAATGAAAATAATAATGTGAACGATTTCATTCATGTTGGTGCGGATTAACTTCATGTCTGATTTTCACGCTGTCCACCCACAAGGGGAGAATCCGGCGGGGGATGCAGCCCTGAAGCAATTTTTCAATCAATTAAACAAAGAGAGAGAGAGAAGTTAATCGTCATTATATTCTAGCTTCGATGCGAAAGAAAGAAAGTGCTTCTGGTATTGGATTACAAGCGAGCAGAGAACAAAATTGCCCGTACATGAATAGGCACCTGCCGGCAGGTGAACCATTCAAGATTGTAATGGTTCGGTACACATGGGGCTTGTAGGTGCGAAGTGCAAACGCTAATGAGACCATGTCATAATATTGTTATTGTTAACGCTATTATCTTGAAATGATCTCTGAAAATGTTTGATTCAAGTATGTAATTGGATTAGCAGTATTCAAGTGTTCAAGTATTCAAACGTTCTATTGTTGCACTTACTCCAACTTTGGCATTGTAGAAGAGTGTCGCTTCTGGAGAGTTATGAAAATGATTGATTGGCAAATGGGTTCATAATATAGATAATGAATAACAGATTCACGAAATATTTCGGGTGGAATTATTATTTACTCTCTTGACCATTCCAATCGAACCATAGACAATTATTGTATAACAATTGTGTTGTTCTATTGAAGAGTATAGACAATTATTGTGATGCATGCACTAAATCATATACCATATCGTAACACAAGAATTTGAACAGCTCACGGCATAGTCATATGGGATGAGGGACAGAATCCAATTAAACAATTTTTATGAACATGCTTGTGGCAAAATATTGACACGTTTTTACCCGAGGAGAAGAGAATAACTCGCAATAACTTATGCATACCATATTTCAGTATCATACCACAATGCGGTATTGGTCAGTTATCAATACCTCATTTTGGTATTATAATGGTATTTGAAAAAAAAATGTCTAAAACAATTAAAAAAAACTTCATTTTGGTATTTGCTGGTAGCTATTGAGGACTGCTGGAGGTATTGAACTACTATTGGAAAATATCACTTTTTTATGAAAATCCATCCTGTATTATTTAGGTATTACAATACCTGATCTAATTATCAGCTTGGTATTTGTCGAATATGCAGAAGGTATTATTTGAGGTATTTTACCTCTTATGCAGGGCTTATTCATACATCATTCAGGTTGTGATTATTGGAAATTTTCTGGTATGGAATACCTCAATTCGGTATTCAGTAGTTATTTTCTTCTGCTCGGGTAGTTATGACAGTTTTAAAATCGATTGTCTTAAACGAGCTTTCGACCCACTGGTACCGTTTTGATTCATATTACGGACAGCTTCAAATTCCGGACACTCTAATTTGTATGGGAAACATTTCACACGAAATGTTTCAATTTTTGCCGTTTTCACTTTCGAGGCTTGTTTTAATAAGCATTTCCTATAGATATATAATAAAATTTATAATGCCTAACTGCTTCAGACGTCTTTTAGTGGTTTTACACATTGAATTGATCATTTGGATTTTCTATCTATAATTTATTTGAGCTGTCCGGAATTCAAATTAAAGTGTCCGGAATATGAGGCAAAAGTGAGGTGGCGTCCGGAATAAGAAACATCAAAAGTCCACAGATTTCTATTTATTTAAAATTCTTCATGGGTTGGAATCAAAATCTTCACCCACCATTTGAAAGTTAAGTGTCTCGAAGGCTCGATAACGTGAAGGAATCGTACAGAATTATTTATTTTATATGCTTTATGATGAGTTCAACTTCGCTGAGGCCTTAAGTGTCCGTAATATGAATCAAAACGGGTTTTGATTCGAATTCCGGACAGCTTCAAATTCCGGACACTCTACTTTATATGGGAAAGATTTCACTCGAAATGTTTCAAAATTTGCCATTAAAAAGTTCCCAATTCGAAAGATGATTTTAATAAACATTTTATACAGCAATCCATGGAAATTTACCATGCTCAACTAGTTTTAACGTCATTCTAATGGCTAAGTGCGTTCAATCAATAATTTAATTATTCTAATTGTGTTTTTCAAGAGCTGTCCGGAATTCAAATCGAAGTGTCCGGAATATGAAGCAAAAGTGTGGCTGTGTCCGGAATATAAATCATGAAGAGGCCGAATATTTCTATTTATTAAAGTGAATTCAAGATGTAGAATCCAAATCTTCACCCACCATTCCAAATTTAAGTGTTTGCAAGGCATGATTACGCTAAAGTTTTATACAGAACGATTCAATTTCTATGTGTTTCGATTAGTTGTACTTCACTGAAGCCTTAAGTGTCCGTAATATGTATCAAAACGGTACTTCACTACATTTTAAGAATTCTAGGAAATTAACAAGCTTTTCCGTGATGAAATATAGGGGGAGATCCCCCAGTACCGGACACTTAAGCCACTAAATTCATAATTCGAAAAATATTGATTTGATGGGCTCGTGTTACCCATTTATGATAAATATTATCATTTTTGTAGTGTACAAAAATAAATTTGAAAATATAAATATGAATTTTGACATTGAGTTTTGAAGATGTATTTTAGTACCAAATTGATCGATCTTGAAAGGTGGCACCCAATACCGGACACGATCTGGAAATGCCTCGAATAATTTGAGTTTTTCTTAGTTTGCAAGATGCCTATCAAAAACCTCTTTCATATATGATGAAAAATAGCACATTTTACGATACTGTTATGAATGTTCATTCTTCTTAATGTTATTGCATGTTTGATACCATGGTCGACGGAACCCATAAAAAAATGAAAGTATTTTGAGACACTGATGCAATAATTACAAAGATATCATATAACAAATCAAGCTGTCCGAAACTGAGGGACAGGAGGTGCTTAACCAAAATTGTAAGTTGTCCATATTTACTTCAATTGTGGTACAAAATACATTCATACTATCAAATTAGGATTGTGTTCGATCATGCTTGCGGGATCCAAAGTATTTTTTCGTATTCAAAATAATTACTAAATAGGCTCAAAATTAAGAAGAAACGTCAATTTTTTAAAGATTTTCAAACTTTTCTACTTTTTTAAAAAGGGATGCATATTTCAAGGATGTGTTATTCTACGCAAACATTAGTCTACATAATAGCTTTCTTTTCTACTAATACACCATCTTGATTGGACCATGATTTCTCAATGTTTCGACTTTGTCTGGTATTGGGTGCTGTCCGGCACTGGGGGATCTCCCCCTATGGTTTGAACACTGATTCGAAATTTGCTTACAAAGAACCAAAAATGGTTATCAAACATTTATGCAAAAAGTTATATCACTCAAAGCATCTTTACGATAGTACGTGCTATGCCTCTACATAAAAAATTGAAAAAAAATTTACTTTTATTTTGTTTTTCCCGCTTTATTCGTTTGGTAGACGGCTTCAGAATCTTTACTCAACATTTTAAGTGATTTTAATGAAATTCTGTGATATATTGTGAATATTATTCACGCCCAACCCGATTCGCGTTATGATTCGATAATCGCTTCGTTCGCTGAAAAAAGTTGTTATCGTTTACTCCCGCATGGACAACAGACAAGATCAAAGGATCAAACACCATCCTAAAATTAGGAATTAAAGAAAAAGAATTGATAATAAATCTTCGCGCTGTTTAGTGGAATACCAATAAGTAAATAAAAAACTGAATTAAGTACTATACCATTCAATTCCACTTGAGTTTGTATCATTTGACAGATACGCGTATTTCGACCTTAACTATAAGGCCGTCTTCAGTGTCGTGTACTAGACTGTCGATCTATTTCTCGTACAAATTACACCTCTTGGACCTAATGGATTCTGTTCGAATATTCAAAGCTGCTTCTGGTGCTCCGCTTGAACCAATCTGGGGAGTGTTCTTCAAAATCTTCAATTTTTACACACACAATTATGGGCTACTCTAGTAATAAATCTAATTCCATTTCAAACCTATTGTAATCCAACCCAAAAATGGCTGCGCCCATTTACATTGTTTATTGTTCGTGTTTGAAATCAATTACCACTCCCTCATTTACTTTTGTGAAATATTAACTCTACTGCCTTTTCTCAACAATACTCTAGGGTCCCTGAACCAACAAAGCTTCCATCCTCTTCAATACTAATAGAAGAAGCGACACATTTCCAAACTAATGGCAACTATTCAATAATTCAGGTTGCAATCAAACATTCGTCCTAGTGAGGTAAGTTTTTCTGCCAAACCCAACCCTCGTGTCGATGTGCCTTACTCCATAACGAGCGCCCAACTAAATCCATGCTGTCTGAACTTGCTGGAACCTTATTCCCTTCGTTTCGTTTCTCGAGCAGACATGACTGATTATTTACGTTTTTCCACTCTATACGACGACCCGACCATTTTTCCTTGATGGACGTATTGAAAATTTTCCGCAATGAAAAGGTCAAAGGTCGTGTCCTACCATACATCTTTACCGAGCACGGAGGCAGGGGATTGGTATGCGGTGTTTTCCAAGTTAATCCTCAATCAACTTTTTAGCAGGAGGACGATTCTCAGGATAAGGCAAAAACTAGTTTCTGTCTGTTTGGTAAAAAATGTATCATGATTGAACTGACCGGTCAACAAAACTAACATATCACTCGAAACTAAATACACTCCAGTACAAAAACAAATTGGGTGACCCCTTAAAAATCATAAACAGAATTTTGTCCATATATCTGAAAAATCTGTTACTCAGGGCAAAAGTGCGCTTTGGGTTTTTTTTCAGCTCACGCAACAGAACACCTGGCAACACTGTATGAGGTTGAAAACTTGTAAGGTCACAAGATAAACAACCAATAACAAATTATTACAAAATTATAAATTAAGTAATGTTTTGAGCTTTTCTGATCTAATTTTGAATGTTCATGGTACGTACGTCACTGCAAGTGACGCCTAATTATGTTTACCTGACAAATCTTTCCTTTTATCTTTTCTTCGAAAGTAGAGGATAACCTATTTTCATAGACTGATAGATCACTTTTTAAAATGGGTTACATGCATCGCATCACTTACCAAGGTGACTCGTGATTTTCGTGAGTGATTTGCATCTCTATAATGCAGTGTAATAAATGCTTACATACTGTCGATCGCAAGAAGGATCAGAATACTATATGTGAAGGAAGGTGTACAAAACGTTATCACGTCCAATGCGTTGGCTTATATGAGGCTATCGTGTGTGCCCCTTTTTTTCAAAAACATTGAATAAATGTGCAACGAATGCTTGCTGGACTTCTGCAATTCCAGAGACGGCAATATTGACAATCAAGAGGTCGATACTTGCTACACACATCAATCGACATGTGAAGCCGGAATTGAGGGACTAAAGTTAACGAGATTATAGAAATGTATAGTGCATAGGGGAATAGCACCAATTTTCGCCCCATATATACAATTTCGGCCTACTTTGTATGAAAATCCGAAAATTGGCACAGTATTTTTGTAGGTTGAAAATAAAACAGTCCGATTTTTTTTGTGGATGGATCAGAGTTGCGGCTATTTGGGTCTTGAAGTACAAGAAAAGTGTAGTAAAAGGCCGTTTTCAAATGATTTGCAGCACCCTTGGATTATTTTTTACAAAGTTTGAAAATTTTGGATTTTTTATTACAAAAAATATATTATGCTAGAAATCATTATATTTTTGAATTCAATTATTTATTTTTGGGGACCTTTTAATTTTAATCCCCTATAATTGTTGTTAAACAGCAATGCTTTATGGACAACTGAAATTTTCATATATTACAGCTTAGTTAGATGAGTTTTTCTTATAGAAAAATCAAATGAAGCAAAAAATATTCTGGTCGAGCTTAATATTGAACCTAAAATAAATATTACACAGCGTAACAAAAATTACATATTTGCGTGTCTCAAGGATCAAATTATGTGTCTCTAGTAGTTTTGGGGTTGCTGAATCTGATGCCATTCTCAGAAATGTTCCAGCACGTCACAATTTTTTGCTACAGGTCGCCAAAGTTGTATAAAACACGACTCTATGACACTACCCCGAACGCCACTACCCCGAATGCCACTACCCCGAACGCCATTACCCCGAAAGCCATTACCCCGAATGGGTCATTACCCCGAACGCCACTACCCCGAATGGGTCACTACCCCGAATGCCATTACCCCGAATGCATAACATTTTGAGACTTGTTCTAGTTAGTGGGGAGATAATTTTACGATTCCTTATGAGTATTTCACGAGTTTGGCTCAACAATGTATTTTTCAAATACAGGTTGGACTCGATTATACGGGATTCAATTATCCGGAATTTTAGACTCGATTATCCGGAATTTGTTATTTGATGTTCTTGTTGTTCAATTTTTATTCATAAATCTGAGATAATTTGGTATTGCAATATACAATGGTTTTGCAGTTTAGAACGTATTTGAGAAAAGATTGGTTCGATAAAGTGTTTTTTTTTTGTGTATGCTAGTTAAAAAAAATAAATTTTCTTGTTCCTATTTAAATTAAAGAAAAAGATAATATTTAAGTTCTTTTATCGAAGATTTCAAATTTTTCTTAGTGATTTGATTATCCGGATGATTCAATTATCCGGAGTGGAAAAAAATCGATACTCCGGATAATCGAGTCCGACCTGTATTAGAAGATAAAAAACAGCTGGTTTTCCAGCAAATAATATTTAAATACTAAGTTTGGTTTGGATTTGTCCTCTTATTTTGGTGAGATTCACAGAGCCTCATTGCAATGCTTTGAAGAACAGCCTATTTCAAAAAGAAGGGTGAATTTATTATGTGAAGGATAGCTATAATATGCACAAAACGAGGATGTAGTAAATTCTCTTATTGGACGTTGGTACCCACTTCCTTTACTTATTTTTGTAGGTGTCGGGCTACTAACATTAAGATCTTCTTAAAGATGTTGTTTCGTAAACTATGGTAATGGAAGATTACCCTAAGATATTTGCTGCAAGTGTTAATCTATAGAACCCGCTTAAAGACCAACCTGATAGACAATCGTTTCGCTATAGAAAGGAAACGTTAATACACTTGTACATGTTAGAAAAAACGGCGGCCTCTGTATGTCGCTACAGTTAAAATTTTCGTTGGTTTGTGGGAAAAGTATTTCTTTTAATTCAAGACAGTGAAAAAAGGACGAAGGCAGAAAAGTGGTTGGCAAATCGAGACCTGTCTTTTTAATACAAGAAAGGAAACATTTATAATTAAAAATATAGCAGGATTCACTTTAGTGAATGCCTTCAGGACATATTCCTTTGAAAAAGCGATTCTATATGGAAATATTAATGACTAGCTTTTCCAACGAAACCTTGAAAGAACAGCTTATTTGAGAAAGAAGGGTAAATTTCTGGTGAAATGTTTGCAGCTATGACGTGAATGATCACTGTAACAACGTTATGCTACGGCACAACCATAAGTAAGGAAAATATTTGATTAAAAACTCAATCGAAATATGAACACCACCAAGAAATCCAAATACCAGTGATCCCTGTTCAGCAAGACCATATTGAGGGTTATGAGTTTGAACTCCTCAGGTGGCGGATCTTATGCATTGAACATTTCCTAGACGTCCCTGGGCATAGAGGCACATGTACAAGTATGGTGAACTGCCAAGGAAAGTTCTCAGTCAATAAAATGCTTATTTTAATAAAAGCCCATTCACAAATTTCGTAACGCTGAAGGGGGCAAAAAATGTTGTGATTGTTTGTCCATATAATGTTACAGCCCATACACAATATGTAGAATTTCCATACAAAAAGTGGTACGAGGGGGTGGATAGGTGTAAAAAATGGCAATTTTTGGCGTTAGGATATTTTTTATGGACCCTTGAACAGCGAAAGTGCCCACTGAGCTGATAAACAGGCACTGTCTCAGAAATAATGAGAAGAAGATAGTTGCCAACGAGATATTTCGAAAGAATAGCTGACATATAAAAGAAGGTAAAATATATGATGAACATTTTACCGACAAATTTTACGCGCCATTAACTAACAGTTTTCATTAGAGACGCATTTTTGCCCGTAAAACAAGATACTGCACTGTATCTCATACTATTCGGGGTAATGGCTCATTCGGGGTAGTGGCGTTCGGGGTAATGACCCATTCGGGGTAGTGGCTTTCGGGGTAGTGACCCATTCGGGGTAGTGGCGTTCGGGGTAGTGGCGTTCGGGGTAATGGCGTTCGGGGTAATGGGATGGAGCCATAAAACACTGGTTTCATTGATGTTTACAAAAAATTTAAAATATAATTTATCAAACTTTTTTGTAATCTAATCCACTAAACACGCAAAATAGGACCTGAACTTTCAATTTGGACATAATTTGGTTGAAATTGCACGATTAAATTTAGTTTAAACTGATTTTTTCAACATGCTTGCTGTCTCCATACAAAATTCTTCGTTTCTCTTATATGGGAAAATACAATACTTCTTTAAATCATCAAAAAATAACTTGTCCGGATCGAAAGTTTTATAAACTTGAATGATTAGTATTGTCATACACATAAAGTTTAAATTCTGTGGCAAATTAGGCAGATAAATTGCCTTACAAGCCGGGATACTTGCATGCAAGTTGGCTAAAATAGTCAATTTTTGTATTTCAACAACCAATATCTCAAAAACTAGACATGCTATGATATTTTTGAAAATGGCAATGGATTCAGCAACCCTTAATTAAGTAAATAGCGCTATTTCAGTGTCTGAGACAAAAACGTGTTCCGCAGTGTTATATAATGAAGCAGATAAGTAAAACCTAAAAGTTGTTATTTATATGGAGCACATCCTTACATGATTTTTAATGATCGTTAACGTTCTTTATTCATATATACCTAACACTAATATTCTCATATGCACATTTCTCTGCAGACATCCAGCGGTAGAAAATATTGGTTTGACAAATTCAATGGGTTAACATATGAATTTAAATAAATATAATGGTTTTTTGCTTAATATATTTTTTGTTATTAAACAAAGCAAAATTTTCAAACCTTGTCAAAAAATAATCCAAGGGTGCAGCAAATTATTTTAAAACGGCCTCTTTCTACACTTTTCTTGTACTTCAAGACCCAAATAGACGCGTCTCTGATTCATCCAACAAAATTTTTTGTCAAACAATCATATGTTACATGGAAGATACGAGTGCGTGCGCAACTATGAGTGACGATTTCTCGAAAATGCCTGATCCCAGAGAAACGTTTTCTTTGTTTATGACAAACATCGATCGCAATGCCATTGGTTGAGATGTACATAATCTTGCATGCGAATGTATAAATCAGTGATTCCCAAAGTGGGCGAATTCACCCCTTTGGGGGCAATTTTCAGACGCAAGGGGCGAAAATTTGTAAAACAGAATTTGGGGGGCGAAAAGGCTAACACGGGATCATTTGAAAATAATTAGAACCTTAGCACGATATATCTCTAATCGTGGTCATTTTAAAATAATTATAGATAACACTTGATAATTGTCAAACACAAAATGTTTGTGTTGTGCATTCAGGTTTTTTACACATCATGTTAGTTTTGAGAATGGTCGGTATTTGAAATTTTCACAAGGTTGGATGGTAAGTCACAGATAACATTTAAAACACAACATAAACTAGATGTACAAAACATAGAGTAAGGTGGGGCAAAAGTTCGACCTTAGTGGTATAATTAAAGTTTCCAAGTAAACAATAGCAGTTAAAACAAAACAACTACCATACAGTGAACCTTCAACATATTGGCTATAATTTTGCTGAACAAACTTATGTTAAAATATTTACCCATTTTTAGTTAAAACAGTTTCAAAATTGATTGTCTTAAACGAACTTTTGCCCCACCGGTGGGGCAAGAGTTCGAATCTAGTGTGGGGCAAAAGTTCGCTGGCTTAAACACAAAATATCAATCCTTTTATGACAGGGATACTTTACACCAGCCGTAAACTTAAGTTTGCCGAAAAATACACACTAAATTTTCATCAAAAAATTGCCCAAAACAGGGTTAATTGTAATATACTCAAAAATAGCAGTTTTTCGCAAAACTAAGTGGAAATGTAAAATTTTGGTGACAGTTTTCACACGATCAGACAAATTTAACTAAATTTGAAGATAATATGTGGATTTTAGGCAATTTGCAATTTTTTCCGTGAGTTTATACATGGGTCGAACTATTGCCCCGCTGATTCGAACTTTTGCCCCACTATGGGCCAAAAATTTTTTTCAAGCATTCATACAAAAACTAATACACCTCAAAGCAACCTTATGATAGGCCTAGAAACGCCCTTACATAAAATATTGAAAAGGATTTTAGCTTCAATTGGTTTCATGCAACGAAAGTTTGATCGAAAATTACAATATTTTCGTCGAAAAACAACAAATAGTCATAACTTTTCCAAATCTCAATCGATTTTTATGATATTTGAAGTGAAAGTCTCCTACTTGAAAAGCATTCGAACCACCATGACAGTTATAAGTTTTGTTTTGAATTGAGCTAGAAATCTTAAAAAGAAACTCTTACCCCACTCGAACTTTTGCTCCACTTTACTCTATATCTGACAATTTTTAGATTTTTTTGCAAATGTCCAATAATTTATATAAGTTTTTTTTTGTGTGAGAACTTTGAGGTAAGGAATCTAATATTTATTTTATTGACATCCAGCTTTTTACGGGAAAAAAATCTACAGTACCCATTTTTAAGTTTTAGTTGCAGTCATTCTTATCATTTCTAATGGTACATATCATTTTAAAAACAAATTTTGAAAAATTGCTTCGGATTAAAGGTTCAAACGTCCAAAAAATCTGAGTTTTTCTTGATATCACAAAAAATACCCATCATTGAAATATGAGATGAAAACCTTTCTGGATTTCCATTTGTTTTTTTTTCTGTGTTTTTAGATAAGATAAAAAAAAACTTTCACAGAAATATCAAACACTATTGCAGTAATTTAAGAAATATCAGATAAATCAGTATTACGTATCATCCCTCAACTACGTCACATGTTAGCGCCTTTGCATATATTACATTCGAATAGTTTAAACTGGGCCGAACTTGTATCAAAAACTGATTCAGTAGCCTGTAATGCACGCGAAATATAATGAAGCAAAAAGGACATGAGTTAAATTATGATTCTTTCAGAATTGATTTAGATAAAAATTGGAAAGAGTTGGTAATGAAACCATCTATAGGGTGTGCCAGAAAGTATGGGTACGACTTTAGTACCGAGAATCACAATATTTTTTCAAACAAATAAATATTTTATATATTATTTTTTTTCCTTGGGGTATTTTAAATGCTACCTGTAAAAATTTAATTTTATAAAAAAAACCTTTTAAATTGAAATTTCTTTTTTTTATTTTAGAAAATCAATACCTATCTAGCCAGCACAGACCCTACTCTTTGTTTTGTTGGAACTCAACTAATGTTTTTATAAAAATCCTTTGATGAATTGAGTTCTAGTACATTGTATCTAAGATGTTCCGCGAATTTTTTTGTTTGAAATTGTATTTGGCTTTGCCAGAAAACATTTGACAAAATGGTAAAGTTCTAGAAAAATAATTATGTTTTCTCTCCACATAATATATTTTCACGAATTTATAGCTGTTCAGGTACTTTCAATATAAACGAAAATAATTCATTTCAGACTTACTTATGTCAAATATACTATACTTTTAGATAGGCAACACAAATTTTGGGTCTTTGCATGTTTTAACGCAAATATAAAAATTTAAATCGGATAATCAGATTTTCATTCGCTAATGAAATTTCATGTATTAAATTTAATAATTTACATTTAAATAAGTGATATTCTGATCGTTTATCGTATCGGCAATGATAAATATAGTTTTCCAGATTTTTATTGCATTTTTTATTGCACTCTATGAATCAGCACAAATATCGTAGAACAAAGTCGCTCAGATATAACGCAATTTGTGCAAAAATGATAAGAGAAGCTTCTAGAAATGTAACCCCATTAACAAACAGGTAGAAAAAATCGCTCAACTTCAAATTCTGCTCTTGATAAGTGCAAGTATAAAATGTGTGAAAATCAGATTTTCATCTGCACTAGTTATGAAATGGCAGTATGGTGAAGTCGTGCCCATACTTTCTGGGACATCCTATACTTCGCCCAATCCCGTTAGATTTGGAGCATTTGAAAATCGTTGTATCGTCTGGAAAACAAATAGCATTTGTTATTAGTAGTTAAAGTATTCTGATCTGTTCTGTCCTTTGAGAAACAACTAAAATCTTTCGAATGAAGCATCACGATCGTCTCGTCTTTGTGTTTATACACACTTAAATTATTTTACCGTAATCCGTGAATTTCACCGTAATCTCAACAGCTGAACAGTTCGGTAAAATAAAACACCGTAATTCCGTCGAAATTTAACGGATTGCGGTGAAATTATACCGAAATCTGTAAAAATTTACCGTACTCCGTTAATTTATTTCACCGAACTTTTTAGCTGCTGAGATTACGGTGAAATTCACGGATTCCTATAAAATAATTTAAGTGTGTATATCTATTTAAAAAAAAACGCTTCCATCAATTGATCCACAACTGGAACACGACGACAACAACTGGTGCAAGAGAGCAATTTTTTAGGTAACGGCACCAAATTTAGCGTTGGGCAAATTTGGCCATAACATCGATGTTACTGAATCTATTCAAATTTAAACTGTCGAATCGATTCACCTATTTAATCGAATCATTCACATCGATGTTTTTGAATCGATTCGAATCGAAATCGAATTGAAATCTATGAAGCTTGAAATGTCACCAAATGTATTTGCATTCATTTTTACCCTCTTTCAATAAAATCAGTTTGAAATCCAATAGAGAATACTACATACTTCAAGGCTCGTTCAAAATTCTAAGTCTTTTTCATTGACACATTGAAAAATACTCATAGATTTTACCAAAATGAATCGAATAAAAAAATCGAATGAGGAGAATCGATTCACCCGATTTTAGATGCTCAAAACATCGATTCAAAAAATCGATTAATCGGAATCAAAACATCGATTTTCGGAACATCGATTCAAAATCGCCCAACGCTAACCACATTGCTATTTAAACTGCATCAACTAATATCCGGGGATCCCAAACATCTTGAGCCTCGGATAGTCTGGAACTGAAGTTGTGGTTGATGTTTTCAAATAGCATGAAAAGCTACTGAATGTTTATGATTGTATGAAGAATTGGACTAAATCATGGCCAAAAATATTTTTTGAGAGACAAAAATAGAAACATGAGAGTCAAATAGTCACCAAAATTACTCTTACAAAACTTCATTAAAAGTAAACTTTGAGCTTTGAAAAAAAACAGTAAATAGGTTAAGTTAAGAATTAAGTCGCTCTTCTGTATTTCGTAGAACAAGGAGGAGAAACTTCTCAATCTCGTATTTAGAAACATGTTTCAGTGAATGCATTGCAGATTCCTTGAAAATTTACCATGTGTTATTTCTAGAGAAATGTTTTGATGAATAAGGTATCAGAATGATTTTTAGAAATTTTTGGCAAAACTGAAACTCTTCAAAAAATGTTTCGAAGAATACATAAAAAAATAATGGAGGAATCATTAGTGAAATTTTGAGGATCCCTTAAATATTTTTGTAAATATCCTTGGAGTTAATGAATGATGAAAAGAAATGGAAAAATTTTTGGACAATTCGTGACAATAATTCTTGAGCTATAACTATATACTTTTTTTTTTCTCATGCCTTAACAAGAATAATAATAGATTTCCATCAAATAGATTAATAGATTTTTATTAAATAAATTAATAGACTTTTATTAAAAATCTTATACATTGAAAAATTTTCAAAAAAAGTTCCTAGGGGATGTGTGAAAAAATCTAGGATTTTTGTCATTTCCTGAGAGAACTATTGCAGAAATTCTATGATAATTAATTCAGCAGTCGGATACCCTCTGGACAATTGCACAAATTTACAATCGGTCTTTTGGTATTTTTTAAAATAAAGAAATGTTACTACAGGGTCTTTTAGCACCTTTATCGCTTTTATGAATGCATATTATGATGGGGTCGTCTGTGTATTAATATTCATTTAAACCTATGTTCATATTTTTTTAGGTCGATCTCAAAATATCACCATTTTAGACTACTTTGCTATCTAGAATGGTCCAAATCGATATCCTTTTGGCAGCCGAAAAATTGAATTTGATGCGTTTTTTTAGGAAAGAAATTACTGGATGCCTCCCACAGTGTTATAAATCATAAAAAAAAATATAATTTTGAAAATGATTCTGAAGCTTCCTCCCTGGTATAGTACCAATGAGTTACATAGAATATCCAATATTGAAACATTGGAACAAATGTAAAAAAAAAAAATAATAATTTTAGGCAGAAATTTTTTTCTCTTATAAGCAGGTGAAATCAACTCACCTGTAAAAAATCTGAACTGCTACGGCAAATGAAATGTAATATGTTGTTAACAAAATGTTAATAAAATCTTGAATTTGTTTTACCAAATTAGGATGATAGTGTTATCTAAAGAACACCTAGATATAAGAAATGAATGTAATGTTTGGAATGATATTAAAAAATTAAAAATAAAAATGAAATATACTTCATGATAAATACGCATAGTTATTTTTATTATTATAATTTTCAAAAAATGGAACAAACAATTTTATTTCATCAAAAAAAATCTACAGTTACGGAAAATTTAAGCTTTATAAAGCTCTTATATGGTCCTTTCACTTTCTGGCGTAACGATTCCGATGGGACTTCCACAGTAATCATATGAGGGCTCTTTTTTCAGTTGACCATTTTTGCATGTGTATTTCGTTTAGCAAGCACGAAGAACCTCTATGCCCTGGGCAGATAAGAAAAAGTCCAGCCCAAAAGGTCCTCGATCGGCGGAATTCGAACCCTCGGCCTTACTGAATAGCTGCGCGTTTGCTGCTATTGCTATCTGATTTTAATGGCTATCATTATTTTTTTTTTATTTTCCTCGATAAATAGATGTTGAGCCATACAAAATAAACTCGACTGTACATACACTGTTAATAATTATAAATGTCATCTTCATGTAAAATTCATAAATGCAATAGAAATTGAAGTCTGATATAATGTACAGTCACGTAGTCTCAGAGAATTCTGTTGGATCACATGACATAGAAGTTTACGACTGAACTTTACAAGACATAGCGTGCAGAACCACTTGGGCACTTCCATGATTCACTTTTTCATGGGTTTTTTTCTCGGCCAAATCATTTGGAACTTTGCAATGAGACGCGCATCTAGTACGACGCATATTATGGCCAAATATGAGCTATGTAGTTTTCAAAAAAAACCACAGCCGAAGTGAATCAAAAGTGACAGGATCCGGCTTCCTATCATGGTAATTATATATAGGGGAAGGGGTGGTAAAATGATATATGCTTGTTTCTGATAGAAAAACGAGGAATTTATAAAGCTATATCGCACAACATCAAAAATTGGAATGTTATCTATAGCAGCGTATACAATACAGACTGTAATAACGAAATTTTCACATATCTTTATCGCTAGCAAAAAACGATGCAAATGTTCATTTTACCTGCACAATGTGGATAAAACAGCTGTTGGTGGTAAAATGGACATCATGCAAAAAACGTGAGCAAAACAAATAATTTTGAAAATTTTCATTACATTCCCGAAAATATATCCATTAATGATTGTAACCCATTCAAAAAGAAAACAGAAGGTATCAGATTTGACATCATATCATAACGATATTTACCTCACTGAAAAACCTCAAAACTCTCGAGCTAAAAGTTACGTCAGTTCTAATTTTCAAACGTGGTTTTCTAAAATCTTAGTTTTCGTTGATATTTTCACTTCAATTGACCTCTGTATCAAATAGCGATGGGCGGTTTTGAATCGATATTCCGCAAAACGATTTTTTCGTTCCGATTAATCGATTTTTTGAATCGATGTTAGGAGCACTTAAAATCGAGTGAATAGATTTTCTTTATTCGATTTTTTGTTCCGATTCAGAAGAATGAAATTAATAAAATGTTTTAATTAGTTGATTAACTATAAACATAATTTTGAATCTGACTTGAATTTATTAATAAATAATTTTTAATCTCCAACGTAATTCAATTGAAGGAATTTAAAAACCATTCAAATTTGCTCTTGGTCTTATGTTTTTGTAAATTTTCATATCCGCATGCAAATCAAATCGATTCAAAAATATCGATTCAAATGGTTCTATTAAATTGGTGAACCGATTCAACATATTAAAGTTGAATCGATTCAGTAACATCGATGTTCGGGTCAAATTTGCCCAACGCTAGTATCAACTCGAACGCTCCGTTTTATACTCCGAATTGTCCGTGCGTGATAAAAATTCAATCAGATTTGTTTTTTCTCGGTAAAATCACGGTGTTCATTTTACCGGTTTAGGGACAAAATGTCGAAAGACAAAACGTCGAATGCCAAAACTTCGAATCCCAGAACGTCGAAAAGGTCAAAATGTTGAAAGGACAAAACGTCGAAAGTTGTAAATTTTCAACATTGTTTTTTATTTTTTTCACATCAGGGTCGTTTAAATATGATATGATTAACGTTTTGCACATAATGAATTATTTATTCTTTCGAAAGAGAATCATTCTTCCAAGAAATTTCGTTTCCTTCATATTGTATCTTTTCGACGTTTTGTCCTTTCGAAGTGTTTTCCCTTCGACGTTTTGTCTTTCGACATTTTGTCACCCAATTCATTTTACCACCCATGATCATTTTGCCATCATTTCCCATATATATCACTGAAGGTAATACGTTTTGTTTAAACCGTGTGGAATACTCAAATAGTTAGGAAAAATAAGCTATAATAAGCAGTGTATGAAATATTTGAAAATGCAGAATACCCGACACGTGGATTACAAAACAATTGTAACAAATTTTGATACTGAGAAAGAACGGGTTTTCTTCTGAAATATGTTATAATCTTGACTCATTATAACAAGAATTCCTCTGCATCAGTATATGGAACAATATATGTCATAATTTTAAAAGACATTAAACTATTTCCATAACAGACATTAAACTATTTCTATAACTGAATCTGAATATTTCTTACCATAAAACAAAACCGGTCATGTGTAAGCCATTTCTTTTTGAACTTTTTAACAAGTTGTGTAATTATAACACAGTTTGCTATACATAATCAGAAACAATTCAATTATTTCAGTATAAAAAAGTTATATTAACTGATTTTGTTTCAATTGTGTTACAACTCCTTCCACCACGTAATTTGAACTAAATTCTTTGCAAAATTATACTGTATGAGGCAAAATCGATGTATTGAAACAGATTTCATGCTATGCAAACCAATGTTTATTGTTAGATAGGATATCTACATAGATATCTATCAAGATTGAATTGAACCATTATTATCATTCCAGAAAAAAAAAAATATTTCCAGCGTCCAAAAGTAGGGAGATGGTTAAAGATACAGCCAAACTTTTCTGGTATGGAAATTGGCTTGGGTGGCATATTTCATCGTAGTCACAAAAAGTTGAACAAATTCGAATGAGTAAAGAACGGTTGAAATTCAGCCCAAAAACACCGTGGTACCAGTCGGTGGCAGGAGCAGAGAAGCAGGTTATGGTTTTACGATCCTAAAGGGATAAGGGCAATCGAGGAGAAAACGTTACTAGCCGGAGGGACACAACCTACTACCAGTCGTTTGGTGATGGAAGATCGAGATGTGAGCAACGGAACGAGTGAATGAAAAGCAAATAACCCTTGAAACTTGGCCAGAATAAAAATCGTATAAAACTGAAAAGCTGCCCTGGTTGTGCTCCTCTTAATTTCCCTTCTAGCTCCGGTGGATTTTATTCAAACTTTTCACTGGTTCAGGCCGAATGAGTTGAAGAGATGAGCGCAAAGACCGGCTAGTGAAATGGATGTATAGAGGGACCAGTAAAATAACTGATTAAGGAGAACTTAATTAGAAGTTTTGGAATGTTGAAACTTTTTTTCCTCAACCAATCCTTCCGCTGAGGATGATGCTGGCGACGAACGAGGTCTAGTTGGTGTTGTGTATTTTAATTTGGAGGTGTTGTTCGGGGTGGTTTTGGAAAATGTTTGTGGCAATAATAGGAAATGTGGGAATTTTACTCGTTTGCTTGTTGGAGGAAATGGAAGCAATCGGGTTGTCTTTTCGACAAGAGAATGGAATCACACCACAAGTTTAGGTTCCCACAAGCAATCACTAAAGGAGATAATTTTCACTGTTTTGGGTAAAATTGGCATGACCATTATAATGATTTGTTTGATTCTTTGGTCTCGTTAGTTCTCAAGGGTTTGCTAAATGGGGTTTGTGTGAACAGTTGGCAGTAGATAATTACCGACGGCAGTTTCGTGGTGTTATCACATTTAAATATATAATTTATCAAAGTGTAAGTTGTGAATATCATTAGACAATTGCGTTGAACTAGAAATCAATCAAACGATAGCGTTCAGAGTATCATAAGACAAACCAAAAATTTTGCTTTGGTTTCTTTTCAACCTTTTTTCAAATAGATTAGAATTTGAAATATATGAATGAGGGATAAGGGTTCCCTATTTTAAAGAAAAAGATTTTCTCCTATGAAACGGTAGAAGCAATGAGTCCTTGGAAAGCAATAGTATTTTCAACCAGAGGTGACATATGCTAAACAGTACTGCTAGTTTATATTTCCAAATAGATCATACCTACATTAAAAATATGTACATCGTCTTCAACGCCAACGGCTTCACAGATTCAACAGATTGAACGAATATTAGACAATGGACAACACGAAACACCCGGTAACTCAGTAATGAATTTTTCGTTTGTTCGAAAAGTTTCCATTGACTAAGGCGAGAATCGAACCATTGCCATTCGCAATACGTCTAAACGA
Organism: Aedes aegypti; assembly: GCF_002204515.2. Lineage (NCBI taxonomy): Eukaryota > Metazoa > Arthropoda > Insecta > Diptera > Culicidae > Aedes > Aedes aegypti. Next base: position 163,311,567 of record NC_035107.1, on the reverse strand, counting down.
CTGACGGCGCTAAACGACAATGAAGTCCACATTTTTGTTGAAGCTTTATCATGTCCATTGCACGACTAGGATGAGCAAGGACGTAGCCAGGTTTACCATCATTTTTCGTAAAAGGCATGACAAGCAATAAGAGGAATAACTTGATTTTTCATCAGTTTTCCTACAATGAATAACACCAGAATTTTGTTAGGTTTTTCTCACATATTTTCTCGACATTTGAGGGACCTATCGAGATAGGGAAAGATCGGGACAAAGATAATTTTTCTTATGAATGCTAGACTACAATACTTTTCGATCCAAACAAACTAATGGTACAAACAGGGCCGCATTTACGGGGGGCCGAGGGGGCCATGGCCCCCGGGCCCCCACAAATCCCGGCAAACATATTTGTAGTTAAACTTTTACGAATAATTAGAATCAATGCAATACGTCATACTTTTTTCAATCGTATCATATGATTTAAAAGATTTAATGTTATTTCAGGAAGTCCGAAACTTATGCAAATAAACTTGAATGAAATTACTCAAATAAAATATTAAGCATTCAAAATGGGATTTTGTTGACTTCATAAGAAGCAATAAGATTGAGAAAGATTCAAAAACGATTTGTATAAACAAGTAGAGTGCAATTCTATTGTTTAAATTCCTAACGATTTTCTAACGCGACTTTTCCAACTGTAACGAAAGCATTTACAATACACGACGCGAGACTGGACACAACACTTATTGTTCTTACAAACATAAAAAAGGATTTAAAATTTACCTTTTCCGTCGACCGGTTTCGGGCTCGATGTTGCCCATCTACAGGACGATGTCCAACTGATTACACGAAGAAAACAACACAGCTTCGTACTTTCTCCAGTACTCGTCAGAAAGAGAAAGCATCAACGAATATTTCGTCTCGTCAAGTGGAAAAGTGGCGAAGTTATTGGAGCATCGTCGTCATTCATCAGGGGTTGTTCTGCAGTGGCGACAACTAAAAAGTCATGACGTGATCTATTCTCGTGCAGATAAAGGCAATGCCGTTGTAGTAATGGACAAACTCGATTATGACACCAGAGTTCTGGAGATGATTAATTGCGGTCCATATGAGGAATGGAAATACAAGAATGGTAAGCCTAAAGATCCTCTCAATGCATTGATCGAGGAAGCAAACAACACGCGGCAAAGGATTGCCCGTTTAATGGGTGAGGATAAACTGGAGAGAAAACTACACGTCCCGAATTCAAAAGTAGCATCGCTGTATTGCCTTCCCAAAATCCACAAAAACCCGATAGCGATGAGACCGATTTGTTCCAACATTTGCACCCCAACGGAAAAAATGGCTGCCTGGTTGGTGAACGAAATGAAAAGTTATCCGGTTACCTACGGGAAAAATGTAAAAAATTCCGTGGACTTTGTGGATAAATTGGGAGACATTGAGTTGCGGAGGGGTGAAGTTTTGGTATCGTTTGACGTTACCGCTTTATTTCCAAATGTACCTGTTGCGGACGCACTTCGTAGCTTACGCAGACATCTGGAGCGGCGTCGTGCACCTCCGAATCACATCAATGCGTACCTTTTCGTGGCGGAAGTGTGCATGAACCAGAATTACTTCACGTTCAGGGGTATGTTTTATAAACAAACCTTTGGACTTAGTATGGGTGGCAAACTTTCCCCTCATCTGGCTGATGCGTTTATGAGCGATTTCGAAATGGAACTCCAAAAAGAAAAACTATTTCCACGCATTTGGAGACGTTATGTTCACGATATTTTTGCAATAGTAAAAGAGCGGTATTTGTCACAAACGCTTGAGATGTTGAACTCTCGGCACAGCACCATCAAATTTACGGTAGAGAAAGAGTCGGACGGAAAACTCCCCTTCCTGGATTTGATGATTGCCAGGAAGGAGGACAACACTCTGAAATTTGGTATCTATCGTAAACCCACGTCAACCGACCGTTATATAACGTCTGACTCCAACCACTTCGGCGCACAACAGCAAGCTGCTTTCCATTCAATGGCTCACCGACTTTTCAACATTCCTATGGAGAACCAAGAATTCGTGGCGGAGAAGAAGAAAATTCACGAAGCCGCGACCTTGAATGGTTACAGTGCAGAATTTGTAAAAAGAATCCTCAGGAAACATGAACGGAAAAAACATCGTCAAAACGCAACCACACTCCAACCACAAAAAGAAAAAGCTGTTCGGATAAGCTTACCGTTCTATCCGAAAATCACAAACTCCATGCAAACTGTTCTCAAACAACACGGACTGCATGCAGTTTATAAGAGTGGTCACACGTTGAAGGAATATTTATGTGCCCTCAAGGATAAAATTCCAGCAGACGAATTGTCTGGAATCTACTAGATTCCCTGCAAAAGTTGTCCATCGGTATACATTGGACAAACCCGTCGGAAATTTAAAGTTCGTTTGAGGGAGCATAAAAACGCCGTGGACAACGAAAAAGTGCACGAATCAAGTGTGGCAGCGCACTCTACAGAGCTTAACCACACCATAGACTGGGAACACGCGAAGCTTAAAAAGAGCATCAGAAAAGTTTCCCACCTGAATGCTTGGGAATTAATGTTCATCGCCACTGCAGAACAACCCCTGATGAATGACGACGATGCTCCAATAACTTCGCCACTTTTCCATTTGACGAGACGAAATATTCGTTGATGCTTTCTCTTTCTGACGAGTACTGGAGAAAGTACGAAGCTGTGTTGTTTTCTTCGTGTAATCAGTTGGACATCGTCCTGTAGATGGGCAACATCGAGCCCGAAACCGGTCGACGGAAAAGGTAAATTTTAAATCCTTTTTTATGTTTGTAAGAACAATAAGTGTTGTGTCCAGTCTCGCGTCGTGTATTGTAAATGTACGATAGTTCTTACGTTAGCACAAACCCAGAATTATGAGTGTAACGAAAGCATTCTCAGTGAAGTTCAAGTTAGGTTTGAATGCAATTCATAGATCTGCAGATGAAGTAATAGAACTTGTTTTTTAATGAGTATCGATCACACTGCAAGGTTGGTGTTTAAGTGCCTTGAATATAGTGACTTTTTGGACATCAAGCTTGCAGAAAGAAACCAAAAATAGATCGACAATGAACCAAACAAGAACATAAAAACGAAAAAGTAACCTAATAGGATCAAAAAGATAAGAGTTTGATTGTTATCATAGAATCAGACTAGACGAATCTATGACAAAAGGTCGAAAGACAAAAGGTCAAAAGGACAAAAGGTCTTCTTTTTTGTTCTTCGACCTGTTGTCCTTTCGACCTTTTGTCGTTCGTTTGCCTTTTGTCCATAAACCAGACTAGACATTTGTCTTTTTTGTTTTTTTAATTCCTCGTTACGACAGTATTACTTTTTGTATTTTTTCATCATTGTCTCTTGGAATTTCGTGAGAACTTAGGTATGTTCCCGAAGATTCAGAGATTATTGAAAAGATTTCTCGAGAAGTTGATAAGGTGATCATTTTTCGTGCAATTCCTCCAAGAATTTTCCTAAGGAATTCCTCCAAGATTTTTGTTTCGGTGTTTCAAGATCAAATTTTTCCAATCATAACCATACAAATTACCTTTGAGATTCCAATAAGGATTTTTCCAAAGCTTTCGGTGATTCCCAAGGAGTTTCCGGTGATTCTTACATGGATTTCTTTTGTATATTCTGCAAGATCGCAGGAAGAATTTCTGGGAGAATTGGTAGAGGAATCTCTAGAACCATTTCTGGAGAGATCCCTGTATTAATCCCTGAAAATATTCCAGATGAAATCTCTGGACAAACCACTAGAAGATTCATTAAAGTTTTTCCTCGACACATGTGAGACGAAGAACTTGCTGAATAGCGTTAAAGTCTTTGAATTTTCTTTTGGAGCCTGTAATATTTTGCATCAGGATTCACTGCAATCCAAATTAAGAAGAAAATCATTTACATACCATATTGATTAATCTAGAGACCTCAGAGACCTTTCCTTAAAAATAGAGAACAAACTTCTGACTTCTGATAATGAAAACCTTACAAAAAATATTAAAATATCTTATCTGTTTATAAGTACAAAATGTTTTTTTCTGGGAAAAGGCCCCCACAAGACAATGGCCCACGGGCCCCCACACTTGTAAATGCGGCCCTGGGTACTAAATTATGTTCTTGAATTACACTAAAGTTTTTTTTACACGGTTTTTTTTTTGCACGTTTTATTTTTACACGGCTTTCGGAATTTACACGGTACTTTTTTTGCACGGAATTTGGAATTAACACGGCTTTTTTACTTATTTACACGGATTTCGGAATTAACACGGCATTTTTTATCATTGACACCGATTTCAGAATTAACACGGTACTTTTTCCACGGATTCCAGAATTAACACGGTTTATTTTTACACAGATTCCGGAATTAGGACGGTTTTTTTTTGCGGGAATTTTTTTGCAAAAGACCTTAGTGTATTTTATTCATCAAAATTGGGTCTTCAAAATCACACCAAAACGTGATGAACTTGCTTTCTATAGTATCGACTAGTGATATACACGAATAAAACAGAAAACCCATATTTATGTATTTTTTAAGTTATCTTTGAGTTTTTTTTTTTATTTCCCTGTTTCATTCGTTCCTTCTTGTCAGAGAGCGAAGAGCAAAACAACCCAAAAACAGAACCTTCGTGCGTTACCTCAAATTTGAGCAAGAGGCATAGTACTGGAAGTTGAGTTATTTGATATGTCGGTTGAATGAAAAGAACTTAGCCAGTAGGTATTTTTCGCATGGCTGCAAATGAAAACAACTTCTACCCCATTAACTCAAAATTAGGTTAACGCTAGAACCCCTCGAACTGAGTGGGAATATACTCACTTTTGAGTACTTCATTTTCTCCGTATAAGGCAATCCATGAGACAGCTGCGATCAGCTGGGTTTTTGTTTATCATGAGCTTTTGACGTTTCGTGATCGGAGTGACCTTTCGACCTTACAAAGGAAAATGTAAAGCTCCGATAACACATGCATGTTTTGTTTACCCTTCCATTTCGGTTGCATGTACACTTTTAGCTGTCAGTCCTATCGCTGAAAGTCCTCATTGATAGCCTTATAGAAAGGAAGTTCATCACAAAGTTCAAAGAGTAAAAGACCACATGAAAATAACACAAATCTTATTGAAATGAGTGCAAAATTGGGTTTATAGACATAAGGTCGACAGACAAAACGTCAAAAGGTCAAAAGGATGAAATTAATTTGTTCGGTGGAAAATCTTTTCTTCTTCGGAAAAAGATTTACGAACTTTTGTCCTTTTTATTTTGTTTTTCGACCTTTTGTCAAAGACTTACAACATTGGGCGGTATGAATAAAATGTAGTAAAGTTGAGTTTACTACATTCTATATGTGGAACGCGAGTGGAACGTGTTTGTGTCATTTTCCTTTCTACACCTTTCGAACAAACTACAAACAACGCTTTGCTATGAATAAAGTTGGCATTTACTACAAAGCTACTGGCAGTAGGCTTTAGATGTTGCTTTATGATTGCGGAATTGAGTGGAATAATTTGCTTTTGAGTAAAAATCATGGGAAAACGATATGAGTTTTGATATTTGAGAAGGTATTTTGAGTTTTGCTTAGGAATTTTGAGGTTCGGAAAACATTCGGCCCCCAATTCTGAAATTCCAGTAAGATTACCGGCTGTAGCAATTTGTTATATCCGTGTGAATTCTGGCATTGCGAATTTTGGGATTTCGGTGGGAATTCAGATATTTGTAATGTAATTCTGAATTTCACGTGTAAGGACTGTTCATTAAAGAAAGTGGACACGTATTTTTAAAGCAAACTGTTTATTTTCGAACAAATTCATGTGTTCTCTTGAAATACATGGAAATCAAAGTAATCTCGACCAAATTCACATAAGTTTGAACATTTTTTGAGAATTCCTGGATAATGCTCTGACTTTTCTCTTGATGCCTCCCATCGGGTTCTGCACAACTTTCTTCGTAACTTTTCTTTGTGTTGCTTACCACGTTTTCTTGAAAAAATCCATGGAACTTGCTTATCTTCCATCCTTCTTAAGATGTTGTTTGATTATTGCCCAATATTTCCAAATGGGGCGTAGTTATGGGCAATTCGGTAGAATCTGCCATGTTTCAACAAATTCGACGTTTTCCTCCTTGATCATCTCCAAAGTAGCTGAAGCATAGTGAGTCAATGCCAGGCCTGGCCAAAACAATGGAGGCTTGTTATGCTTTCGATAGATGTGCAGAAGACGTTTTTAAATGCATTCAGTTCTGTAATTTTCGCCGTTGATTGAACCCGTTGTGGAAAATGTAGTACTTTTCATACCGCAGCTGCTTGCCATAAAACAACTTTTTTCCCAAATTTTTCTGTTCGGTTGTATTGCACGTCGTCATAAGCATCTGTTTTCGATACAGTGTTGAAAAATTGGAATTTGGACACTTCGCGATTTAAGCCAAATCTCGGAACGACAGCTTTTCTGAACACCATTTGTGCAGAATAAATCTGCATGTCGCCATGTTAAACCGACCTATCGCTTGGAATTTACAATTGTTTGATGTCAACTTTCTTCTGCTGTCAAAATAAACACTTGAGTACACACTGAAACAAAATTTGAATTTTTTCCTTGGAATTTTCACACCAAAATGTTAACAATCAGTTGTCCACTTTCTTTAATGAACAGTCCTTATATTCTGACATCTCAGATTCTCATATTTCCTTTGGAATTCCGGAATTCCTGTAGGAACTTTGAGATTCCGATAAAGATATCGGATTTTTAATGATCATTCTGGAATTTTAAGCCATTATAGGAATATTGCGGAAATATTAGAAATCTGGTAAAAACTCTAGAATTGGGGTGGTAATGGGATTCAGGTTATTAATCTCTTGGAATTCTGTGGGTATCTTTGAGACGGTATTTTTGTAAGAATATATGAGATTTCGGTGGGATTCCTGCGTATGGATTACCTGCTTTGCTCTTGTTCGCAGTTGATCAGCAGAAGTTTTCTCATTTTATTTTGTATGAGGAAAGGCATCTTATTTCAGAAATCTTGTAAATGGAAGCTTTAATCGAAAAAATATTTGGTAGGCGTAATAGCCACCATCATCACGCACAACCGGAACAAAATATTTTTTTAGAAAATAATTCCCAAATTTGAGAAATAATTCGTTAGATGCATACAAATATTTTTCGCGTTACCTTTTAGCGATTTTTCGTGCATAGACACTAGCGCATGTACGTTACGATGTGGCGAGTAGCGAATCGGGGCGTGCATGTAACCTATTATTGTGTGAATATTTGGAATTCTGAAATTCATCATTCATGTCATTGATCTCCAGTTCTGTTAAAATTTCAAAGCAAAGCTTTAATATAAACCTTTTGATTGTTGGTAAATATTTTCTATATTTCAATGGGATTTTTTGTGAAATCGATAACAATTTTAATAATTTCAAAGGGAACCCTGGTGTTTTAGGGAGATCCTTATTCAGTTCTACCGACTACCAACGAAGTCACTACAATTCCCATGAAAAACTCTACTCCACGGAAAAACGAGAATATTACAGAAACACTTTCCGGAATTCAACATGCTGTTAAGAAAAACACGGGGAGCATCAAACTTCTACCACAATTTCACCAGAATCTCAGTACTGGTTCTTGGAAATATGAGATTCCTAATTTGATAGTTGTAATCTCAAGATCTCTTCATAGATTTTGAGCTAAAATTTTAAAAATCGTCAATCACTGGCGTTGGCGAAGACCGAAAACCACCTAGAAAATTCTTTGATGTACCATCATCATAAAATCATACACGTAAAGAGAATACGAGACTAATCGCAAAATTACACTAAAAATCTTGTCAAATTATAGCACCTTCGTGATTTTGTGCATATTTTATTTTATTTTTTATTTTATTTATGAGGACACATTCATCGGAACACGCCCTAGTGAATTTTTCTATTCTTATACAAGACCTTAACTTATTATTACGGTAGTCGCTGAGTGACAATCTTCCTCTTAAAACTAGTTGTCGACATATTAAAATCAAAAAAATGTTGTACTAAATTAAAGTGGTTTAACATGGCAGGAAGTGGAGCATTAGCACCATAGTTAGTCCTATGTTGACCGGGGCGGAGTAGCGTATGATTGCGTAGCATTCTCGATGGAACATGCAGAGGCAGCAAAGAAAGAAGATTTGGGCAATCAATCTCCCCATTTAAAAGTTTTGCGATAAAAACTGCTTGGTTGACATGTCTTCGTTGTTCAAGGGTGTCCATGCTCAGTAACTGACAACGCTCTCGGTAAGGTGGCAGATTATTCGGTTCTCTCCATGGCAAATTTTTAGGCGCATGCCGTAAAAATCTCTTCTGGATTCTTTCTATTCGCTCAACCCATGTGGAGTGGTAAGGTGTCCATACAACATCTGCAGTTTCAAGCAACGGTCGTACCAGTGAACAAAACAAGGCTTTCAGGCAGTAAGGATCAGTGAAGTCGCGTGAAATCTTTGAGATAAAGCCAAGCTGGCGGTTGGCCTTATCAATGATAGAGCTTCTGTGATGGTTAAACGAAAGGTTGTCGTCCAACATCACACCTAAGTCTCTTACAACAGACAATCTCTCCAGTAACCTTCCATTGATCCGATAATTGTAACAGATAGGCTTTACTTCCCTATGGAATGAAATAGTTGAACACTTGTCGATACTCAGAGTCATCTGATTCCGTGAACACCATCCGGAGAACTGGTTAAGCACGGTTTGCAACATTACGCAGTCATTTTCGTTCTTTATAATGAAGTAGATTTTAAGGTCATCAGCGTATAATAATCTGCATCCTTTCGGTAAAAAGTTGGTGACACCATTGAAGAAGATAGAGAACAGCAGCGGTCCCAAATTGCTGCCTTGGGGAACTCCAGATTTGCATTCAAATGTTCCCGAATAGCAGCCACCAATTTTGACACGTAAATTCCGACCCACTAAGTAGCTCTTGAGCCATCTAACAAGACCATCAGATGCACCTATTTTCTTAATTTTTTCCAGAAGAATATTGTGATTGATACTGTCAAAGGCGGCAGTCAAGTCAGTATACACGGCATCCACTTGTAATCCATTTTCTATGTTCATAAGGCAATTGGTGGTGAAGTCCACTAGGTTCGTAGTAACTGATCTTCCAGGGAAGAAGCCATGTTGATCGGTCGACAAATAGTTCTTTATTTTGAAAAACAAGAAATTGTTTACGACGATCTCGAAGAGCTTAGATCCGGCACTAAGAGACGTTATCCCACGATAGTTTGCTATATCGCGCTTCGATCCTTTTTTAAAGACGGGAAACATGGTAGAAGTCTTCCAGACATCCGGAAACTTATAACGCTTCAGAGAGATGTTGAATATTATTCGTAATGGTTGAAGCATTGAATTAATGCACTTTTTGTACACTGCTGCAGGAATACAGTCTGGACCAGGGTTAAACGAGTTTTTAAGCTTACTTGCCGCACGTAGGATCATTGAATCAGTTACATCAAAAATATCGATGTTAACTACATCAGGAATGATATCTTGAACAGCTCTGCTTACATCAGCATCCGAACAGGGTTCATTGTTGAAGACGCTGGAGAAACGGTGGGCAAATAAAGAACACTTGTTCGTGGAAGAAGTGCAGTGTTTTTCGCCAAGAAACATGTTGACAGGAAGCCCGTTGTCCTTACGCTTGCTATTTACAAACCCCCAAAAAGATTTTGGGTTGCGACGGAGATTGTTTTGCATTCGGTGCACGTAACTGCGATAGCAAGAAGCATTCATTGAGGTATAAGCTCTACTAAAATGCTGGAATTCAGTTTTCGTTGCCGGAGTTCGAGTTTTGCGCATTCTACGCAAAGCGGCGTTCTTATTGCGCTTAAGAGTTCGTAGCTCATTAGTCTCCCAAGGTGGATATCGTGGTTTTTGTTTTAATGGGACGTGTTCTATCAGCCATGTATTAAGCACATCGATAAAACAGCGAGCAGCTGAATCCACATCTGTCCAATTGCTCATAAAGGACCAATCTATGAGATCAAGATAATTAGTTAAAGCACCGAAGTCCGTTTGTTTGAAGTTAAGCTGCCGTTCATCATCGTCAGCGCCAGTTTCCTCGACCAAAGTTGAAATAAGAAGCTCTAATGCGGGATGATGCGAATCAATAGTAGTGAGCAGTTCGCTAGCTTCAGAACGTCCATTTAAATTACGAGTAGCATTCAATTGATGGAGATTGCTGAAAGCCATACCGTCAATAATCGAGTAGTATGTATTGTTAAGAGTAGAGTTTGGATAGTCAATAGAAACGAAACCATACTCATTCTGTATCCACTGAATTCCAGGAAGATTGTAATCACCAAGAATCAGAATTCGGTCATCACATGAACTAAGAGTGTCGATTGCATGAATGGACTGCAGATGCGACTCAATGACTTGGTGATCGTTCGTTTTATCCGGAGGAAGGTAAAACGACGAGATATACAGGGTTGTATTGTTTGCACCGACTTTAACCCACACTTGCTCCAATACACTGTCGCCAACATTCAATTGCGTGGAAGAGAGAGACTTTTTAACGGCGATCAGTACTCCGCTTATCGCTGTTGTTCGCGTTGCGGTCGCACCTGTACACGTCGTATAAGGGTCCAAACTATTGAACGGAATTGATACGGATGTCCAACCAGGTTTCAGTAAGGGCGATCACGTCGTAATCACAGCCAGTAACAGCAAGAAGCCAACTATCGATTTTAGTGCGCAAACCACGCACATTCTGGTAGTACACTTTTAACGCTGAATCGGCACTGGTGCTTGGAGATTGGTTTATCGATGGAAGTAGCACTGGGGACTGGAAGCTGGAATTTGATAAGGTGCCAGGCGATGGAAGTTCATAATACGAATTGTACTTGCCTGAAGAGGCATTTTGGAAGCCCCCTTCCTTTCCTCCGACGGCAGAGATGCCAGGACGACTTTGAAAACAGGCATCAGCTGCAGCGGCTGGGTCGGGGTGGTTGGGGGCATCCAAAGTGCTTTTTTGTGTGCGTCCCGGAGAAGTCGAGTTCCTTATAGACATGTTCGTTGACGTGGTAGAAAAGCAGCAAGGTCCCAGATGATCATTCGATTGCAGGTCGCTACGAGGGTTTGAGAAACGATCAAACGAAGAAAGCTTGAACGACGAATTGTACTTGCCTGAGAAGGCATTTTGGATGCCCCTTACCATACCTCCGACTGCAGAGGTGCCAGGACGACTTTTAGAGCAAGGAACATTTGACGAAACGGCAGGGTCGGGGTGGCTAGGGACATCCATAATGCATTTTTGTGTGCGTCCTGGGGTTGTCGATTCGAGTGATAGAAATGGTACTAAGGCTGGGGCGGTCGCTGGATGGATGAACCATTTTTTTGATTATGGTCGAAGACACGAACAGTAACACCGTAAGGCCAATACCAAGGGTCGCCGATTACATCCGAGGCAGTTTTGTTGACGGTAACTTTGAAGGACACAAAAGACAAATCATCTAGATCCTTCCCGCGTGGTACAAGTTTGACAACTTTAATGGTTGATGGAGCAACATTAGCGACCTCTTGAATGTACAGTTTTACGTCTTCTTCTTTTTGCTCCGGGATGAAAGGAGTAACGTAAAAATCCACAGAATCAGCGGCAGGCTGTCCGATATAGGCAACGCTTAGAGGACCAGAAGATGTCCTGGTAGTACCAGTAGGGTGGTTGCTCACAGAATTTCGATTAGGATTCGATGCATTACTTGATTTGCTGACAGAGATTGGAGTTTTTGGTATTTGTGAAGAAGCTGCGGGAGTAGATGCACGAGAATATTAGGATATTAGGGAGGTACCGTAATCCGGGGTAGAGTTCTGTTTGATCTTTCGACCTTGACGCTTGCTTTTGCCGGAGCGAGCGACGAGGGCAGGATCAAACATGTCGCGCGTCGATCTCGTAAGTGAAAAAATGGCGTGATCGGGGAGTTCGGTTGGAGTAAGTTAAAAAGTGCCGCGATCGGTTCGTTCTTTTTGATCTTTCGACGACCTTGACGCTTGCTCCTGGGCAGTGCGTCAAGAAAGCCCGAGCTGTCATCCGTGTTTTTTTTCGGGTCGCGTGCCTTTTTTTTTTTCTGAGTGCTAGCCGAGCAAACGAGTGAAGCTGAAAGTGGATTGTGGCTGCTCAGTCAAGGATAACGGATCAATTGGTGAGCTCGTTTCATGCTACTATTTCTAATCTATAAAATATGTATGACTGCACATTTAATCGTTACAATGGTGGGATGTAAATATGATGTTTCAACAAACTATGGATGGTTCGTCACTGTGAGTGTCTGATTCATGATTTATTTATGTTTAACATTTTTTTTTCAGAACACCCCTTATATATCTTTATTTTTGTAATTAAAAAAAACTTTGAATGGTTCGACACTACAAGTGTAGACTTGCGAAAGGTTCACTTTATTCAACAAACTTTGGATGGTTCGCCACTGTAAGTGTCGGCATAAGAATAAGAGTGTTCTATGATGTCCCAACCAATTGAGTCTTTTGTTTCTTTTCAAATGAGTAAAATATAATAACACATGCTTTCGTACTGACAGCTGTAGGAATGTTACATTTAGGTATTTGTTCAACAAACTTTGAATGGTTCGTCACCTCAAGTGTCGGCATAATTTTCCTCTACATAGAAATTATATGAACAATTATATTTACGTATAAGCATGTATATATCTCACAAATCATTGTTTATCATGGTCTAATCGCTTATCAAAGTGAATCCTTTGACCCAACGATCCTCCCCATTAACAAACATCCCTCCCAATAACCTTTGTGGAGATGCAGAGGCAAACATGGTCTCCAAATAGCAAAGGTTACACACTAACATTCCTTCCCCCAATCCCACCTGACTGCAAGGGCGTGGCCGGCGCCGTTATTGACCTTGTATAAATAGAGGCACTGAATTATGCACACTGAAGAAGATTATGGCCAATCCCATCTGAACTTCTAGTTGATTCTTTGTGCATTTTCACTGACTTCGGTCAATCACGGAATAGCAACCATTGATATGTGTAGTCAGTCTAAGCTAAGCTAAGCTAATTAGGGAGGTACCGTAATCCGGGGTAACTTTGATCATTGTTTTGAATATTTCTTTAAATATTTCGTTTGAAAATGCAAATGTTGCAAATTTTATATTTTTAAAACAAGTACTGCCACCCATAGCTCGTGGCTATATACTGTATTTTGTTTTTAGAAAAAAATAAGCATGTTTGAAAAAATGTTTTAAGCGATTTTTTGACTAAGCTGATATGGGGTAACATTGATCACCTATGTAAACAACCTTCGGTAATATTGAAAATGTCGTTACTTACTTAAATCATGGCCCCTGAAGCCGAATATGAAGGCCAAATGCTTACAAGTCATTTACTTTTTGAGTTATTTTAAGATTAAAAACACCTCGAGCCACGGAATACGCCTAAAGATAGGCAATTTCCTTAGGGAATTTTACATTCTTAACAGTAATTCCGTCATGTTGCCAAATTGAGCATACTTTTGAAAATTTTGACAACGGAATCGTTTTCGGCGATGCCATTTTTAGTAGGAACCGCATTTTCCTTGCTCATATCATTTGCAGAACTTATGTGAGACATGAATCTTCGGTAGTGTTATCCTCAACCATTAAAATCATTGTTTCGAAAAGTTGCCAACTTTACGCATAAAGTAAACGCAATTTTCGCAAAAATCTTCACTTTCATTAGCGCATGAATATAAGAAAGAGAAGCACCATTAATGATTTGGAAATGTTCCATCAATAAATGATATTACGAACTTTTTACGAGATGAATCATTTCGATCAATTTTACCCCGCTGATCAATGATACCCCGGGTTACGGTACTACATGTTCGAAAGGTTTTTTTTATGCATACCAAAAGTGTAGTAATCTTTGTGGATTTTGTTTTTGAGTACCGTATTGATTCATATGACGGCCTCAGTGAACTGCTCATCAGAAAGCAAATAAACTAAATCATTCTGTGTGATTCCTCTGCGTCTTCAACACTCTTAATTTTCAAATGGTGGTTGATGATGTTGTTGCTCTAACATGGATAATTTTAAATAAATAGAAATAAGTGGACTTAGCACGATTCTTATTCTGAACGCTGCCTTACTTTTACTTCATTTTCCGGACACTTTGTTTCGAATTCCAGACAGCTCATGAAAATCATAGATAGAAAATTCAAATTGCCAAACCACAAAAGAAACAGCTAAGACAGTTGGGCATTATAAATTTCCATACATATCTATAGGAAATGCTTATTAAAATGAGCCTAGAAAATGAGAAGTTTTTAACAGCAAAATTTGCAACATTTCGTGTGAAATGTTTCCCATACAAAGCATATACAGAACAGATTTTTATCGTACAATAATAAGAGATTAACAATAAGTAGTAGTTGTAGTCTCTTGTAAGCAAATGAATTCAATTCACCTGTAAAATTATGAACTGCGACGACAAATTAAATGTTATATGTTGTTAACAAAATGTCATTAATAGCTTAATTTTGTTCTATTAAATAAGGATGATATTGTTACAATCAATAGAACAACTAGAAATAAAAAATATGTAATGTTTCATATAATTTAAGGAAACTACTAAAGTTCTCATAATTAACGGTGCCCTTATGAAGCAATTATTTGTTTACGTGCCTAGCTTATTCAGAAGTCCTATCATCATAAGAATTATTCCAAATTAGCCCACGTATAGCTTAATCAAACCTCTCCAAAATAATCCTTCTTCCGTTTCTTCACTGCATATAACGTGTCACGAGGCCTACGTTGACAAAGAACGATGGCTTAATCACCCATTTTGTTTAATTTAGATAGTAATTGCCATGACGGACGGCATCTACACATGATATATGACCATTCGTCCCCAGTTGTATGTCCACATCAAATATATACTGGTCCGGGAAGGGTTTCATTGGGTTGTGTCACCGACGGTGTGCATAGAACCGTTATTAACAAAAAAAAAAAAAACATCAAATCAGGTCCCATCATTTGAAAGGTATGCAATTCTAGCTTCTTTTCCGTGGCTTTGAAAATATTTCAGCAAAGAAATAAAAAACTATCGTAATTTGAAGGTATAGTACATTATGAAGGAATAATCACATGCATTAATATATTCTCAAACATTGCATCGTCAGCTTTGTAAAACAACAAAGCAATCATTTGGTTTGCATTGAACATTTTAAAGATGTAATATCCAAGCATCTTCTGTGTGAATTTTAAATTATTTTATCGAGAAAATACAAAAAGGAGTGCACTATAACTAAGTTCCATGATGTTAAATTAGAGCTAATTAATTATATTAATAATCACTATTCACAACTAACAAATGCCCATGGGATTGACACTCGGCATTCAAAAGACATATATAATTTAAAAAATACGGATTACGGTGAGATTTCTATTGAATCAGGAGAAGGTAGCCACCGTCTTTCGTCATACTGCAACGTGATATTTTCCGCATTTGTCCAAAGAGAAGTTCGACGAAGAGAAATCGATCACTGCAAAGATTTTTCAAGGGTTTAAAAGAGCATTAACAAGACATCATCATCATTGTACAACAAATAAATATAACAGATTTGTATAAAATTTGCATCTTCCATTCAAGTAAAGAAGAATTTATATAGTGTCAAGAGAAATTTAAAAACATTACGTTTTAGAAGCTTCAAGCTTCTGTAATATAAAAAATAACTTCATTGTCATTGAATTTGTTAAATATCAGCTCGGTGTTTCTCTGTGATATTTAAGAAAGTTATCAACAACATGAGGTTTTGCGCTTGGCGCTTTCAGCTCACAATGTACGCGTTTGATCATTTTCGTTAGTGTTGTAATATTTAACATAACGTACAGCAATTTACTGTGATTTGAAGTTCAAACATTATACTTTTTTTAAATTATTGCTTTGACAACGTGCCTTTGGCATTTAGTACTATAAAAGTGTTGAAATCATATCTGACCCAAGTAAAATATAACGTCAAAGTATTTTATTGCAGAATTCACAAGGAATGTGTAGAGTAACATAGTACGTTGGAGTTATCTTCTTCTTCTAAGCATTAACGTCCCCACTGGGACAGAGCCTGCTTCTCAGCTCCACAGTTATTAATTGAGAGCATTCTTTGCCTAAATTGTCATTTTCGCATTCGTATATCGTGTGGCAGGTACGATGATACTCTATGCCCAGGGAAGTCAAGGAAAATTCCATTACGAAAACATCCTGGACCGACCGGGAATTGAACCCAGACACCTTCAGCATGGCTTTGCTTGGTAGCCGCGGACTCTAACCACCCGGCTAAGGAAGGCCCGTTGGAGTTATATTTGTTTCATTAGTAACAATTTCCGACAAACCGTGCCCCATTACGGACACCGAACAAGTAAAATGGCAAAGCATAGGCGGAAGGTGGCTCGATAAAACCGCTTCGGCAAAATTCATCAAAACAACTCAACTGCATGTACCTTGGTAGACCACATCCATTAAAAAAGCCTCACAATTAGCCGTGTTTCCCATGTGCTTTATGACCCATCCAAATGGTGGAAAAGTGCATACACGCAGGCAATTTTCTCAACCTAGTAGTCTGACTTTTCATGCGGCTTTGAACCGCACTAGGAACGATGGGGGAAAAATGCTTAGCTTAGCTTAGCTTAGACTGACTACACATATCAATGGTTGCTATTCCGTGATTGACCAAAGTCAGTGAAGATGCACAAAGAATCAACTAGAAGTTCGGCTGGGATTGGCCATAATCTTCTTCAGTGTGCATAATTCAGTGCCTCTATTCATTCATGGTCAATAACGGCGCCGGCCACGTCCTTGCAGTCAGGTGGGGTTGAGGGAAGGAATGTTAGTGTGTAACCTTTGCTATTTGGAGACCGTGTTTACCTCTGCATCTCCACAAAGGTTACTGGGAGGGATGGTTGTTAATGGGGAGGATCGTTGGGTCACAGGATTCACTTTGATAAGCGATTAGACCATGATAAACGATTATTTGTTTACATGCTTAGGAATATAATATATTCAATTGACATGGAAAATTTTAAAATAGGAGTAAATAATGTCGTTACATGAAGTGACGAACCATTCAAAGTTTGTTGAACAAATAGGTAAAAGCAACATTCCTACAGCTGTTATGACGAAAGCATGTGTAACAATATTTTACTCAAATTAAAAAATATAAATCGATTGGCTGGATCATCACATAATATTCTTATGCCGACACTTACAGTGGCGAACCATTCAAAGTGTTTTGAATAAAATTAACGTTTTGCAAGTCTATACTTCTAGCACAGACAAACAGACCAAACCATTCAAAGCCTTTTTTAATAAAAATAAAGGTAAAAGGAAGGATTTTATGCATAAAAATATGAATTAGAGTTTATGCCGACACTTACAGTGACGAACCATTCATAGTTTGTTGAATAATCATATTTATGTCCCACCGTTGTAACGATTGAATGTGCGGTCATACATATTTTATAGATTAAAAAAGCATGAAACGAGCTCACCAATTGATCCTTCATCCTTGATTAAGCAGCCACAATTTTCAGCTTTATTTGAAGCATACATACTAACTGAGAAACGCGAATATTTTTTTCGCACTCGCGCCACGCGGACCGAAAACGATTGGTCTTGATTCCGTCGCTCGCCCTGCAGGAGCTTGCCATGGAATCGGAAGACCACACACTACTAACGCGGATCTCTTTTCGCACTCGCGCCACGCGGACCGAAAACGATTGGTCTTGATTCCATCGCTCACCCTGCAAGAGCATGCCATGGAATCGGAAGACCACACACTACTAACGCGAATATTTTTTCGCACTCGCGCCACGCGGACCGAAAACAATTGGTCTTGATTCCGTCGCTCGCCCTGCAGGAGCTTGCCATGGAATCGGAAGACCACACACTACTAACGCGGATCTCTTTTCGCACTCGCGCCACGCGGACCGAAAACGATTGGTCTTGATTCCATCGCTCGCCCTGCAGGAGCTTGCCATGGAATCGGAAGACCACACACTACTAACGCGGATCTCTTTTCGCACTCGCGCCACGCGGACCGAAAACGATTGGTCTTGATTCCATCGCTCACCCTGCAAGAGCATGCCATGGAATCGGAAGACCACACACTACTAACGCGAATATTTTTTCGCACTCGCGCCACGCGGACCGAAAACAATTGGTCTTGATTCCGTCGCTCGCCCTGCAGGAGCTTGCCATGGAATCGGAAGACCACACACTACTAACGCGGATCTCTTTTCGCACTCTAGGAACGATGGGGGAAAAATGCGTTCAAAAATTAAATACAACAAAACACTCAATCCTTAATTGACATAAAAATGAAAACTTTCATTTCTCAATCCAATTAACGGTTCATTACATGGCTTAATTATTCAAAACGAAATGGCTTTGTTTCCGATGTCTCTAGCTTAGTGTTTAGTGGTAGCAATTTTAAGAAGAAAAATAATAACCTTTTTAAGAAATTGTTCCAGGGTTTCTTCGAGGAATGCCCATTATGGATTCCTTCATGGATGCTCCTCGAAATTCCTTCAAATATATGGCTAGGGATACCTTCAGAAATGTCCCTAGGGATTCCTTCAGGATTTTTTTAGGGATTCCTTAACAAACTCCCCGGAGATTTTGTCAATATTCCAAATAGATTAATTCGCGTAGTTCCCTAGGCATTCAGTAATTCTCCAAGGGATTACTTGAGCTTCCTTCAGTAGTTCAATCAAAGGTTTCTACAAAATTCCCTAAAAAATCCTTCAAAAATACTCCAGGAATTTCTTTAGAAATCTCACCAATTTTTATTAATATTTACAATGATCCCTTAAGATATTCTCTCACATACTCTTTCCAGAAATTTCCCAAGTCTATTTCCAAAATATCGACGAGGATTCCCACAGAAATACTTTCAGGGATACCATCAGAAATCCTACTAGTATTCACTCAGGAAAATTTTCAGAACCTTCAGGAGTTCTTCTGGCAATATATTTGAATACATCAATGCATTCTCTCAGGAATTCCTGCAGGAATTCTGCAGATTATAAAATAGCTTAATAATTTGGAAGTCTTTCAGGTGTTTATCCAATTTCTTTCATATTATTCTTCTTCTTGGAATTAACGTCCCCACTGGGACAGAGCCGGCTACTCAGCGTAGTGTTCTAAGAGCACTTCCACAGTCATAAACTGAGAGCTTTCTTTGCCATTTTCGCATTCGTATATCGTGTGGCAGGTACGATGATACTCTATGCCCAGGGAAGTCAAGGTAATTTCCATTACGAAAAGATCCTGAACCGACCTAGAATCGAACCCAGACACCTTCAGCATGGCTTTGCTTTGTAGCCGTGGACTCTAACCACACGGCTAAGGAAGGCCCCTTTCTTATTATTTTCTTCGAAAATACTTCCAGGGAATGCTTCAGAATTTTCTTTAGAAAAAACTAATTCTATGAATTTGAAACTTTACAGATTCTATCGGAGAATGTTTGCTTACTTAAAATGGGGTGTTAAGGGAGAAAAAAAAATCAACTCAAATTTCAAGCAACTACCAGTATGTCAATAATTGAACAAAAGACAACCCTACCATTCTCCCGTCATGTATATCATAAGCCAAATACAATGATGAGATAATCATCAAAATGTGTGATTTTTGACGGATATGTAAAATGGGGTGTTCAGAAATTTGAGTTCCGCACGCTATGTCTAAACCAGCAGATTATGCAAATGGAATGTACCTCGGATTTTTTCCACTAGAGTTCAGAAATTGAGTTATATTTTCATAATCGGAAGGTTTTAAAATATTCCATCGGTAAAATTTTAATTTTTTCCACTTTTTAGCTATTTTTCCATATACAGACTATGAAAATCAATAAAAATCACGTTTTCCTACACAATTCAGCACATACGAAATGTATGGGAAAAAAAAATATTCCAACACACTCTAGGCTTGTTCCGTGAAGTAAAACTGCATTGTAAGAATTAAGGGGTCTATTTTATTAGTTACTGAATATCACCAAAAATGTCTAATCTCGAAAATTGGTAAAACTGATATAAAAAAATTGATATCAACGCATTAAAGTGGATATGGAGTTTCTCTTGATACTGTTTCAAAACTCGTTCTATCGCACTGATTAAATGTTTGGAAACAGGAATGATTCTTTTTCAGAAATGGTTTAGAAGTCATTGATCCTTTAAGTGGTAATCTTATGGAGTGGTATACAAACATAATATTTTATCATTTTTGAACTCTTTTTTAAAAACTGAGTGGCCCCGTCGGGCACTACACCCATTGTGCTATAGAGTGTGCGTAAAATTTCCGCTCAATACTGGAATACTTTTCTTCAGTACTTTTCCGACCATGCCACTGGGTGTAGCACGCAAATACGTTGTATAGTGTAGTGTTTTATTAACAGGGCAAATTGGCCATTTCCTTCATTAAAGCTTGTTGAAATCATGCTTGTATGATAAGTTTTTCATGAAGTTACTCTGCACAGCTTCTAGGATTCGGAAACTGAAATTATAAGTATAGGTTATGATCCTGTTGCACATAAGTACAAAAATCGTTCAAATCAGGTTGGTATAACCTATGAAATTGGATGAAAACATGCTACTTATTGACAAAAAATATTATATTTTGTTGTTGGCAAAATGTTATTTTATCTACGGAATCACGCTATGTCTAAACCAGCAGATTATGCAAATCGAATGTACCTCTGATTTTTTCCCGCTAGATATCAGTATTTGGTCTATAATTTCATAATCGGAAGGTTACCGTCAAACGGGGTAACTTGCAACACTTTTCAACTTCGAAGCTATGTAGAAAAAAAATTAAGGATTCAGATGAAACAAAAACCATGTGGTATCCTAATCGCCACGTGAAGAATACCACGCGGTATTAAATTTATCAGCATTTGGTTTTCTGGGATCAGGAGAGACGAAAAATATACATTTTTCAAGCTACCCCTGATGTGGGGTAACATGCAACACATAGTGCTACCAAAAGTTCACTATTAAAAAGTTAACCTATATCGTGTTATTATGAATATATAATAATCTTCTGCAGTAAAAGCATGACAATAATCAAAAACAGAATAATCTACTCTTAGTACACTAATTATTATTGTTTGAATTAGGAGTAATAAATCAATTCGATTGAAAACTCTATTGGATGTTTACACGGGGAAATTCTAGCACATCATAAGTCTCTAAAGTTGGAAAGCCAACTTTTCTACAAATATAATGAAATTTTAAGTTATACTTCACATAACTTATATTTTTATACATATTTCAATCAACGCAACATGTCACATATTGGTATGTATTCCTTGAAATAGTCTCTGTTGGTGTTTTGACATAATTATCACCATATTTCATGCAAAAAGTTCCTAATGGCAGATCCACTAGCTAAAATTAACTAATAATACAGAGTAATACAGATTTTCAAAATTATTCACAATTTCCATGAAGAGAATAAAAATAATTATAATTATAATGAACCGTATTGTAAATTTTAAAATATTTTGTACTAAACGTGTATTGAATTGGTACACAAATTTTAATGATATTGAACAAATATATGTTAAACTTAGCTATTTCATGTGTTTTTGATGACGTGCGGCAAGAAATATCGAACAATTAAGATTAAAATTGCTGTTGCAAGTTACCCCACAAGAGTAGTCAAAAACGTTTTTGAATTTTTATAGTGTTTATGCATCAAATTATCAAAACTTTTATATTGTCAATTTATACACTATTAAGTACTGTAACTGATAGAAAATGCCTCGAATGACATATTTCTACCGTTTGTGTGGCACGAGGAACGATTTTCAGCATTATTTTCATACAATCCACCGTGTAATATGATTTTTACCTCCAGCAAACCAACCATAAAAGAAACAATACTTAAACACTCGTCAAAATCTTCTGTTTTATACCTAAGGTCAAGAAACGGCGAAATAAATTACAATAATTTAACTTAATGCTAAACCAAACGTTAATTCGGTTACATGTCGAAGTGTTGCAAGTTTCACCCCTGTTGCAAGTTACCCCGTTTGACGGTACAAAATATTCTATCGACGCATTTTTTCCCATACATTTTGTATGGGCTGAAATGTGTAGGAAAACGTGATTTTCATTAATTTTCATAGTCTGTATATGGAAAAATAGCTAAAAATTGGAAAAAAATAAAACTTTACCGATAGAATATTTTAAAACCTTCCGATTATGAAAATAGAACTCGATTTCTGAACTCTAGCGGGAAAAATCCGAGGTACATTCGTTTTGCATAATCTGCTGGTTTAGACATAGCGTGCGGAACACAAATTTCTTAACACCCTTTTTCCATAAAAATTATCAAAAATCTAAATCTAGATGAAATTTTCAAAAGTTTTTGCCTGCGTTATTTTAATGAAATGTATACCTCCTAAGTTACTCACACATTTTCCTTAATATTGTTTCAAAGTTTTGAAGTTAAATGTATCGAGCCTATAAATTTCGAACAAAAATGTTTTGAATCGTTTTCAATATCTAGACTCCACAATACTTTATTTTAATAGACATCCCCTATCACATAATGCAGCACACAATCCTCAAAACAAATCAAGCATTTCAGATGACTGATATATCCACTTTCGACGGTGGTAGGTCATTTGGCATAAAGTAGTTTGGCATAAAGCCGTTTGGCATAAAGTCTTTTGGCATAATGGTCATTTGGCATAAAGTCGTTTGACATAATGGTCATTTGGCATAATATTCGTTTGGCATAATGAGTCTGAAACCAAGAATTTCTAAAGATGACATTCGTTTTTACGTTCTTTGAATCTATCTGATGACATCAGGCTTGTTTTGCAGTCAATTGACACAAAATGACACTTTATTCAACAATCATATGCTCTTGAATAAACTACAGCATATTAGGAAAATTATTGCCAATAGTATTTTAATATTTATCTAGAAATTACCCTTCTTTCAAATATTAATTCTTCTTTTGAGTTTCGCTATTGGAATAAATTTTTGCACTGAAGATTGTGATATTTTGCACAAATTTACCCTTCTTCTAAACGTTCTGTTTTTTTTTCTAAATATGATGTAACCTTAATTATAGGTATAAAAACTGTTGATTTAAAATTGGAACTATATTTTATAAATATTTTGTTGTTCCCATTTGACAAAAGGGCGGCATTCGATAACATTGATCTGCTCAAATTATCAGCAAAAAAAACATCGATTACGCGGTTTCTTCGTTAGGTTGTGCTACTGTTCCCCGAAGGTCGTTTCCCCTAACGCCAGTTCTCCGAATGCCAGTTCCCCGAATATCCCGTTTCTTCGATTAGTTCATTTCCCCGAAAAGTTTTTAGCACTCACAATTGTCATAACTTTATACATTTCAGGGTGGTGGATGAACTTTCCAACTAATATGCACCCTTCTCTATTTAATTGGCGGTTCTTTCGAGGATTACCGTCCTCAGCATTTTTGCCAACATGTGTATAGCCGAGAATAACAGAATACCACCTTCTTTTGATTGCTTATCGTTCTTTTCCGTTCACTATCCAGCTACTGAAGACTATTATAGCACCTATTTAAAACGCACCACTTTTCGGGGAAACCGGTCATTCGTGGAAATTACATTCTGAGAAAAAGATCATTCGAGGAACTGGCATTCGGGGAACCGACATTCGGAGAAACGACATTCGGGGAAAATTAGTACAATCACTTCGATGGTTCTGAACGCAATTGTTGATGTATTTACATTTTATTATGCCGCAAAAGTTTTTGGCGTTCAACCTTCTATTGGTTCAATCATAAATTTTGCCTTTTTTTAAAATAGGCTGCTCTTTATATTTATGCTGTTTTATATTTTATTATTTAGTAAAGCTAAATGTTAACCAATTTTATTTTTTGCTGTTTTATCAATTCTTGCAAGACGTGCTGTTATAATGATAATTACTTTAGAACCGGCCAAAATTCAACTTTTTTTTTTTGCAAGCGCATGATCTCCTTTCGAGATACGCTGGAAAAAATATTATCTCAATCACAAAATAACCCTTCTTTCGATAATAGATGGTGTTTTTGACGTATACTTCCAAAATTAAAATTTATATTGAATCGTTGAAAAGTTTTGCATCAAATATTTTCTTTTAAAAGGGTGTTGTTCATTTGATTCATGCCGTGAGAAGATTTTTTTGCGTTATTATAAAATTGAATACTATTCATAATCAAGAAAGCTCACTCGCCCATTCCTTCCTTACCACTCTTGCAACAAAAATAGTGTTCTGTGAAATTATTAGTTCATTCGATTATGATTTAAAGGTGGCCCAAAGACGATGTAGGTTTATATAAAATTAACATGGAGATATTTTAAAAAATGTTCAAACACTTTAGTACTGTAATGTAACTAGTAAAATATTATCTTAAAATGCAACTCATTCTTCAAAGGAAATTGCTGAAGAGAGCCATTTATTCCGACGGATGGAAAAAGAGGTATTCATTAATTTGTCTGCCATTGTATATGTATGTAGCTCTATTTGATATTATACTCCTATAACTTCTGCAGAAATCTCAAACAAAGTAAGCTCTAAGTGGATTCGGTTTTTCAGCAACCTTATTCATCATAATTTGAAGAAAAGGTGTACACTATGAAGTGATATGTTAGTACCTACATTACAGTACTAACGTGGTTGGAATAGTATTTAAAATTTCTCCATATTCGTTTTTGGACCGCTTTTAAATCACCACCGAAAAAGCTGAAAATTTCACAGGTTGTAAGAAAGATATGAAAGATGGGATTTTCTTTTTTTTTTTTTAATTTTAATCCGCTCTATTGCTTAAGTCATCGTGCTAATATTTGGGTTCACCTTTAAGTATGATGTATGTATCTTGCAATAGTTTGGGGTTTCAAACTCACAAGAAACATTTCCTCCCAAGGATGCCAAAGGTTACGTTGGCACCACAGACATTCCATGTTTTCAAGTTTATAGATGCCTAATGATGATTTTGAACTATTTTATTTTTATTAGGGTCAGTTTTGCATAGAAATATTCACACTTTTTGAAGGTGTATGCAATACAGTACGAAATGTCGGTGCTAAACAATCCATTGATGCTATGCCTAGATGTCAACTTTGAGTGTTTAAAATGTTGTGTAAACTTAAGTATGAACCACTGAATTCATTTTTGATATCATACAGCATAGCAGGTATAGTGTTTTGCTCATAAAACCATTTATTCTCAAATAATGTGCTTATTTCTAGGGAAATTGCATACATTTAGGCGTATTAGGCAGATTTTCAAAGTTTAGTTTTGCAATAAATTAATCAAATTTTTGTGTTGTAAGAATTTTGATATCATATTCAGATTCAGGAGACCCAAATTTAGTAGATAGGGAAATTTTTTATTCTTAAACCGGCTTTGTTATATGGTGATCAATTTCGCCCCAATGTGTCATTCTTATTTTTTAATATTAAAACTGTCTTTATGATATGTTAAATATTATTTCATTAAAAGTCAATAACATAAACATAAACGAAATTTATTTGACAATATTTGAATTAAGAAGGACAACACAGCAAAAAGCTGTAAAAAAGTGATCAATTTGCCCCCGGTTAACGGTACGGGATTGGATAAATTCGGGTTTTGGTTGGGTTTAGGTCTGCCATAATTGAAATAATAATAATCTTTTGTTTGCCACCTAATAAAGCTTGCTCTTTTTTGTAGAAAACATAATAAATTCCACTCTATCATAATCAATTTTGATTTCACTAAAAATTATGATCGGCGTAAATTAGATTTTTTTAATCATAAATATTCATAATTCAATTTCTGAACAAAAAAAATATAAAAGCGAACGGATGAATAGTCTCAAACAAATTATCAGGTCGGCTAATATTTCTAAAAATCCTGTTCAGGTTTCTGCAAGAATCTTATAATTCTTTATAAATCCCTTTCAGGCTTCTGTGATAATCTTGCTCTAAATTTTGTTGAATTAGACAGTGTTCTCTCAAAATCTCGCTCAGAATGCGGATTAAATATACACATCATTTAATAAATGTCCCAACATTCCTTTCTGTTTGTCCTTCCTAAGACTTTAAGAACCTAGTTACGAAACGAATACGACAATTTTAACAGCGTAGTTATAGCAGGAGAACAAACATGCAAAATATTTTGAATACATAAAAAATAGGTATTCTCGTTATTTTAAATGCGTTTTTTTTTTACCGTTTACAAACCCATTTTTTTCATTAACTGGGAGACATAACCAACAAATAAGTAGAAATATCGGAGTGATGGTAGTTTGATCAACAAGCATTGAACACTTAAAATTCCTTCAACATTAAAAATCGATCTCCATTTGAAAATCCAAGAGTTTTGTAAAATTAATAGTCATCCGAAATCATTTTTGTTCAAAATTATATTTTCGAACCATGCGATATATTTAGTGAACACATTGTACGAAACATTTGGTACAAACAACTTGCTCCGAGATAACTTCACTTTTATTGTGTTCTATCCAAGAGTTTCGCGCATCATTTCGCAATTTTATAACCTAAAAAACCTTATATAAAAATACGCAATAGTATTCACCTTCAGTGTTAAATCCTCTTCCACGGTGATCAGCCGTTTCTGCCGAAAATATTGCTCCTAATTAATTTCAAACTAGATACTAATGCCCACTTTATCGACACAGAATTTCCTGTTGCTTGTCTTCGATCACGTTTCACACAAATGGGATAATTTGTTAGGTTGTTTTTCTTCTTTCTTTTGAGCACAGCGATAACGGACGCTTTCCACAAACCGCAGCACAAATAGGAAAGGTAGGTAGGTCACAATTACGGCAGCAGAAAATTATTTTCACCTTTGTTTTCCACCTTTGATTTTCGCACCCGTCTCGCGTTAGCCCGGTTATTTCCTTTTTCCAGGCCTGGTAGAGTATTTTCGATTGCTGTTCTACCGCCAAATCAACTGAACGGAACTTTTATGGGTTGATGGGATTCAGCTTGTTGGTATATATAAGGCAAACACTACACTGCACTGCACTTTTTAAAATAACGCCTTGAACTGCGCCGTCAACGTCACGTATGGTCACCGCAAACCACCGCCGCCGTCAACTGAAACAGGTGGAAGCTCAAAGAACCAGGTCAACGGCGAGCTCACATTCTGCTTCTACATATGTGAACCCTAGGACCACGTACGCATACATAAAGACACGTAAATCCTTCTGCGTGCCAATCCACTGATATTGAAGACTTCTTAATTCATGACTGTTAATTGATTTTTATTTATTTTATTTCCATCAGATCCTTGGCAAGGGAATAAATACCAGCACATCTACAGTACACTATTCAACTAATGCAGCCAATGAATGCGCAAACACTCGATGCGGTACAGAAATCTCGCGGAACATTACTAAAGGACCTATGTACAAATGAGAGATTCTCTCCTCTCTCGTTCTCTTTCGATTATAACAGTGGAACACTAAAGATTTTGGGAAGTTTTTCACTATAGATCGAAAGTCAATTTCCTTGACTAGCGTTTCATACAAAAAACGCAACAGAAGAGATTAATATGACTCAGTTATTAATGAAAGAGAAAGTAAACAAAGAGAGCCTCTCAATGTTAGATAGGTCCTTTAGTAATGTTCCGCGAGAAATCACTAATCATGCTTCACTACAATCACTTGCTCCCACCCTCGGCGTATCACTTCAAACCGTTGCTGCATGTTGCTCTTCATAGGATTACACAAAATTTCGGATATGATAATTAGCCGCAGTGATCACAACCGTAGTTGCGATTCACGTTCTTGGGATTTTTTATTAATCCAATGAATTCCTTCACACCGAACGCGTGTCCTTCTGAGCAAACGAGTATTATATCCGCTCTAACGAACGCTAAACACATGACTGAAGAGTCCTCGGTTGCACAAAACGAACAAGGCTTTCAAACATTTCGCGAGTCGACATTCGACACGGAACTAATGTCGACGTTACCCACTCACCGAACTTCGTCACAGATGCTGTCAAACTTCGGCAATGGTGTGCATTGATTTTCCAGCCATTCGTGTCCTACTCGGTTGTGAAAAACTCGACGAAGAGCGCCAGCGGGAAATTTTCTCCGAGAACGAGAGAGGGTTTGTGGCCGATTGGAAAGCGCAGGAGTCAAATAAAAATGCACAAAATACATTGCACAGTGGGGTGCGCTGCCTTAATGTTTCGCTTTTCCTTCAAGAATATTTTTTTCCAAAAATAGCGAAAGAGAAACGATTTTAGATGGACCTACTCCGTTAAAGGCCGAAAAAAAAAAATGAAAACACGAATATTTCAGTAATTTCATCAATTTTCCATGATTTTTTTCTAGCGTTATGTGCTTCACAGCTGAATTATTCCACAATTTTTGGCTCAAGAGTTTTTTTTTTTTGATCCGGTAGGGCGACGACTGTTTATATGGTTCTGCAATGATTTTTTTTATCTTTATTAACACTTGTCCGCCTAAGATATTCGTCACTTACACGGACGACGAAGCCTCAAAATCAGTTGGAACGCTAAATTCAACCCACTATATCTCGGCTGTCCTAAGCCCGATTTACAAAATTTTGGCACCTACAGAAATGTATGGGCTTCTAGATTCATGTCAGATTTTTGAAATATTTTTGGGAACTACTGTTTGATTTGTAGTACTTAAAACACCGGAGCAAGTCCTAAAAAAATTTCTAACCGGCGGTAATTTGTAGATAACTTAGAATTTATCGCGATAACCTATAGATTTTTTTATTGTATGATGATCGGATTAGTGTAATCTAACAATTTGCATTGAATTTTTGATTGTTAGCCGTTCAAAGAACTACAATATATTCACATAACTGCGTAGAATACAGAAAAAATACATTTTCAATTATAACTTGAAATTTATCGCGATGACCCAAACATTTTATGATCTTATAATATACTCATATTTAAGGCCTCAAATTTGCAGAACACTGATAATAAATTTCTGTTGGAAAAACTACAATATTTTCAGAAAATAGTGAAAAATACAGGAAAATACAGGTTTTCTACAATTATTTCATATTTATCGCAATGACTCATCAGTTTTATAATTTTAAACTCTTTTTGTGTTCATGAGAAACAAATTTCCTGAGCATCGTTGATCGCTGTTTGTTCAAAGAACTACAATATATTCACAAAACTGCGTAGAATACAGAAAAAAATACATTTTCAATTATAACTTGAAATTTATCGCGATGACCCAAACGTTTTATGATCTTAAAATATACTCATATTTAAGGCCATCAAATTTGCAGAACACTGATAATTAATTTCTGTTGGAAAAACTACAATATTTTCACAAAATAGTGAAAAATACAGGAAAGTACAGGTTTTCTACAGTAATTTCATATTTATCGCAATGACTCATCAGTTTTATAATTTTAAACTCTTTTTGTGTTCATGAGAAATAAATTTCCTGAGCATCGTTGATCGCTATTTGTTCAAAGAACTACAAT
The DNA here is from genome assembly GCF_002204515.2 of Aedes aegypti. Taxonomy (NCBI): domain Eukaryota; kingdom Metazoa; phylum Arthropoda; class Insecta; order Diptera; family Culicidae; genus Aedes; species Aedes aegypti. The sequence goes on along the minus strand of NC_035107.1, from coordinate 163,282,065 downwards.
ATATTCACAAAACTGCGTAGAATACAGAAAAAAATACATTTTCAATTATAATTTGAAATTTATCGCGATGACCCAAACGTTTTATGATCTTAAAATATACTCATATTTAAGGCCATTAAATTTGCAGAACACTGATAATTAATTTCTGTTGGAAAAACTACAATATTTTCACAAAATAGTGAAAAATACAGGAAAGTACAGGTTTTCTACAATAATTTCATATTTATCGCAATGACTCATCAGTTTTATAATTTTAAACTCTTTTTGTGTTCATGAGAAACAAATTTCCTGAGCATCGTTGATCGCTGTTTGTTCAAAGAACTACAATATATTCACAAAACTGCGAAGAATACAGAAAAAAATACATTTTCAATTATTTTGAAATTTATCGCGATGACCCAAACATTTTATGATCTTAAAATATACTCATATTTAAGGCCATCACATTCGCAGAACACTGATAATGAATTTCTGTTGGGTAAGCTACAATATTTTCACAAAATAGTGAAAAATACAGGTTTTCTACAGTAATTTCATATTTATCGCAATGAGTCATCAGTTTTATAATTTTAAACTCTTTGTTTGTTCATGAGAAACAAATTTCCTGAACATCGTTGATCGCTGTTTGTTCAAAGAACTACAATACTTTCACAAAATCTTGTATAATACAGAAAAATCTTAAATTTCTGATGCAATTTATTGATTTGAAGTATCTTTAGTTATGAAAATAAATATATTTACAGAACATTTTTGATGTTTTTTAAAGAACGACAACAGTTTCACAAAACTATGAATAATACAGGGAAATTACGATCCTAACAACAGTTTGAAATTCATTGCAATGATACATGTATTTTGTGATTTTAAAATATTGTCATATTTAGGGTTATCAAGTTTTCACAATATAATCGATGAAATTTTATTGAAAGAACTACAATATTTTCACAAATTACCATATAATACAAAAATATTATGTTGCTACCGAAGTTTGAAAATTTTATCATCTATATAATTTTCTAAATCGTTGTGTATTTTCAATAAAAATAAATGTGCTCAAAATTATTAGAAGCTGTTTGTTCGTTTGTTCCTTTGGAATATTGTAAAACTTTCTAATTATGAAAACATGACCCAATTACTGAACTGTAGCGGAAATAAATCCGAGGTACATTCGATTTGCATAATCTGCTGATTTAGACATAGCGTGATATATTCTAGCCATATTAACAACTTTCAAATGAAGTCGTCTGACTTTATTTTTATGTGGTAAAATTATTCTTTATATTAAAAACACAAGACGCCGTGAGCGGCTATTGGATCAGTAGGTATTTTTTATTTTTCAATAATCGCTCATTCAAAAATTATTATGTATTCTAATTTTTTTGCTGAAGTAGGTATAATTTGACCATAAAAAATAGCAGGATAAATAACGAAATTCTAATTATGTAATGCTTTTTATCCAGTATGTTCGTCACGAAATCTGTTTACCGTGAGCGGAATAGGAAAACTTAGATGCAGTAACAGTTTCAATTAAATATTTTTAATGAATGTTTTTAAAATAATTTCTATATTATCACTGATCATCTATACTTGGAGCTACATTGTAACATAAAAAAAAGTATTGATCGACTCAATAGTTATTTTAAAATGAACCTTCGAACACCTTACTTCCCTCAAATGAGAGGAATATGGTGCACAGATGGTACTCTATTTCTTTTCCCTGCGAAATAGGAAAACTACGGTGATAGTAAACAGTACGATGTGGTTAAACATTAAAATATCTGTAAGTTTTCCATAGCAATAGGTAAAGAAAGTTTTTTACTGCATTCAACATTCTATTGTGATTGTAGTTCTTTTAAGAATAAAATGATAGTATTTTGAAGCAGATTTTTTAAGATGTGTCATGTTCAAATACTATTAAAGTAAAGCTGGTTGAATCGATTCTAACTGTTTAACTTACTACATGGTAGTTAAAAGTATATGCTATTAGTACAATATAAAAGTGACATGAAAATGGGTTTTCAATCAAGCCCTAGCTGAGACAGTGATTAGGGTAACTGCATATTTGAAATATTCACCTTTATATATTTATTTTTAATTCTTATTATTGGTTATTAGATAGATGGATACATGTTTGATGTTCTTGTTTTTTTATGAGAAAGTTTTGAACCATAAAATATAGGTCATTGCGTAAAATTATTAAATTTCAAAAGAGTTCTTAGTTTTGAATAAATTATTTAATGAAAATATTTTAGTTCTTTGAACTAACACGTATCAATTTTCATTTATATTCTTTTCTCGTGAACATGAAAATGGTTTGAATTAATAAAATCAATGTGTCATCGCAATGAATATCAAACTACACTAGATATGAGAAAATTTATAAATTGTAAAATTCATGGGTAATAGCGATTATTTTAAACTATTGCTGAAACTTTTTTTTTCTGTCATATGCTATGCAATTCAATATATATGTTGTAATTCGTTAAATGTACAATTTACAATGAAAAATGTTTGGTAATATGAATTCGAACTTCATTGTTAGATAAGTTCCAAGTTGTGTACAAACAAACGCTAATTTCTTTTAGACTAGCTCCAGTGTTTGTAGTACTACAAATCAAACAATAGATTCCAAGCACATTTCTATAACCGCACATGAATCTACAAATAAGAACAAACTAGGGTTGAAGCGATCCACTTTTTTTAACACCGTCATCCATGTAAGTAAAATATCATTAATTGCGTTATTATAAGTAAATTAAAAAATGATGTCATTGCGACAATAATGGATTAGCTACAATTTGTAGTTGTAAGTCTCAAATATGAGAATAGTTTAAAATAACAAAATCTATGGGTCGTTTCGGTGAGTATTTTTTCTGTATTATTTACAATTTTTTGAGAATGGTTTAATGCTTTGGAGAAACTATAAAATTTGCTCAGTTAATGTATGGTTTATAATATGAAAAAATATAATAAAATCATGAAAATGATAACTCTTTGCCACAATTATCATATTGCAACGTAAATCTGATATATTTCTGTTATAATACATGCAAATATTATCAATAAATAGAAATTGTTATATTACCAATTTTGTAAACTGTTTGTCGTGCTTTGAAAACAGAAATAATAACTGCTCTATTTTTTATATTTATTACGTTGAGAAAATTTCATATCGTAAACACAACTACTATGAAAACGCAACCATAGTCAAAGACTGTTCTGTATTATTCGTGATTTTGTGAAAATTTGGTTAGTTCTTAGAGCAAATAGCCAATATAATTGTTGAGAATGTATGTTTTTTTTTCAAAACTTAATAACGGTTTTGAATAATAAAATCAATTAGTCATCTTGAATAATATGAAACAAGAGCAGAAATAGTATATTCTTGTATTACATGGTATTTTGTGAAAATATTGATGTTTTCTAACGAAATTTCATCGGTTCATTTATACAAGCTTAAAACTCTAAATGATAACATTTTATTTAACATTTTCAAATCATAAAATCCATGGAACATTGTGGTCAATTTCAGGTTGTTATTACGATCTAACTTTTCTGGTGTTCTCCACAGTTTTGTATAAATGTTTAAGATCTTCAGAAATCACTAAAAATGTTCTGTAGATATATTTACTTATGTATATAATTATGCTCCAAACCCTTAAAATGATATGGTCTGGAGGCAATCAGTTATTTGCATTTGGCTGACAAAACGTCGAAAGATGGGAATTGGAAGAGAACGAAATGATCTTGGAAGAATTATTCTCTTCCGAAAGAATAAATAATTCGATATTTTTTCTTATCGATGTGTTATTCCTTTCGACATTTTGACATTCAACGTTTGTTGTATTTTGATACGTTCTATCAATTTATATATGAATCTGAAAAATTTTAAACCGTGGAGATTATAAGAAAATGCGGCAATTTCGAAATTACAGGAGAAATTTTAAATGTTTCTGTATTTTACATGATTCTCGAGCACACTTATTTTTCTTGAATATTTACAACAATTTAGAAAATTATACAGATGATAAAATGTTCAAACTTCGGTAGCAACAGAATATTTTTGTATTATACGGTAATTTGTGAAAATATTGTAGTTCTTTCAATAAAATTTCATCGATTATGTTGTGCAAACTTGGCAACCCTAAATATGAGAATATTTCAAAATCAAAAAACCCATGGATCATTGCAAAAAAAAATCAAACTGTTGTTAGGATCGTATTTTTCCGATATTATTCACAGTTTTGCGAAAATGTTGTCGTTCCTTAAAAAACATAAAAAATGTTTCAAAATATGTTTATTTTTATATCTCACAATTGAAGCATTGTCTTTAGATTGATAAGGTCTAGAGACAACCAATAAATTGCAGAAGAAATTTCAGAATTTAATACAGAAAATTACAATACAAGATTTTGTGAAAGTATTGTAGTTCTTTGAACAAACAGCTATCAACGATGTTCAGAAAATTTGTTTCTCATGAACATACAAAGAGTTTAAAATTATAAAACTGATGAGTCATTGCGATAAATATCAAATTACTGTAGAAAACCTGTATTTTCATGTATTTTTCACTATTTTGTGAAAATATTGTACACTCTTAAAAAAATCTAATTTTACATAAGACTTAATCCTAATTGCACACAAATAATCGAGGACGTAAACATAAATATCACTTATATTTACGTTTTATTCGATGCACACAGAACCCAACATTCATTTTCATGCCACTTCAAAGAAAATAAGTACAGTTTTTAGTTTTACATGAGTCAAACCACGAAAATGGACACAGATCTTAGCTATGAATGTTACAAGACTTAAATTTACATGTTATTTGACTATGTTGATAGCGTCAGGCAATTGACCGAGTCAAACGTCAAGTGTTGGCGGCACCGCTCTTCACGTTTTCAAATTATCTAAAATTTTATTGATTTTGTTCTTTTGTAAAGTAAAACTAACTGTGAATAAAGTGGTTTTATAACAAGTGTTTGTGCAAGAAAACCAGGAAGTGTTGTGTAATGAAGTAAGTTAGAATATGGGTATAGTTTATCTCCCAGTACCGTCACCAACAGCAGCCATCACAATATGAACCTGAACGGGGGAGACAGTAGGTATGGATTTTTTTTCCAATTTTATCAATTGCATGCGGAACAAACGGGATATCAAAATGAATGCAGTGCACCATAGATCTTGAGCCTTTATTTGATCAGCAGTAAGTGTAGCCAGTGCAAATATTGTTGATTAATATTGTGAAACAGCATCCCATAATGAATGGCACAAAATGATCCTTTTCCTGGAAAGTCAACAGATTCAACAGAACAGAAATTCTTTGAATTGAATATGTGTATGGAACATGACCGTGATTTCCTCATTCAAGCACTTCCGCCGATAGTCGCTACAAGGTAAATATTTCCATTGTGTTATTTTGTTAACGAATCCATCGCCATGATCATCATTTTCAATTTTTATTGCATCTGTTCTGAGACCCGCTTCACACAAAAACGAATACACGGCATGACGTGAAAGTAGATCATCGCATCTTACTTTTACGTCATGTCGTGTATTTTTTTTTTGGCTTGGTGTGATCATGTAATTTTAAGATCGGATGTAAATGTATGTCAAATGATTCGCTTCTTTTATGTGCATCTAAGTGGATTGAAATTTACACGAAATTTTCGAAGAGTGTAGCTTACCCAACAGAAATACATTATCAGTGTTCTGCGAATGTGATGGCTTTAAATATGAGTATATTTTAAGATCATAAAATGTTTGGCGCATCGCAATAAATTTCAAGTTATAGTTGAAAATGTATTTTTTCTGTATTCTACGCAGCGATCAACAATGTTCAGGAAATTTGTTTCTAATGAACAAACAAAGAGATTAAAAGTATAAAACTGATGACTCATTGCGATGAATATGAAATTACTGTAGAAAACCTGTATTTTCCTGTATTTTTCACTATTTTGTGAAAATATTGTAGTTTTTCCAACAGAAATTAATTATCAGTCTTCTGCAAATTTGATGGCCTTAAATATGAGTATATTTTAAGATCATAAAACGTTTGGGTCATCGCGATAAATTTCAAGTTATATTTGAAAATGTATTTTTTTCTGTATTCTACGCAGTTTTGTGAATATATTGTAGTTCTTTGAACAAACAGCGATCAACGATGCTCAGGAAATTTGTTTCTCATGAACACAAAAAGAGTTTAAAATTATAAAACTGATGACTCATTGCGATGAATATGAAATTACTGTAGAAAACCTGTATTTTCCTGTATTTTTCACTATTTTCTGAAAATATTGTAGTTTTTCCAACAGAAATTAATTATCAGTGTTCTGCAAATTTGATGGCCCTAAATAGGAGTATATTTTAAGATCATAAAATGTTTGGGTCATCGCGATAAATTTCAAGTTATAATTGAAAATGTATTTTCTCTGTATTCTACGCAGTTTTGTGAATATATTGTAGTTCTTTGAACGGCTAACAATAAAAAATTCAATGCCAATTGTTAGATTACACTAATACGATAATCATACAATAAAAAAATCTATAGGTTATCGCGATAAATTCTAAGTTATCTACAAATTACCGCCGGTTAGAATTTTTTTTAGGACTTGCTCCGGTGTTTTAAGTACTACAAATCAAACAGAAGTTCCCAAAAATATTTCAAAAATCTGACATGAATCTAGAAGCCCATACATTTCTGTAGGTGCCAAAATTTTGTAAATCGGGCTTAGGACAGCCGAGATATAGTGGGTTGAATTTAGCGTTCCAACTGATTTTGAGGCTTCGTCCTCGGTGTGTTAACGAAAACTTTGGCCCTGGGCTTGTTCATCTCGGGACCAACGGCTTTACTTCCCTTCCAAAGGAAGTCGGTACTATGACTTTGACGTCATAGGTGACTATGTCGGGGATGGGATTTGATCCCAGGTCCTCGGCGTCAAAGGCGTGTGTTCTAAACAATACACCAAGTCCAAAAGCAGCAAAAAGTATAGAAAACAAAGTTTCTACCACGGTGTCACGCTCGTTTTTAAACTTTCTCAAACTTACAACACAAGCTCATGGAAGAATGGTAGTTAAGAACTGTCAAAACGTAAACATTTTGGAATACCATTCAAATTTGTAAAGTTTTGTTAATATTATCGTGTCTGTTGCTGAAGTCATTTGAATAACAAGTCAACTACACTCTAATTACATTCCAGAGCTCCATTTTCGTCGATATTCCCCCAAATAACACCAACTACTAAGGGCTCCCGTACACGCCTATTCACTTAGGGATAGTGATTTGTCATGCATTGGCAACGTTTCATGAGGCCATTCATCTCCACTAGTATCTTAACTAGAGACTGTTCTCTTTTCTTAGCCATTCATACTGAGTAAACAGCCCACTAGAGTCTGCCAGTAGGTGAAACACTTAAAAACACTACAGATATAAAACAGCTTGTTTAAACAAAGCACAAGCACCAACATAAGAGCAACAAAAAGTTACAATCATTCATTTCGTCTCACTTTTCTAGATCAATGTTCTTTTTATTATTGAGATATACATTTTGTGAGGAAAAACACACCATAGTAATAGATTAAAATACAGCAAAATGTCGTCTATCATAACTTTTAAGGAATTTCATTAAATAAATTGCGTTATTCTAGTAAATTGTCGAAGTCCAATCCATAAAAGAAGTGTATATTCTACTAAAATGTATATTATTTTTTTAAGAATACCAATGAACCGTTTAATAGCGGCACCATGACAAATGTGAACACGGTCCAAACTACACTTTATTCTTAAGGTGAAACAGTTTGGAATCATCTTCTAAGATTGCAATGAAACTTCAAAGGCACAAATCTCGCGAAGAACGCATCCAACAACAGTGAACTTTTTATTTTGGCTTTGTGCACTAGCATAAATCTTAAAATAAGAATATCAGAAACGTTTGCCAACTATTTCTCCAGTTTAGTGCCTTTGAAAACGTGAGTAGTGGCGGTTCCGGGTCATTTGGCCGAATGCCGTTCGGCCGGACGCTATTTGGCCGAAAGAGTTATTTGGCCGAACGCTATTTGGCCGAATGCCGTTTGGCCGAACGCCATTTGGCCGAATGCCGTTTGGCCGAAGTTGTAAACAATAGTGAACTACAGTTAGCATACATTTGTAATGAATTTCAAAGAACTTGTTCTGCTTATTCTTAAAGAAAGATAAAGCATCATTGATATACATATAATTAGCTCTTTAGTGTTATTTTAAAAAGCAGTCAGTGCTGAAAGAAGAACGTCCTAAATGTAAGCAATCATTCACTTCTTTGCTAGGAATGAGAGCTGGCAGCAGAGGTTTTCGCATCGCGTTTGTAGTCTTGTAGGCCTCTGACAGTAACTAAAACATTTTACGACTTAATCGTCCTTCTGCTGGATTGAGTCGCTTCGATCCCTCGAATCGTACAAAGTAAAATATTTCATAGTTCTAGCAATCACAAGTCTTTGTTTCTTTTTTTCACAACGGAAAACTAGTGAGCTACTTCGACTGAGTCGTTCGGTTTACTGATTTACGCAAGAAACGGTGCAGAGTTCAGTTCACACGTTGTATCCTACATACTTAAATTATTATACGGATTCCTGTGAAATCTCAACAGCTGAACTGTTCGGTGAAATAAATTAACGTAGTACGGTATTTTTTAAAGTATTCGGTAAAAATCACCGTAATCCGATCAATTCCGACGAAATACAGTGTTTTATTTCACCGAACTGTTCAGCTGTTGAGATTACGGTTAAATTCTCCGTAGTGTGTTTAGTGTGTAAGTTAACCGTTGTAATAAAAACCATATTTGAAAAAAAAACTCTTTATGAACAAGCCTTAATTCCAATAGATATGCACACTTCAAAAAAATCATGCGATTTTACGTCTTTTGGATGCACATAAAAGAGGCGAGCCAAATGACGTGAATTTGTGTCACACTTTATATACGATAGTGTCTGATTCGGGAAATGTCAATCATAGTGGCATCATTTTCATGTCCTTCATCATGTAAAATTGCATTTTTCTTCCAATACATCTTTCAGAACCCATTTTTACGTTATTTCATCACTTTTTTTTTGTTCGGAACATAAACCACTGCGACCAATATTTGATCTATTGTAGTATATCCCGTGTCCTTAGTGTTGTGCATGTCGTTTTACTTTGTCACTATCGAGAAGTGATAAAGCATTCGGTTTTCTTACAGTTGTAATTCCTAACTTGATCACAGGAAACGATTCTAACTGAAAGGTTTCTACCTTTCGAAGAGTGTGGTGCATGCACTCTCCACAGGCGCGCTTCTTTATCAGGCAAAATCGGATCCCTCGATAAAGCCAACAAATTACACCGATATTGTCCATGCATCAGAATCCTAGTCCTTACTTCTTCAAACTGGAGATCGAAATAAATAAAAGATTAGAAAACAAATTGTTGAATTCGACTACTTTTTTTCCTTGTCTCAAGATCATTCTCGGCAACTGGGAAAACCGAGACTTGTCACTTTCAACAAGGTTTAAAATGTAACAAGGACTAAAAATGTTCCTTTGATTACTATAACATCCTGTTCTCTTTGTTTGAAGCAGTCAGGACTAGGGTTCACTGGTAGATCTTTACCCCATAACGCACCACGAAAAGGTGATCTACCCGCGTTATGGTTCAATAGATTTCATTACTTACATCATGTGTCATTCAGTCATAATGTGAATTACGTCCGGAGTGATTTTCATTATTTTTAAGAGTGTGGAAAATACTTCACTCCTGAAAGAACAGCCTTTGATCAAAAGAAGGAATAATTGGTTATAAAAAATTAAGCAAGTGTAATGCAAAAAAGAATTTTATCAACATAAATACAAAGAACTGCCGATGGTTTAAAGAAGGTAAAATTACCAATGAAAACATAAGCTAAGTTATTGCCTATATGAATGAAACCAGTTTACCTCGAAAGAAAAGCCTATGTTTAAAAGAAGGAAAAATTATGATGAATTCATTAAAGACCAGTGAATCAATTGTCAACCAACACGCAGCAACAAAGACATTGTCCTGTTCTATTCTTATTGCAACAATTCTATACCGCAATAACGGTTTATCACCACTTGAATAGAATGTGACAATGATCGCTCACCACGTGCCCAGCGCTTTTCTAGACTTTGCATTGCAATTTTCGAGAACTTTCTCCGTGTTGTTAAACATTGCCACATTATCGAAAAGCTATCATAAAACATTTACGATTTTTCGTTTAAAACAACTCATTAATCACGAGATAAAAAAGTAGCAACAATTTTGCCTCCTGTGATTGTCATGATAATTTATCTTTTGATTGTATCATAATCCACAAAAGTTGGGACAAACAGTTGTGAGAGGGCCTGCTTTGTTGTTTGTTTTTCGTCGGTTTTGATGACAATTTGATTCAATGTTAAAGACACTTGAATCCTTAGAACATCATTGATAACTCAGAGACGAAAAACCATCAGCTCAGAGTCTTGCACGATGTGTGGAGTCCACAACTTCGTCCTGATTAGACGGTTCAATTTTATCATTATCGTCCCGCCACCATCTTGCAAATCAACACTTAAGCGTTGTAGCGATTTGATTTTTTTTTTTTGTAATTCGGCCAAATGGCATTCGGCCAAACGACCCGTTCGGCCAAACGACCCGTTCGGCCAAATGGCATTCGGCCAAATGGCGTTCGGCCAAACTGCATTCGGCCAAACGGCGTTTGGACAAATGGCCGGACACCAGTAGGGGTACAAGTCGACCATTGTGACGGATATTTTTGGATTCCGAGATGTTTCACCTTAATAATATAATTGTAGCGTGTGATTAGTACGATTGAGAATGTTTTTTTTTTTCTTCCATTAGTGTGTATATTTATCTTGCTGCGTCAACTATTTAGAGTTCCCTCTTTGTTAGATATTCTTTAAGGCGTTGGATTTGTTAAGAGACAATCTAAAATCATATACAAGATTTTCAATCAAGGATACGGGTCTCATCAGAATCAAAACGTTCCTTACGAGCTGGATCTATGAGTTTCCCAACCGTACCCTGGAGATTCTTTAGGCTATTCTTGGTTCCTAGGGAACTTCTTAGAATTTTTAACGGATTCTTGAGGATGCCTGCACATTTCTAGCGGACACTGAAGGTTTCATGCGGAATCCTGAGAATGTACACTCTTGTGCAAAAGTTTGGGTTCACCCCCTAAAAAACGTACAAAAGTGTTTTGTCCATATGTCTGTGATTACACATCCAATTGAAACTATCTATGGCACATTCGAAAGGCGATGAGTTATAATTACTTCGTATGCATATTTCTAAAGACATGCATACGTATTTCTAAAGACAGTTTTGTATGCGCAATTTTTATTTAAAGTTGACATTTTTCAAAAAAAATACTAAAAAACATGGCTGATTTTCTCAGCATTGGATCTTCCAAAAATTTAAAATCAATGTGTCATTAGAATCATAATCTTATATTCTTTGAAGAGCGTTCACGACATTTTGGCGGAAAAATCTGAAAACTATTCAAAATCGATAAAACAGTCATTCAAATCATCGTGCAAAAGTTTGGATTCACCCCCCAGTATGGTGTATCGTTCAAAGGTTTGGGTTCACCTGAACTTACTTGAAACACGAGAATTCTGTGAAATCTCAAACCAATCATGTACTTGCCATTATTAGTGCACTGGAATTTGCTACCTAATCATCTATCCAATGAAAACTCGTCAATGGCATTCAAGAGGGGATGTATAGAGCATTTCAAGTAGAATTTAATTTTAAAAGTAGATATATATTTAAGAGTAGCATTTTTTTTCAATTGTTTCATGGCGCTTTGTTTCTACTAAAATCTTCTATTTGTAATACTAAAAAAGACTTGCGTTTGAAAAAGCCATGAACTATTGAAATTATTAGCGTTTGAAAAAGCCATGAACTATTGAAATCGGTTGAAAAATGGCAGAGATATTGACGAAAATGTTTGCGTGTGCCTCAGGTGATCCCAAGCTTTTGCACGATACGCATCATACTGAGGGGTGAATCCAAACTTTTGCACGATGACTTGAATGACTGATTCATTGATTTTGATTAGTTTTCAGATTTTTCCGACAAAATTCCGTAAGAATATAAGATTACGATTCTAATTACACAGGTATTTAAAACTTTTGGTTGATCCAATGTTGGGGAAATCAGCCATGTTTTTTCAGTGTGTTTTTCGAAAAATGTCACAACTTTGACTAAAAATTTGGGTAAAAGCACCGGTTTTGGCCAGCCTAAGAGAAAATGTCAATAAAAATGAAATGGGAAGCCGTATTTATACTACAAATATGTCAAATGCAAGCTTTCAATCCATATTATCTGTGTAAAATATCAAAACTGAGCTAAAACCATTTTTTCGCTTTGAAAATCCCGTCGGTCAATATAGGCTAACGGAACCAGTTTCAGCCAGAGATTTAACTTCGGTTCCTAAATTGGCCAATCGCATTGATTTCTCATGAGAGTGGTCAAATTAGGAGTGCCCTGGCTAAATTAGGTGTATGGGAGTTAAAATTATAAGGAAAATGAATTGTTTTTCTTGTGTTTTGAATCAATTTGAACGAGTAAATGAATGTAGCTCTATTATGTGAATGCGATCTACTGAACACAAAAGGTTTCATGCTGATTGGTTATGTAAAACGGTGTATAATCCACTATGGCTTAAACTGGCGTATGGCCGAAACCGGTGCTTCTACCCTATACAAAATTTAAAAACTGTTTTTGGAAAAATACATACGAAGTAAGTATAACTCACTGTCTTTCAAATGCGCCATAGAGAGTTCCGATTGAACGTGTAATAACGTGGATTTCTAAAGGTATTTTGAGAATTTCTGGCGAAATCTTGGGGATTTTGAAAAGGTTTCCGGAGGAATTTGAGGAGTGCTAAGAATAATAAGCTTTTGAAAATATTCAACGGGGACTTCAAAATTTTCAGCAATATCGCAGTGGAATCCCAAGATGTTATTTTTTAGCCAATTCCTTAGCGAAATCCAGAGAATTTCAGGCGAGATCCTACGGTTTCCTAGCAAGGTGCTTCAAAGCCCTTGCGTTTTGCTGTAGATTCCTTAAGAGGTCCTGAATATTCCTTCAGGCTCTTTGGGTTTCATAGCAGGATCCTGTGAATTTCCGTTGATTTTATAAGCAAAGTGTAAACCATATATCAAGCCCAATTATAACTAATTTCAAGTAAAACTTGTAGGAAGCTTGTTTGTGTACTCTACGAAATTAAGAGCAGCAATTATGGATCATGAAATGTAGTAGTTTCAAATCAAATGGAAAAAACCCTACCGCCACAGGTAACTCCGCATCTTCGTCTACGGGAAATTCTAATGGGAAATCACATGACATGTCTGCCTCTGATTTAAATTTTCTAACTGAACAATTGAATCTAATGATTGATGCAATGTTCAAAGCCACCACTATGACTGAAGCAGTCCAAGTAGGTGTAAAATTTACAAATCAAATTGTTATTGGATTACGTTTTTCTAATGGATCCAAATAATAATTAAAATATTTTGAATTGGAATGCTCGTTCTCTGAATGGTAAAGAGGACGAGCTGTTTAATTTTCTTACGGTTATTAACGTGCATATAGCAGTTATTACCGAAACGTATTTAAAACCTGGATCTAAACTCAAAAAAGATCCTAACTTTTTTGTTAATCGTAATGATCGACTTGATGGGGCATGTGGGGGAGTTGCAATCATTCATAGGCGTATAAGACATCAACTGTTTTCATCATTTGAAACTAAAGTTTTTGAAACTTTAGGTGTTTCTTTTTTTTTTTTTTTTAAATCTTTATTTGAGTGTATTTTAACACACGAGGGCTAGTTCTACACTATTTAGGTGTTTCTGTTGAAACACAGTTTGGTAAATATACTTTCATAGCTACCTATTTGCCTTTTCAATGCTCTGGACAGCAAGTTAATTTGCTCCAAACTGACTTGCGTAAATTGACTCGCAATAAGTCAAATGTTTTTGTAATTGGTGACTTTAATGCCAAACATCGGTCATGGAATAATTCTCAAAGTAATTTCAACGGCAGAATTTTATTTGATGAGTGCTCTTCAGGATATTTCTCAATTAAATACCCTGATAGCCCCACATGTTTTTCCTCTTCTAGAAATCCATCTACGATTGATTTGGTCTTAACCGACTCTAGTCATCTTTGTAGCAAACTGATTACTCATGCTGATTTTGATTCTGATCATGTCCCTGTTACATTTCAAATATCCCAAGAAGCGATTCTCAATCCGATCAGCTCCACTTTCAATTATTTACGAGCCGACTGGAATATATATAAAACGTATGTTGACTCTTATCTTGATGTTAACATTTCTTTAGAAACTAAACTTGATATTGACAATGCTCTTGAAACTTTAACAAATTCCATTGTTGAAGCCAGGAGCATTGCAATTCCAAAATGTGAAATAAAATTTGAATCCGTGATAATAGACGATGATCTTAAACTCTTGATCAGTCTTAAAAACGTGAGGAGAAGGCAATTTCAACGCACTCGCGATCCTGCTATGAACATTATTTGGCAGGATTTGCAGAAAGAAATCAAGAAACGTTTTGCTCAATTAAGAAACAAAAATTTTGAAAATAAAATTACCCACATGGACCCTGTCTCTAAGCCCTTTTGGAAATTATCTAAAATCTTGAAAAAACCTCAGAAGCCAATACCGGCATTGAAAGAGGATTTTTATTATTGCTAACTAATTGCGAAAAAGCTCAAAAACTTGCTATGCAGTTTGAAAGTGCGCACAATTTTAATTTAGAACTTACTAGTCCAATTGAAAATGAAGTTACTCAGGAGTTCAAAAATATTCTCAATCAAGAGAACGTTTTCGAAAATGCCTGGGAGACTGATTTGGAAGAAGTGAGAACTATTATTAAAAAATTCAAAAACATGAAAGCTCCTGGCGATGATGGAATTTTCTACATCCTCATCAAGAAACTTCCAGAAAGTAGCTTATCATTTTTAGTTGATATATTTAACAAATGTTTTCAATTAGCATATTTTCCTGACAAATGGAAAAATGCTAAGGCTGTTCCAATTTTAAAACCAGACAAAAATCCTGCAGAAGCTTCTAGCTATCGTCCAATCAGTTTGCTTTCCTCTATTAGTAAACTTTTTGAAAAGGTTATTTTGAACAGAATGATGGCCCACATCAACGAAAATTCAATTTTTGCCAATGAACAGTTCGAATTCCCCAATGGACATTCGACCACTCATCAACTTTTACGTGTAACAAATTTGATCCATTCCAACAAATCTGAAGGCTATTCTACTGGTCTTGATCTTCTAGACATAGAAAAAGCATTCGACAGTGTTTGGCATGAAGGTTTGATTGTAAAATTAAAAAACTTTAATTTTCCAACATACATTGTTAGAATAATTCAAAGTTATCTGTCAAATCGTACACTTCAGGTTAATTATCAGAACTCCAGATCTGAAAGACTTCCTGTAAGAGCTGGCAGCATTTTGGGACCAATATTATACAATATTTTCACATCTGACTTACCTGAGTTACCTGTTTGCGGATGACACAGGCCTCTCCGCCAAAGGACGAAGCCTGCGTGTCATCTGTAGTCGATTGCAAAAATGTTTGGATATTTTTTCTTCATACTTGCAAAAATGGAAGATTTCTCCTAATTCTTCCAAAACTCAACTAATAATATTCCCACATAAACCAAAAGCTTTTTATTTGAAACCTTCAAGTAGACATGTTGTCACGATGAGAGGGGTTCCAATAAATTGGTCAGATGAAGTTAAGTATCTAGGGCTCATGCTAGATAAGAATTTAACTTTCAAAAATCACATTGAGGGCATTCAAGCCAAATGTAATAAATATGTAAAATGTCTCTATCCCCTTATTAATAGAAAATCAAAACTTTGTCTTAAGAACAAGCTTTTGATATTCAAACAAATTTTCAGGCCAGCCATGTTGTATGCTGTACCAATATGGAGTAGCTGTTGTAATACCAGGAAGAAAGCTCTGCAGAGAATTCAAAATAAAATTTTGAAAATGATTCTGAGACTTCCTCCCTGGTATAGTACCAATGAGTTACATAGAATATCCAATGTTGAAACATTGGAACAAATGTCCAATAAAATAATAAATAATTTCAGGCAAAAATCGTTACAATCTTCTATTGCCACGATTAATGCGTTATATGTTTAGGTTAAGTTAGGTTAAGTATATTCAAAGCGTTTTTTTTTCTCTTACAAGCAGGTGAAATCAACTCACCGGTAAAAATTCTGAACTGCTACGGCAAATGAAATGTAATATGTTGTTAACAAAATGTTAATTAAATCTTAAATTTATTTTACCAAATTAGGATGATAGTGTTGTCTAATAACACAGAACACCTAGATATAAGAAATGAATGTAATGTTTGGAATGATACTAATAAAGAAATTAAAAAAAAAATGTAGTAGTTTATGTTTGCCCTTTTGACTGCAATCAATCTTTAATTTTTCATAATTACAATTTTTTATTTTTTCAGAAAAAATATATCAAAGGAGCAATTATAAACCGGATTTTGTCAAGTTTTTCGCTAAAGTTTTAGGCTATAAAACTGATTTTAAATGATAATTAAATTACAAAAAAACAGCTCATTCCGTTTTACAATACCCAGCGCTTTTGTGTTGTTATAAGTCTTTGTGAGACAACAGTAACATATTTTTTTCGTATTCTCACATAGTTTTTAAAAAATGACCAGTTCTTGAATAAAGGTCACTTATGCGATTATTGATTTTACATGGCCCATGTTGGGTACTCAACTCGTTTGGGTATTTACTCGGGAGGCAAATCGCTGCACTTACCTTTACAGAAACACACACACCGACTCACCTCGTGATCGAGCCACCGACAGCCGTGCACGTCGCGGCCACCAGCAGGACGATGGATTGGGATGCCGACAGCTGTACACGTTACAGCCACCAGCTACACTCTCGATGCCGACAACCGTGCACGTCACGGTCACCAGCTCAGGATAACACCGCCAGTAGCCGCGCACACCACAGCCACCAACGAATGCCGACAATCGCGCTCGTCGCGATCACCAGCGCAGGAACATTCTCGGAAGAAGAACCACGGCCAAAAGGCCGATACGCAGTTTTAGCTGGACACACCTCCAGCTTCCAAGATGGGTCGTCGCTTACTCGCCAACGATATTCACCAGGAGTGACGCCGAACCGTGAATATTGACTTAATATTAATTCTTAGCAACTCCCGGCACACTCCTGGGAATCGTCGCTTAGCAAACAAGACAATCTGCCAGCACCACCACAGCAGCTTCGCTCACTGGAACAGCACCGCCGCACACCAATCGTTCGACGAAAGAAGGAAGGAAGAATGCCGAACAAGAAGCAAATCGTTCATCTTGCTCGACAACGCCGGCTCGGATGAACGGCGCACACACACACACACACTCCGCGACGGACTCGCCAACGAATGAAAGGGAAAGAAGGGAGAAATTTGCCAACCGATCGCCTCGTTGACCGGTCTGGCTAACCGTCACCACACTCTTCGGTACTCGTTTAGAATGAAACACTTTCGTTTTCCTTTTGTTCCGTTCGCGGCAATGGTTGTATTGATACTGATAATGTCGGATTTTTTTTTTGCATTAAATTCATGTTTATTTTTCCATTGTGTTTTACAAAAAATATTTTTACAACTTAAGAGTTTGACCAGAGTGGTCCTTCAGCTTTGTTTGCGATGGTGAATTATGGTGGATGTTTTTAAAGAAAATGGTTTTACCCTAGTTATTATTTTGGCCTTATTGGCTCTGGTGGTTATTAAAAGAAAATTTGTTATCCTAGCTACCATTTACAAGACTACAATAAAATTTGATAACCTAGGGGGGAACGAGGTCCCAGATGATCTGCTGGCCAGATTGGTGGCAACGAGCCCTGATTTTCTCGATTGAGTCACCAAAGCGCTCTTCTAAAGTTTTGATCTCGGCCAGACGGTGGACCTCGGTTGTCCTCGTTCTCGGAGGACTGTTGAGGATCATCCGGAGGAACTTATTTTGGGTCCTCTGGAGCCTCAGATGGTGGGTTTTAGCGCAACTCTCCCAGATTGGTACGCCATATTCAATTACTGGAAGAATGACCTGTTTGTAAACAGCAAGCTTGTTCTTCAAAGACAGAGTTGACTTCCGGTTGATCAGTGGGTACAATGCTTTGAGCAAGATGTTGCTTTTAATGACCGTTTTGTCAACCTGAGGGTGTCCACCGAGGGTGATTTTACAATCCTCAACCGGAACAAGTCTGGGGGATTTGGAATAGGGGAAGAGGATGACCTGGGTCTTCGCTGCGTTGATACAGATCTTCCAGCTGTTCAAATAATCTGACAAGACGTTCAGGCCTCTCTGGAGTCGAGATGTTAGTGCTCTCGTGAATCTGCCGCTGTAGACGACTGATGTGTCGTCAGCGAACAGTGACAGAGAGCCGCCTTCAGGGAGCTGAGGCATGTCCGAGGTGAACAGATTGTATAGTAGAGGACCTAAAATACTGCCCTGTGGAACACCTGCGGGGATGTTGTGAGGGTCTGAGTTGGCTCCATTAAGGGAAACCCTGAACGTCCTGTTAAACAGATAGTTTTTGATGATTTTCACCAAATAGGTGGGAAGATTGTATCGGTGCAGCTTGTACACCAGGCCGTCGTGCCAGACGTTGTCGAATGCTTTTTCAACATCGAGCAACGCCATGGCGGAGGATTTGGCAAGGGACTTGTTCCGCCTGAGGATGTTGGTTACTCGAGTCAGTTGGTGCACGGTTGAACGACCGCGTCGAAAGCCACTGTTCCTCGAGCAAGATGTTGTTTTGATCGGCTGCCGAAAGCAGCCGCCAGTTGATCGCTTTTTCAAAGAGCTTTGATAACCTGAGAGAAGGCTGATGGGTCGATAGCTTTTGGGGGAGGAAGGATCCTTCCCAGGTTTCTTAATGGGGATGACTTTTGCTGACTTCCACGACGAGGGAGAGTAGCTAAGTCGGAGGCACTGATTGAAAATCAGTGCCAGATGTTGGTAGAACTGGAGACTCAATTGCTTGAGCTCCAAGTTCAGGATGTTGTCGAAACCTGGGGCCTTCATGTTTTTGGATGTTTTGAGATAGGCCAGCAACTCGTCAGCAGTGATCTCCAACTCCTCCGAGAAGTCATTGGGAGATCGGTGTAGGTTAGCTGCGTGTTCGGAAACAGCAGCTTCGTGTGGGCTAGGAATGTCTAGCCCTAGATTGTGGGAGCTGACGAAATGCCGACCTATCTCAGCAGCCTTCTCCGCAGGGGTTATCAAGCGATCCTTAGAGTCGGTGTTGTCTAATGGGATCAACGGTGGAATAGGTCTGGGTTTGGATTTCAAAAGTTTGGTCATCTTCCAGAATGGCCTAGCACAATCTGGGAGAGAGCGGATCTTATTGGAAAAATCATCGTTCCTGAGGTCCACCATTCTGGCCTTGATTATTTTGGATATGCGATTGACTTCGCTTTTCAACGCAGGCAGACCAGAGCGTTGGTGTTCCTTAAACGAATGAGATCTTTGGTAACACGATCGATAAAAAGGGTGTTGCTCACCTGACCAGATGCTGGTACATGCTGTTCTCGGGCCACGGAGATGGCCTCTTCGACGCTCTGCAGGTGCCGGTCGATGTCTTCAGCGGACGCCAGGGGAGCCTCGTACTGGATGTAAGCGTCGACACACCGCTGGAATTGGCCCCAGTCGACACGGTGGTAGTTGCGCCGGGTGACCCAATGCCGGTTGACCAGGGAACCAACTTCTGCCACCACCGGGTAGTGGTCCGAGCTCAGGTCCTGGTGAACGACCGGTTGGGAGATGTTGTCGGCCATGTTGGTCAGGAAGACATCAATGGTCGCATGGGCCACGGACCGGCTCAGGCGGGTGGATGAATCCGGGCTCAGGATGGTGTAGTGGCCTTCCTCCAGGTCCTGTTGTAGGATGAGGCCGTTCCTATTTCGCCGGGGGTTTTCCCAGGTCTCGTGCCTTGCGTTCAGATCGCCAGCCAGGATGAACTGCCCCTGCCGCCGTGTCAGTTTGACGAGGTCTTGCTTTAGGGCCGCCGATGTTCCGTCGTTGATGTTGGTTTGCTTCGGGCAGTACGCCGCGATGATCGTAATTGGGCCGATGGAGGTTTCCACCCGCGGAGGTTTTTGGCGCGGTAAATGGCTGGGCATGGCGTACCATTGGTACCTCGCGTACCTGCAGGAATAAAATAGACCCCTTTGTGCGATCCTTAGCCTCTTGCCCAGTAACTCCTATCCCTACCTCCTCGTGGTACTGGCCGGGGTACGAGTAACCTTGGGGAAGATCGGGTAACCAACCCCCGGTGGGAACTTTGGTCGTATGCTGACAGGGAAGGGGGGGTTTGCTTTTGCAAACCTGGAGCGTCTGTACTTCACGTTAGGAGCGGCTCACAACAGCGTCTGTTCCCCATGTCAGGGGCGGCTGATCATCGTCCGAGTGCCAGAGGAGGACTCTAAGCTAAACTGCGCACTATGGCCCTCCGAACATTTAGGGGGAATGGTCCTCCGGAAATGTAGGGGGTTAGTGTCAGGCCCTGCAAGCCAACCGTAAAAACACATCAGCACAGGAACGTCAACGAGAGAATACGGACCGGAACAATCGGCAAAGACCACAGCGGCGAATATGGACTAGCGATTGGAAACTCGGTACGTGGAACTGCAAATCTCTCAACTTCATTGGAAGTACTCGCATACTCTCCGATGTACTGAAGACCCGCGGTTTCGACATCCTGCAGAAGCTTCTAGCTATCGTCCAATCAGTTTGCTTTCCTCTATTAGTAAACTTTTTGAAAAGGTTATTTTGAACAGAATGATGGCCCACATCAACGAAAATTCAATTTTTGCCAATGAACAGTTCGAATTCCCCAATGGACATTCGACCACTCATCAACTTTTACGTGTAACAAATTTGATCCATTCCAACAAATCTGAAGGCTATTCTACTGGTCTTGATCTTCTAGACATAGAAAAAGCATTCGACAGTGTTTGGCATGAAGGTTTGATTGTAAAATTAAAAAACTTTAATTTTCCAACATACATTGTTAGAATAATTCAAAGTTATCTGTCAAATCGTACACTTCAGGTTAATTATCAGAACTCCAGATCTGAAAGACTTCCTGTAAGAGCTGGCAGCATTTTGGGACCAATATTATACAATATTTTCACATCTGACTTACCTGAGTTACCTGTTTGCGGATGACACAGGCCTCTCCGCCAAAGGACGAAGCCTGCGTGTCATCTGTAGTCGATTGCAAAAATGTTTGGATATTTTTTCTTCATACTTGCAAAAATGGAAGATTTCTCCTAATTCTTCCAAAACTCAACTAATAATATTCCCACATAAACCAAAAGCTTTTTATTTGAAACCTTCAAGTAGACATGTTGTCACGATGAGAGGGGTTCCAATAAATTGGTCAGATGAAGTTAAGTATCTAGGGCTCATGCTAGATAAGAATTTAACTTTCAAAAATCACATTGAGGGCATTCAAGCCAAATGTAATAAATATGTAAAATGTCTCTATCCCCTTATTAATAGAAAATCAAAACTTTGTCTTAAGAACAAGCTTTTGATATTCAAACAAATTTTCAGGCCAGCCATGTTGTATGCTGTACCAATATGGAGTAGCTGTTGTAATACCAGGAAGAAAGCTCTGCAGAGAATTCAAAATAAAATTTTGAAAATGATTCTGAGACTTCCTCCCTGGTATAGTACCAATGAGTTACATAGAATATCCAATGTTGAAACATTGGAACAAATGTCCAATAAAATAATAAATAATTTCAGGCAAAAATCGTTACAATCTTCTATTGCCACGATTAATGCGTTATATGTTTAGGTTAAGTTAGGTTAAGTATATTCAAAGCGTTTTTTTTTCTCTTACAAGCAGGTGAAATCAACTCACCGGTAAAAATTCTGAACTGCTACGGCAAATGAAATGTAATATGTTGTTAACAAAATGTTAATTAAATCTTAAATTTATTTTACCAAATTAGGATGATAGTGTTGTCTAATAACACAGAACACCTAGATATAAGAAATGAATGTAATGTTTGGAATGATACTAATAAAGAAATTAAAAAAAAAATGTAGTAGTTTATGTTTGCCCTTTTGACTGCAATCAATCTTTAATTTTTCATAATTACAATTTTTTATTTTTTCAGAAAAAATATATCAAAGGAGCAATTATAAACCGGATTTTGTCAAGTTTTTCGCTAAAGTTTTAGGCTATAAAACTGATTTTAAATGATAATTAAATTACAAAAAAACAGCTCATTCCGTTTTACAATACCCAGCGCTTTTGTGTTGTTATAAGTCTTTGTGAGACAACAGTAACATATTTTTTTCGTATTCTCACATAGTTTTTAAAAAATGACCAGTTCTTGAATAAAGGTCACTTATGCGATTATTGATTTTACATGGCCCATGTTGGGTACTCAACTCGTTTGGGTATTTACTCGGGAGGCAAATCGCTGCACTTACCTTTACAGAAACACACACACCGACTCACCTCGTGATCGAGCCACCGACAGCCGTGCACGTCGCGGCCACCAGCAGGACGATGGATTGGGATGCCGACAGCTGTACACGTTACAGCCACCAGCTACACTCTCGATGCCGACAACCGTGCACGTCACGGTCACCAGCTCAGGATAACACCGCCAGTAGCCGCGCACACCACAGCCACCAACGAATGCCGACAATCGCGCTCGTCGCGATCACCAGCGCAGGAACATTCTCGGAAGAAGAACCACGGCCAAAAGGCCGATACGCAGTTTTAGCTGGACACACCTCCAGCTTCCAAGATGGGTCGTCGCTTACTCGCCAACGATATTCACCAGGAGTGACGCCGAACCGTGAATATTGACTTAATATTAATTCTTAGCAACTCCCGGCACACTCCTGGGAATCGTCGCTTAGCAAACAAGACAATCTGCCAGCACCACCACAGCAGCTTCGCTCACTGGAACAGCACCGCCGCACACCAATCGTTCGACGAAAGAAGGAAGGAAGAATGCCGAACAAGAAGCAAATCGTTCATCTTGCTCGACAACGCCGGCTCGGATGAACGGCGCACACACACACACACACTCCGCGACGGACTCGCCAACGAATGAAAGGGAAAGAAGGGAGAAATTTGCCAACCGATCGCCTCGTTGACCGGTCTGGCTAACCGTCACCACACTCTTCGGTACTCGTTTAGAATGAAACACTTTCGTTTTCCTTTTGTTCCGTTCGCGGCAATGGTTGTATTGATACTGATAATGTCGGATTTTTTTTTTGCATTAAATTCATGTTTATTTTTCCATTGTGTTTTACAAAAAATATTTTTACAACTTAAGAGTTTGACCAGAGTGGTCCTTCAGCTTTGTTTGCGATGGTGAATTATGGTGGATGTTTTTAAAGAAAATGGTTTTACCCTAGTTATTATTTTGGCCTTATTGGCTCTGGTGGTTATTAAAAGAAAATTTGTTATCCTAGCTACCATTTACAAGACTACAATAAAATTTGATAACCTAGGGGGGAACGAGGTCCCAGATGATCTGCTGGCCAGATTGGTGGCAACGAGCCCTGATTTTCTCGATTGAGTCACCAAAGCGCTCTTCTAAAGTTTTGATCTCGGCCAGACGGTGGACCTCGGTTGTCCTCGTTCTCGGAGGACTGTTGAGGATCATCCGGAGGAACTTATTTTGGGTCCTCTGGAGCCTCAGATGGTGGGTTTTAGCGCAACTCTCCCAGATTGGTACGCCATATTCAATTACTGGAAGAATGACCTGTTTGTAAACAGCAAGCTTGTTCTTCAAAGACAGAGTTGACTTCCGGTTGATCAGTGGGTACAATGCTTTGAGCAAGATGTTGCTTTTAATGACCGTTTTGTCAACCTGAGGGTGTCCACCGAGGGTGATTTTACAATCCTCAACCGGAACAAGTCTGGGGGATTTGGAATAGGGGAAGAGGATGACCTGGGTCTTCGCTGCGTTGATACAGATCTTCCAGCTGTTCAAATAATCTGACAAGACGTTCAGGCCTCTCTGGAGTCGAGATGTTAGTGCTCTCGTGAATCTGCCGCTGTAGACGACTGATGTGTCGTCAGCGAACAGTGACAGAGAGCCGCCTTCAGGGAGCTGAGGCATGTCCGAGGTGAACAGATTGTATAGTAGAGGACCTAAAATACTGCCCTGTGGAACACCTGCGGGGATGTTGTGAGGGTCTGAGTTGGCTCCATTAAGGGAAACCCTGAACGTCCTGTTAAACAGATAGTTTTTGATGATTTTCACCAAATAGGTGGGAAGATTGTATCGGTGCAGCTTGTACACCAGGCCGTCGTGCCAGACGTTGTCGAATGCTTTTTCAACATCGAGCAACGCCATGGCGGAGGATTTGGCAAGGGACTTGTTCCGCCTGAGGATGTTGGTTACTCGAGTCAGTTGGTGCACGGTTGAACGACCGCGTCGAAAGCCACTGTTCCTCGAGCAAGATGTTGTTTTGATCGGCTGCCGAAAGCAGCCGCCAGTTGATCGCTTTTTCAAAGAGCTTTGATAACCTGAGAGAAGGCTGATGGGTCGATAGCTTTTGGGGGAGGAAGGATCCTTCCCAGGTTTCTTAATGGGGATGACTTTTGCTGACTTCCACGACGAGGGAGAGTAGCTAAGTCGGAGGCACTGATTGAAAATCAGTGCCAGATGTTGGTAGAACTGGAGACTCAATTGCTTGAGCTCCAAGTTCAGGATGTTGTCGAAACCTGGGGCCTTCATGTTTTTGGATGTTTTGAGATAGGCCAGCAACTCGTCAGCAGTGATCTCCAACTCCTCCGAGAAGTCATTGGGAGATCGGTGTAGGTTAGCTGCGTGTTCGGAAACAGCAGCTTCGTGTGGGCTAGGAATGTCTAGCCCTAGATTGTGGGAGCTGACGAAATGCCGACCTATCTCAGCAGCCTTCTCCGCAGGGGTTATCAAGCGATCCTTAGAGTCGGTGTTGTCTAATGGGATCAACGGTGGAATAGGTCTGGGTTTGGATTTCAAAAGTTTGGTCATCTTCCAGAATGGCCTAGCACAATCTGGGAGAGAGCGGATCTTATTGGAAAAATCATCGTTCCTGAGGTCCACCATTCTGGCCTTGATTATTTTGGATATGCGATTGACTTCGCTTTTCAACGCAGGCAGACCAGAGCGTTGGTGTTCCTTAAACGAATGAGATCTTTGGTAACACGATCGATAAAAAGGGTGTTGCTCACCTGACCAGATGCTGGTACATGCTGTTCTCGGGCCACGGAGATGGCCTCTTCGACGCTCTGCAGGTGCCGGTCGATGTCTTCAGCGGACGCCAGGGGAGCCTCGTACTGGATGTAAGCGTCGACACACCGCTGGAATTGGCCCCAGTCGACACGGTGGTAGTTGCGCCGGGTGACCCAATGCCGGTTGACCAGGGAACCAACTTCTGCCACCACCGGGTAGTGGTCCGAGCTCAGGTCCTGGTGAACGACCGGTTGGGAGATGTTGTCGGCCATGTTGGTCAGGAAGACATCAATGGTCGCATGGGCCACGGACCGGCTCAGGCGGGTGGATGAATCCGGGCTCAGGATGGTGTAGTGGCCTTCCTCCAGGTCCTGTTGTAGGATGAGGCCGTTCCTATTTCGCCGGGGGTTTTCCCAGGTCTCGTGCCTTGCGTTCAGATCGCCAGCCAGGATGAACTGCCCCTGCCGCCGTGTCAGTTTGACGAGGTCTTGCTTTAGGGCCGCCGATGTTCCGTCGTTGATGTTGGTTTGCTTCGGGCAGTACGCCGCGATGATCGTAATTGGGCCGATGGAGGTTTCCACCCGCGGAGGTTTTTGGCGCGGTAAATGGCTGGGCATGGCGTACCATTGGTACCTCGCGTACCTGCAGGAATAAAATAGACCCCTTTGTGCGATCCTTAGCCTCTTGCCCAGTAACTCCTATCCCTACCTCCTCGTGGTACTGGCCGGGGTACGAGTAACCTTGGGGAAGATCGGGTAACCAACCCCCGGTGGGAACTTTGGTCGTATGCTGACAGGGAAGGGGGGGTTTGCTTTTGCAAACCTGGAGCGTCTGTACTTCACGTTAGGAGCGGCTCACAACAGCGTCTGTTCCCCATGTCAGGGGCGGCTGATCATCGTCCGAGTGCCAGAGGAGGACTCTAAGCTAAACTGCGCACTATGGCCCTCCGAACATTTAGGGGGAATGGTCCTCCGGAAATGTAGGGGGTTAGTGTCAGGCCCTGCAAGCCAACCGTAAAAACACATCAGCACAGGAACGTCAACGAGAGAATACGGACCGGAACAATCGGCAAAGACCACAGCGGCGAATATGGACTAGCGATTGGAAACTCGGTACGTGGAACTGCAAATCTCTCAACTTCATTGGAAGTACTCGCATACTCTCCGATGTACTGAAGACCCGCGGTTTCGACATCGTAGCGCTGCAGGAGGTGTGCTGGACAGGAGCATTGGTGCGAACGTTTAGAGGTAATCATACCATCTACCAGAGCTGCGGCAACACACGCGAGCTGGGAACAGCTTTCATAGTGATGTGTGATATGCAAAGGCGCGTGATCGGGTGGTGGCCGATCAATGAACGAATGTGCAAGTTAAGAATCAAAGGCCGATTCTTTAACTTCAGCATAATCAACGTGCATAGCCCACACTCCGGAAGCACTGATGATGACAAGGACGCATTTTACGCGCAGCTCGAACGCGAGTACGACCGCTGCCCAAGCCACGACTTCAAGATCATCATAGGAGATTTGAACGCTCAAGTTGGCCAGGAGGAGTTCAGACCGACGATTGGAAAGTTCAGCGCCCACCGGCTGACGAACGAGAACGGCCTACGACTGATAGATTTTGCCGCCTCCAAGAACATGGCCATTCGTAGCACCTATTTCCAGCACAGCCTCCCGTATCGGTACACCTGGAGATCACCTCAGCAGACAGAATCGCAAATTGACCACGTTTTGATCGATGGACGGCACTTCTCCGACATAACCGACGTCAGAACCTATCGTGGCGCCAACATTGACTCTGACCACTACCTGGTGATGGTGAAACTGCGCCCAAAACTATCCGTCATCAACAGTGTACGGTACCGACGCCCGCCCCGGTACAATCTCGAGCGGCTGAAACAACCGGATGCCGCCAATGCGTACGCGCAGCATCTTGAGGCAGCGTTGCCGGATGAGGGCGAGCTCGATAGGGCCCCTCTTGAGGACTGCTGGAGGACAGTCAAAGCAGCCATTAACGACGCTGCCGAAAGCGTTGTCGGATATGTGGAACGGAGCTCAAGAAACGATTGGTTCGACGAGGAGTGCCAGGAGGTTTTAGAGGAGAAGAATGCAGCGCGGGCTGCAATGCTGCAGCATGGTACGCGGCAAAACGTGGAACGATACAGACTGAAGCGGAAACAGCAAACCCGCCTATTCCGGGACAAAAAGCGCCGCCTGGAAGAGGTGGAATGCCAAGAGATGGAGTTGCTGTACCGTTCTCAAGAAACGTGGAAGTTCTATAAGAAGCTCAACACATCCCGCAAAGGCATCGTGCCGCGAGCTTAGATGTGCCGGGATAAGGATGGGAGCATCTTGACGGACGGACGCGAGGTGATCGAAAGGTGGAAGCAGCACTACGATGAACACCTGAATGGCGCAGAGAACACAGGCACAGAAGGTCAGGACAGCGAAGGCGATGGCTACGTCAGCACAGCGGACAGCGGAAATCAACCAGCTCCCACGATGGGGGAAGTTAAGGATGTCATTCAACAGCTCAAGAACAACAAGGCCGCTGGCAAGGATGGTATCGGAGCCGAACTCATCAAGATGGGCCCGGATAGGTTGGCCGCTTGTCTGCATCGGCTGATAGGCAGAATCTGGGAAACGGAACAGCTACCGGAGGAGTGGAAACAAGGCGTTATATGCCCTATCTACAAAAAGGGCGACAAACTGGAGTGTGAAAATGATCGTGCAATCGTGCAAACGCCGCCTACAAAGTGCTAGCCCAGATTCTCTTCCGTCGTCTATCACCTATAGCAAACGAGTTCGTGGGCAGTTATCAAGCAGGTTTCATCGACGGCCGCTCGACAACGGACCAGATCTTTTCCGTGCGGCAAATCCTCCAGAAATGCCGTGAGTACCAGGTCCCTACGCACCATTTGTTCATCGATTTCAAGGCGGCATACGATAGTATCGACCGCATAGAGCTATGGAAAATCATGGACGAGAACATTTTTCCCGGGAAGCTCACAAGATTGATCAGAGCAACGATGGACGGTGTGCAAAACTGCGTGAAGATCTCGGGCGAACACTCCAGTTCTTTCGAGTCTCGGCGGGGACTACGACAGGGCGACGGACTTTCGTGCCTGTTGTTCAATATTGCGCTTGAAGGTGTTATGCGGAGAGCCGGACTTAACAGTCGAGGCACGATTTTCACGAGATCCGGACAATTTGTTTGCTTCGCGGACGACATGGATATTATTGGGAGAAAATTTGAAACGGTGGCAGATTTGTTCACCCGCCTGAAACGCGAAGCAACAAGAGTCGGGCTAATGGTGGATGCGTCGAAAACAAAGTACATGCTGGTTGGCGGAACTGAGCGCGACATAGCCCGCCTATGAAGCAGTGTTACGATAGACGGGGATACCTTCGAGGTGGTGGACGAGTTCGTCTACCTCGGATCCTTGTTGACGGCTGACAACAATGTTAGTCGGGAAATACGAAGGCACATCATCAGCGGAAGTCGTGCCTACTATGGGCTCCAGAAGAAACTGCGGTCAAGAAAGATTCACCCCCGCACCAAATGCACGATGTACAAAACGCTCATAAGACCGGTAGTCCTCTATGGGCATGAGGCGTGGACTATGCTCGAGGAGGACTTGCAAGCTCTTGGGGTTTTCGAACGCCGAGTGCTAAGGACGATCTTCGGCGGCGTGCAGGAGAATGGCGTGTGGCGGCGAAGGATGAACCACGAGCTCGCTCAACTCTACGGCGAACCCAGTATCGTGAAGGTAGTTAAAGCTGGAAGGATACGCTGGGCAGGGCATGTTGCAAGAATGCCGGACAACAACCCTGTAAAGATGGTGTTCGCCACGAATCCGGTCGGAACAAGAAGGCGTGGGGCGCAGCGAGCTAGGTGGATTGACCAGGTACACCAGGACCTGCAGAGCGTGGGTCACAGTCGAGGATGGAGAGAAGCAGCCATGAACCGAGGGAATTGGCGAAATATTGTTGGCGAGGCTTTATCAAGATAATTGATGTAAAGCCAAATAATCTAGGTTTCCACCCGAACACCTACGGCCTCGATGACTTGGAGTTGGAAGCTCGGCAGCAGGGTGCAGTTTACGTTCCTCCGCAGAGCAACCGCAACGCCTCCACCTTCGGATCCGCACCGGTCAAGCCGCACGAGCCGGAAGTCGGGAATGAAGATGTTAACTTCCGGCTTGAGGTGCGTCTCCGTTATCACGGCTATGTCGATGCCTTTCTGGTCCAGGAAGGCGGACAACTCTCGGTTTTTGCTCCGGAGGGAGCAAGCGTTCCAGTTGAGGATCTTGGTGGTGGCCTCACGGGCCATATTTGGCGAGAAAGGCGAATACCACCGAGTTGGCGGCGTTGATCTGCTCCGTCTTGGAACGGCAGGCGCGCAGCCGTTGGAACAAGTCCCTGGTGTACTCCAACATTTGCTCCGGAGTATACAGGGAGCCGTCGTCGGAGGGAGGAGTGCCGGGGGCACTGCGTCCAGGATTCCCCCATCCAGGAGGGGGCGCATTCTGCACCGGTGGGGCGGCGGCGGCGGCCGCGAGGCGATGCTGAACAGAAGGGGCCGGCTGGCGGGATGCTTGCTTGTGATGGTTGATGGAAGCGGTGGCAGATTGGGCACTTGGTACCGGGGCGTCGGGAAGTGCTCCTCAGTCATCGGTGGAGGTGGTTGGCGCTGACGTTGCCGTCCCAGCTTCTTGGCGGATGCTTGCTGGCGGATTGCCAGAAATTCCGCACGATTGGGGCAGTTGCGGCTGCTGCCCTCGTGGTTTGCACCGCAGTTGGCGCACTTCGGTTCGGTGCCCTCCATCGGTTGGCAAGTCGTAGTGGCGTGCGCGCCGGCACATTTGCCACAGCGGGGCTTCATGTGGCAGTTCCGTGTACCGTGTCCGAGCGCAAGGCAGTTGCCACACTGCGTCACGTCCCGTTTCTTCGGGCGGTAGCGCTCCCATTCCACCACGATGTGGAAGAGCGCTCTCACCCTCGTCAGACCCGCCATGGTGGTAGACCCCTTCTCCAAATGGGCCAGGTAGAGCTGGTCCCGGTGTCGTCCTCCTTGTGCTCGCCGGATGGGGAACACACTCGTCGGCTTGAGTCCAGCCGCCTTCATCTCATCGATGATGGCCTCCGGGGTGAACTCCGGCAGCCCTCGGACGAGAACTTTCAACGGCTTGCTACCGGGGGCATCGTGGGTGTAGAATTCCACCCCTTTTGCCTTCAGCAGCTTGCCGGCCTTGTCGAAATCGGCGCCGGAGGCGCACATGATCTTAGTGCCGGTATGGCACAGCTTGAACAGCGGCCGGATGTTGTTGGCCGCTAGCTCGGATCGCAGCGCCGAGAGGTCCTTCGACGCCGTGAAGAGGGAGGGAACTTTTGCGCCCGGGGGGGCTTGGTCCACAGGCAGGGAGGCAAACTTGTTGTTTGCCAGCAACCTGCTGTATGCCGCCGGGTTGGCATCTTCATTCCTGGCTCGTTTCGGCGCGCTGGTCTGCCCGCTGTCGGCCAGCGGGGCGGGGGTCGAGGCGGAGTCCGCCTTTTGCTTCCGATTGCGACCCATCACTATGGGCCGCGGTTGCTCTGCTTCAGCTAGCAGAGATGCTTTCTGGCTAGCCACCCCTAGGAGGTAGGTTAGCGCCGGAGAGCAGTCGCGGGAGCGGGAAATCGCGAATAAAGTGCACTTCGCACACGCACGGAAGATAATTCGAACTTGTGTCTCGCAACTCAAAAAGAACACGCAACCGTTCACAACGGCAGTTCGATTCGGAATGATGATAATTTCGGTACAATGAATGCATATTTATATTTTTCCTCTACAGTAAAAAACGGCAGACGACACTCGTCGCTCTGCGTGATAGGCTCCGCCTATTCGGAGCACATCCAAGAAAAATTGCGTCTGACGC
Organism: Aedes aegypti; assembly: GCF_002204515.2. Taxonomy (NCBI): domain Eukaryota; kingdom Metazoa; phylum Arthropoda; class Insecta; order Diptera; family Culicidae; genus Aedes; species Aedes aegypti. Next base: position 163,250,833 of record NC_035107.1, on the reverse strand, counting down.
AATCGCTCGCAGGGTTGTGACGGAGAGACGAATAAACGTTCGCATATAAATTTTTCTGCACGCGTAGGGCGCGTACAGCCCACTCTTAGAAATAGTGTACATAAAACTTCTAAAAAATCATTGACGACATTGAGACTCAAGAAGTAAGTGACGAGTTTCACGCCAACTCGACAAAGGGATTGGCAGTACCTCTTCAGAATTCAATGAAACTTTCTGGGTGTGAAGACTATGTGAAACTAAGATACTTTACATACTTTGTTTTTTCAAAATCGATCTAGACTAACATTTGGAAGGGTAAATCTTTTTATGGGGGACTGTCGTGAAATTTCCTGAAGTTTTAGAGAAAAATATTTATTTATTTTTTTACTCCTTTATTAATATCATTCCAAATATTACATTAATTTCTTATATCTAGGTACCGTCGTTGGGGGTGACAATGGGTCAAAAAGGGATATGTGCGATTTATTTTTTGAATAACTATCGCAATTTAACTCCAACAAACTTCAAATTTGGTGTGTATGTACTTTGATGGTACATTAACAACTGTTCAAAAAATTAAAGACATATATTTATTCACAGCGGCACCACAAGTGAATGAAAAATGACCCAATCTCACCCCATAGAGGGGGTGACATTGGGTCACTGTAATTAAAATAACTTGTTTTTGAGAATATGATTTCAAAACCATTCACAACTGAAAAATATTGATAAAAAAAACGATGCAAACAAGACAAACAGATATCTAAGATGTTTCACAAGTATGATAAACCCACTTAAAAGAAAGATTATACAGAAAATTGAAGAGCTATGAGAAAAAATATGTAAACCCAACATTTATCGTCAAGTTTACATAAATTTTCTTGGTTTTTCCCCCAAATTGTCTTCAAAGTCTCATACCCATTGCTAAAAAGCCCATTCAGTTTCCCCAAAGGTGTACTGAAACAGTGATTATTTTAAACCTTCGCAAATAGTTAAGTTTCGGTGCGACATTCCACGATCAATAAATTTCAGGCAGAAGTTGACGTCATTATCCCAGTATTTCAGCGATCTAACTCATTTGTACTTCCGCGAGATGTTTCTATTATATGAAAACACTCATAAATAATCAAATTTAGAAAAAAAACACCCTTTTGATAAAAATTTACGATGTTGCTGCGCACGAATCACAGTTGCTGGTTTGAGAAGTTGTCAAAATGCGTTATATTGTTTATTTATTTATTTATTTATTTGATTAATTCATCTGACAGTTGTCTACATGAATATACTTAATAGTTATTGTAGTATCCTTGAACTAGTCACCCTCCGTTTAAAGCATCCAGTAGTCTCTCCGAAGTCAAACAGCTCTTCAACTAAAGAAAAGGTTCGCAAACATGCGGTCAGTGGTTCGTTACAGCCATAAGAAGTGCGGTGAAATCTTGTTGTCAACATAGTTGAAGACCTTAATTGCCTGCCAATTGTACGGAAGTTGACACGAGTTAGAAGCGCAGGTGCATCGATCTCTCCATTCAGCAGTTTAGCAACGAAAATAGATTGTTGGATACTTCGCCGTCGCTGCAGTGAATCAAGTCCTAGAAGCCGGCATCGCTCATTATACGGTGGTAGGTTTTGTGGATCTCGCCAAGGCAGACTTCGTAGCGCAATACGGATGAATCTGCGCTGAATACGCTCGATTCTGATATTCCATGACAGATGATAAGGAGTCCATATAATCGAAGCATTTTCGAGTATTTCGAGTACTAATGCACAATAGAGAGTTTTGAGGCAGTGCGGGTCAGTGAACTCACGAGAAACTTTCGTAACAAAGCCAAGTTGACGAGATGCTTTTGAGATCATGCTCGAAATATGTTGATTGAAGCTGAGTTTAGCATCCAGGATGATACCTAAATCACTTATCTGATCGACTCGTTCAAGTACGTTCCCTTCAATGCGATAATCAAAGATGGTGGGATTTTTTGATCGGTGGAATGTTATAACCATGCATTTAGAAACGCTTATTAAGAGCTTGTTCAATCTACACCAGTCTGCAAAAGTATTTATTAGACCTTGAAGCCGCCTACAGTCCTCAACAGATTTGACAGTAAGATACATTTTCAGGTCATCGGCATATATAAGTACGTATTCGGAACCCAAAAGAAGTGCAACATCGTTAAAGAACAATGCGAAAAGCAGAGGGCCAAGATTGCTTCCTTGTGGGACACCTGAACTATTGCTGAATGCACGCGAAACAGCGGAATCAAGCTTAACTCGCAGAATTCGGTTAGATAAATAGCTTTCCAACCATGACAAAAGTCAATCAGATATGCCAATGCGAGAAAGTTTACACAGAAGAATACGGTGATCTATAACGTCGAAGGCGGCCTTCAAGTCCGTATACGCAGCGTCAACCTGCGCTTTAGTTTCAATCTGTGAGATGCATGCGCTGGTGAAATCGAGCAAGTTTGATGTGACAGATCTCCCTGGCATAAATCCGTGCTGATTCACTGAGATGTAGCTCTTGCTGTAGTTGAGAATGACACTGCTGACAACAATTTCAAACAGCTTCGATCCGGCAGAAAGGCTTGTTATTCCTCTGTAGTTCTTCACATTTCTTTTATCACCTTTCTTGAAAACGGGAAACATGAAAGATTGTTTCCACATATCAGGAAAGGTTTTCTGCTCAAAAGACGTATTGAATATACGACTTAAGGGAACGGCTAGAGAGGCAATACAGCGACGAAAAATTACTGCAGGCACACCATCTGGACCTGGTGAGTACGAACTTTTTAATTTCCTGGAGGCGGTGATAATCATATCTGACGTAATATTGAAGATATCAATGTCGACAGCGTCAGTAGGAAGATTCGACGCTGCAGCATCGGCTTCCTGTTGAGAAGTACTACCTGGTGAGAAAACGGATGCAAAAAACTCGCAAGATTCTTCCACTGAAGCCGATTCAGTTTCGTCGAGATAAACGTTGGACGGGATGGACGGACTATTTCGTTTTGAATTCACAAATCCCCAGAAATTTTTCGGGTCTCTACGAATGCCAGCTTGAACACGCGAAACGTGTGACTTATACAAGAAAGTATTCAACCGATGATAAGAGTCAGCAGCTGTTTTGAAGGCTCGTTGATTTTCGGCAGACCGATGTCTACGAAGCTTTCTTTGTTTGGCATTCCGATCACGCTTCAACCTACGCAGTTCTGAAGTGCTCCATACTGGTTGAACTGGTTGCCTTTTTACAGGGAGGTTGTCATTAAGCCAAGAGCAAATAGCGCGACAGAAACGCTCCGTCATTTCGTTCACATCCTGTACATTCAACAACTCGTTCCAATTCACGTTTGACAAGTACTCGGTAAGCGCAACAAAATCGAGCCGACGATAGTTTAGCACTCTGGATTCTCGATGACTAGAAATGCTACGTTGCGTTGATGAAGCAGCCACGGAAATATCTAACGGAGGGTGATGAGGATCGATAGGCAGTAACGGGAAGTCAGCTCTCAAGACGTTGATGTCTCCGGAAGTGGAAAATACAAGGACCAGAACTCTGCCGAGATGATTGAGATGGTTGTTAGCTTGTGTCATGTTGAGGAAGTCGAAACCGTCAACTAAAGCAGCGGCGGCAGGGGGTAGGACACGAGAACCGTTGGGGGTAAGACCTTCGGTACCAACCGTCCATGACAATCGCGGTTGATTGTAATCCCCGCATACTATAACTTTATCATCCGAGGAGCTTTTGTCACACAGCTCTTGCACAGATGCGATATGTGCCTCAATGGTTGAAACATCCTGGCTTCGATCAGGGGGAATGTAGACTACCATCAGTTTCAGCTTTTGTCCCTTGATAATAGAAGATACGCAAATTTGTTCCAAGTTATGGCCGTTACTTAGTTCAATCAATGAGCTAGGATACTGCTGACCAACAGCAATGAGACAGCCACCGAAACATGTCTTATGGCTATTTCTGGTGCTGCGATCACAGCGGTATACATTGTAGATAGTACCAAAGAGCTGTATAGAGTTGATGCAATCGTCTAAACCAGTTTCAGTTAGAATAATGACATCGAGGTTGCAGTCATTGGTGGCGAGGTAGAAATCGTCAATCTTCGTTCTTAACCCACGAACGTTCTGGTAATACAGCCAAATGTTGTCAGCTTGAAACGGAGAACTGGTAGCGATGATAGTATTGTCGACAGGGAGTGATGAGCTAGAAGCGGTCATTACATCAACGATTGCATTGTTCGATAAAGTAGCGTACTTGCCATTGACGGAAGATTGGAAGAACCCTGCCGTGTTATTCAATGCACGGAATACTCAAGTAGACTTGTTTGATGTTTCAGGGATGCTGTATATAGAAAGAATAAAAACATCCTAATGAAAAAAGAGAGCACCCGGCACCGTAAAATGTCAAAAAAGTGGATTTGGAATTTCATTTACTATCGTTCTTGCTTGACCCAATGTCAACCCCATTTTCAATGTTTAGACATCGTACGAAAAATATTTTTTGTGGGAAAATCAAACAGATTCCGGAAAATACCTGTGATGTGTAATGAAAAGACTTTCAACATTCTACTAATACAACGATAGAGGCTAGAGTACATGCGTGATACTTTGTACAGGAGAAATTTAATGTTGTAAATTTTATATAGTTTCAACATGCAAGTTTATTGATGTAGTAAACAAAATCTACTATTTCTTAAAAAGTATATCGTTATAAATTATGTGTAATAATATGTTCCCTATCATATGAATTATTAATTTTAATAATATCAGCGTTATTAGCTGAAATATTTCACAAAACATGTTTTTCCGTTTTGACCCAATCTCACCCCCTAGACCCATTGTCACCCCCATCGACGGTATTTCAATTAGTACAATATTTACTTAAGAGCTACAAAACAATGTTTCATTTTCTTCCTGAACATACAATCTCCCTTCTTATTTGATAGTTAATAATAGACCTCTGACAGTCTCGAAGGACTGGTATCGAGGTCTTTCTATAACGTTTAGCAATGCATGCAAGTTATGTATTATGGATCAAACTAAGCTCATAAGGAATTCTTTTAGTGCTTTTTTAAATCTATAAATTGGAACTGTGCTTGAAATCTGTAATGGCAGATTATTAAAGTTAACTATAGCGTTAAACATACATCATAATCTCAAGTAATTCGTTCGTGGTGCCAAAATTCTTAGATTATTGATAGAACGTGTTTCATATCTATGGAAATTACGACTATTTTGTAAGTTCAATTCATTTTTTATGAGATTATTTTTGACTTTATAAACAAACAAAACAGCTTCATAATAACTGATTTGAGAAAAATTCAACATACTTTTATTTGAATACAGATCAATCGTTCTTATTTCCGGATTATTATATTGCTCCCAGAATATGACTCGCATGAACTTATTTAAAGTAGTAGCAATTTTGTTGATTAGGTAAGCTGGCGCATTTTGCCAGATTATATTCAAATATGTTAATTGGGAGTGGACGTGAGCATAATATAGGTTTTTTCTGTCTTTTGGAGGTAGTATGTAACTAGATCGTCTTAACATTCCGAGAAATTTAGATACTTTTGAGTGTATACTATTGATATGATTGTTCCATTTGAGATTTTGTTGTATTATTAGTCCTAAGTAAGTATGATCGTATACTTTTTCTAGGTGATTAACTCCTAAACATAAATTGAAGTTGATGTTATTATATCGGTCAGTGCTGGAAAATATTAAGTATTTTGATTTTCCAGCATTTATGGTTAGTCCATTATTGGAAAACCATTCATTGGTAATATTTAGATCATACTGCATGTTTTGAAATAGTTCTTCTAAGTTTTCAGAATTGTATATTAGTGCAGAGTCATCTGCATACATTATCAGTGTTCCTCTCAGAGGCAGATCAAATAGATCATTAACAAAAATGATGAACAATAGTGGTCCTAAAATTGATCCTTGTGGCACTCCATATTGTATTCTATATTCAAAACTACTATGACCATCCAACTGCACTATTTGTTTTCTATCCTTGAGATATGTTTGAATCAATCTATGAGCATTCCCTCTTATTCCATATCTCGACAATTTTAATAAAAGCAGGTCATGCGGGACACAATCAAATGATTTAGAAACATCTATAAATATTGCGGAGCATATTTTTTTCTTATCTATATTTGTTTGAATGTTATTTATCAGACTTACTACAGCACCTACAGTGTTAGAACAAGGCTGAAATCCAAACTGGTTTTTGTTGATCAATTCATTTTTGACAAAGAAATCGAGTAACCTATTGTGAATCAGTTTTTCATACGGCTTTGACAAATTAGATAGAATAGATATTAGTCTATAATTTTCAACCATTGATTTCCTTCCAGATTTTAAAATGGGAGTTACTCTTGCTGTTTTCAATGCATCTGGAAATTCGCCTTCTAATATTGATTGATTCAGAAAAGTGGTGAAAATTGGAAGTAATACATCAGCATTTTGTTTCAAAAACTTTACAGGTATCAAGTCTACTCCAGCAGAGCTTGAACTCTTCATATTATGAATATAGTTTGCTATTTCGTTGATAGATGCTGGCAACATCATTTTTGAACTTGTTAAACTTCTGTTCAAAGTACACACCTGTTGTCGATTTTTAGACTGAGATTGGAGTATTCTGTGTAATTGAAGTGGAATATCAACGAAATACCCGTTAAAAGCATTGCAAATCCCCGTCTTGTCGGATACAACTGATCCTCCAACAATTATTTCCGTTACAGTTTTGTAAATATTTGATGTTGTTTTTTTATTTATAATTTGGTTCATAATGTTCCATACTTTTCCAATGTTGTTACGATTGTTATCTATTAAGGAGCTGTAATACTGTTTCTTTTTAAATCGAATGATTTTCGATACATAGTTTTTTTGCCTACAGTAGTTTACTTTAATTTGTGCATTATTAGGCCATTCTAAGGTTCTTCGATAAAGGTGCTCTCTGAGTTGGATTTGATTAAGAACAAATTCATCAATCCAAGGAAATTTACAAGTTCGTTTTTGCTTAATCTTTACTGTCCGTGAGTTGGTTTTTATAACATCAGATGCCAATATGCAAAATTCGTTTAAGTTTGTAGCTTGTGCGACTGTTTGGTTAAGGTCCGTAGAAGCCTGCTCTAAATTATATTGTAGAACTTCTTTAGCCGCATCTTTGGCTATAACATTCGAAATACCTTTCAAACTTATCAACATTGCCCTGTGATCGGAAAAGCTAATATCATGTAAGCCAACAGCATATTCATAATTTGTTACATCCGTATACGCATGATCTATAATTGTTCCAGACGAGCTATTTCCAAGGGTGAAAACTATCTAGCTTATTAAGTATTGAATATCCATTTGACGTAACCATTGATTGATAATAAGCCGAAGAGGAACTTAATAAATTAATATTGTAATCTCCTACACATATCATTCCATTGTGCTTCTCCAGTAGCTTGTCTATAAAATTTAGACTAGCTGCGAAATCAGCATGAGGTGGTCTATACACAACTCCAACTTTGAGTTTTGGATAACGAAGAGCTACAACGATAGAACTACCCTCTAGAAACTCTTCATTTACTAACGTATCGAATGCAATCGAACTATGTACGAACATACATGTACCACCTCCAGTTCTTGATGATCGTGGGCAGCATATTTCAACATAATCATCCAGTTGACATAAATATAATTCTTCAGGACGTAGACGTATTTCAGTAATACATATTACATGAACAGTTGATTGATAGTTAGACAAATATAACTTTAATTCATCAATTTTGTTTTTAATAGAGTTGATGTTAATTGACAGAATATTCAAAGAAGAAGTACCGTAAAACGGGGTAACTTTGATAGTTTTTTCGAAGAAAACTTCAATATTTATGCATGCTGTTTCAAATAATTACAATTTATATTTTTAAAACAAGTACTGACACCCTAACTATCGATTGCACTTGATAGATTGCCAAAAGATTTATTCTGAATGGATATATAATTTTTCATATAATCGAAAGTCAGTTTTCTGTTTTGGGGTAACTTTGATAATGAAGTATGAATCGAACAAGATTGAATGAATTACGGAACATTTATAGGGCGATGCATACCTCTACGCGTTTAACGCTATATGGAAATTTCTGACATAGATTACAAAAATGGTCCCAGTTTGTAAAAATGGTTTTCGCTAAGAGATTTGAGACCGAATTCATGTTCTACTATAACTAGGCTATCATGGGTAAGTGACGAACTCATTATGACTTTATCAAATAGTGGTCGTAGAACAGATTGTTTGTAAGCGTTGCAAAAATGCTAAAATCTTGTAAATGTTTAATATTTGCATAAAAATCCTCAAATGCACTTGATTCCAACGAAAATATCTTTGACATGAAGTGTCATATTAATACTCTTTACTTTTGCATTCGTTTTTCTTAACTAATTGACAGAAACTTCGTTATTTCGTTTAGTATGTTGAGGGTCTCGCACTATCAAAGTTACCCGCAATATCAAAGTTACCCCGTTTTACGGTATTAAAAATTTCATCATGTGGTCTATATTTAATACTAAGATTATCACTCAGATCGACATTGTTAAGGAAATCTCTTTGATGAGGATTATCCATGACAAGGGTGAGAACAGTAGAACCAGGTCAACAACAGCAACAGCAGCGAGCAGAGACGGTTAAGATCTTCTTGGAGAACAGAATTTGTTGACATCCTCGATAGTATCAATGATGTGCACATCTGAGACGTCATCGCGTTTGCAGTATACAACTCCCTTGTTGCACCACACGTACTTGTAGCCATGTGAAACACGAAAAGACTTGGCGGCCCGAAAGATCATTCTCGTCTCTCTTGTGAGATTCTCATTTATGAATACTTGAGAATGTTGATTCCTAGTATTCGATGACGATCGGCTTGTACCGGCACCAGTAGCATTAACGTTTTCAAAGCCGATCTCGTCAAGATACAGAGATTTGCCTTTGCGCGCTCGGAGAATATCGTTGCGAACTTTTGAGTTGTTGAACTCCACATGTATAATACCATTTTTGAAACGTCGCGCTCTTTCTATATCAGGTGAGTAGAGTTGCACACCGACAGCAGCAGCAATCTTGGAGACGATTATGGTTTCACTGAGAGTGAGTGATTTTGGCACACCGTTGATGATTAGTTCATTCTTCAGAGCGGCTTGCTCCGCTATACGCAGTCGCTTCTGCATATCGCTCACTGATGAATTCAGTGAAGCTAGATGTTTAACGTGTTCACCCATTTTAGTAGAGATTGCTGCATATTCGATTTTCATATGCTCGAAGCACGATTTAATATCATCGTATTGCGCAGCTATGAAATCCTGTGACGATTTCACTTCTTGCACTGAAATTTGCATTTCGGCTTGGGCTGCAGAAAGCTCATTAAGTGACATGCCAAATTTAACCATTGTTTGATCAGTCTTCTCCAGGCATTCAATGTTTGCTTCGCATTTTTCATCAATCTTGTTTACAGACACTTGCAAAGTTTTTATCGATGAGAGCAACTCATCCATCTTTTTATTGTTCGAGTGCGATGACTCACATTGCGTGGAACAGTAAAAATGGTTATTTTTCTGGATTTTATTGTATCGCGCCTCAGACAGTCCAGCACACTTCATATGCAGTGTGTTGCTACAGAACAAACACTTAACACTTTTGTCGTCTGTTTTGATTTCACCATTACATGTCAAGCACTCATCCATGGCTGTGCGTTTATTACGGCCACTCATAACAGTTATAGTTGGTATTTTAGAGTCACAAATTTCTTCTAAAATTCACAATTTTCGGTGGTTTCTTCTTTATAATACGCGACGATTCAGAAGACCACCAGAAGCACTAACAGTATTGATACTTCAAACTATTTTTTATGTGTGGTTTATCGCGAAATTGAATAAAAATACAAGAGCAGATTTAGCAACGTGATATCACTCTTGAATGCTGATTCTCAATTCTGAAAAAATAATTGAAAAAATAATAACACATTTTCTACACTAAAAAAATAATATTCAAAACTTTAAAGACGATTAAAAATAACCATTTCAGATTTTGATCATCCTCAAACAAAAAGTTTCGTAATTAAATTTACTAAAAGTCGTCCATACATTGCAAATTGGGCATATTTTAGGGAAAACAGTTTTTCTAACTTCGAATTTTTTAAGTCCCAAACTGAAATTTATTTTTTCAAAGATTTTGTTTTAAACCGTCAAATATGATCGTGTTTTCAAGTGATAAATGAGTTTGAATCAGAAAATAGATTGTATTTTTTTATTGAGAATAGTTAAAAAACGGAATAATACAGTGATTATGTTTTTTAAATGCAGGCAATCAATGGACTTCGCCTCTGCCCATGAGAAAATCAACTCCGTCTAACAATCCGACGGATTTTTATGGTTTGAAAGGTATCACAACAGTATTGCAAACATTGAAAAGTAACAACCTTATCCATACCCCATTAAATTCTCTTCTAGAAAAAGTTTTGTGAAAAAAAAACTTACTAAACGTACCTGCGTTAAACGCCAGCTGAATAAGAAATAATGAATATGTTTGTATTGTTATCTATCTAAAAAAAAGTTGATTAGCTCATAACTCATGATTTTATTTGCAAATAACAGTCTGCTTTTCTACGAAACAAAAATACTTCTTAAAATAAGTTAAATACTGGTAATTAGCGACTTTTCTGAAAATTATAACGCTGCTCAAGGATATCACTGGAATAATTCCCAAGCAACGATACACCAATTCTTAATTTACCATAAAAAAGATAATAAATTGAAAATGTTAGTTTTATTATAATATCAGGTCCATGACACAGTAGCAGTTCAGCTATTTATTTCAAAAGTGATAAACTTTGTTAAACAAATCAAAAGTTACTTTTATGTCAGATGAAGCTGCAGCTCATTATAAATAAAAAAAAAATGTCAGCTTATGTAATTTCAAGAAAATACATGGATTGGAAGCAGAGTGGCACTTTTTTGCCACATCCCAGGGCAAAGGCCCCTATGACGCTATTGGTGGCACTCTCAAGCGAATGGCAAAAAGAGCAAGTCTTGCAAAATACTATGGAAACACAATCGCAACTCCGCGAGAACTATTCGACTGGGCAGTGAAACAAACTGATACATGTATCACCAAATTAAATTTCTGTTATATATCTAATGAACAATATGTTAAAATGTCAGAGGAATTGAAGGAATTGTTTGATAAGATTAAAACTGTCCCTGGTACCCAAAAATATCATTGTTTTATGCCTACTAGTGATACACAAATTGCAGCCAAACGGTATACCAATTCAGAGGATGAACCAAAAATATTCAATTTATTCAGTAAAGCCCAAAAAAAATGTAAATATTCATGTGCAGCTACTACGTTTTGGAATATATAGCAATATTAAAAATAAAAACAAACCACGGCTTTTTTCATAAGCATAATATTGACCCTTTCCAGACACCAGTTAAGATTGGCTTTGACCAAATAAGAAATTAAATACTATTGTGATATCTTTCCAACCATAAAAAAAACCCATCGGATTGTTAGACGGAGTTGATTTTCTCATAAGCGGTATGATGCGAGATCAATTGAATTTAATAAAAAAAAAACTGTATAATTCCGTTTTATTTCTTTTAACTACTCCTAATAAAACAAATATAATCTATTTTGTGATTGAAACTCATTTATCACTTGAAAATATGATCATACTAGACTATTTGAAGCGAAATAAAAAAATAAAAATTTCATTTTAGACTGAAAATATTCGATGTTAGAAAAACTTTTTTCTCTAATATATGCCCAATTTGCAATGTTTGGACGACTTTTAGTAAATTTCATTACGAAACTTTTTGCTTAAGGATGATCAAAATCTGAAGTGGCCGTTTTTTTTTAAATCGACTTTAAAGTTTTTTTTTTCAGTGTAGAAAATGTTTTTCATTTTTTCAATTCTTTTTCCTAAAACTTCAGAAAATTTCACAACAGTTCCCCATACAACACTTTTTTGTAGGTCTTACCGTTTTTGAGTTATACGGGTTTATAAAAAAAGTAAAAAAAAAAACTTTGACCCTTTCCAAATGTTAGTCTAGATCTATTTTGAAAAAAAAACAAAATATGCAAAGTATCTTAGTTTCACATACTTTTGACATCCAGAAAGTTTCATTGAGTTCTGAAGGGGTGCTGCCAATCGCGTGTCGAGTTGGCGTGAAATCCGTCAAGTAGTACGTTTGCCACAATCAACATTACGGGGCTATAGATTCATAGCGTAGCTTTTCATAGCTTTTCAAGAGATTAACTGTGCTCTGAGACATACCGTTTTGAATTTTTGCGACTACTTTTCGATACACTCGTTATGACCGGGGAAGTCAAGGAAATTTCCATTACAAAAAAATCCTGAACCGACCGGGAATCGAACCCGGATACCTTCAGCATGGCTTTGCTTTGTAGCCATGGACTCTAACCACTAGGCCCCATTTTGGACATAAATTTGCTTGTAGAAGAGCAGTGAACCTGTTTTAGCTGAAATAGAAATTTGTGATTACTTACACTATATTTTACTAAAAATAGCTAAAGAAACTTTTTCAAACTTTCTAGAACAATCTCACAGACTTTATTAAGATAATCGGAAGTATTTATGATTTGATGACGTTGCACGCTATTAACTCAAAATCTTCAAAAATGTCGAAAATATGCAGTTATAGGTAGAGCACGAAATGAATGAACAAAAGTGTACCGTAATCTGGGGTAACATTGATCAGTTTTTGGGATATTTCTTAAACTGTTCGAGGGGACGGACCTGGTGTAGTGGTTAGAACACTCGCCTCTCACGCCGAGGACCTGGGATCGAATCCCATCCCCGACATAGTCACTTATGACGTAAAAAGTTATAGTGACGACTTCCTTCGGAAGGGGAAGTAAAGCCGTTGGTCCCGAGATGAACTAGCCCAGGGCTAAAAATCTCGTTAATAAAGTCAAATCAATCAATTAAACTGTTCATTTGAAAATGCAAAAGTGAAAAGTTTTATATTTTTAAAACATGTACAGGCACCCACCGCTCGTGACTTTATACTGTATTTTGGTCTTCGAAAGATTTAGGTAAGTTTAAAAAAATGTTTTAAGTGGTTTTTTGATTTAGCTGATATGGGGTAACATTGATCACCCATATAAACAACATTCGGTTTGTTGAAAATGTCGTTGCTTACTTAAATCATGGCCCCTGAAGCCGATTATGAAGACCAAACTCTTACATGTCATTTACTTTTTGAGTTATTTCAAAAATAAAAACTCTTTGAACTGCGGAATACGCCTAAATGTAGGCAATTTCCTAAGGAAATTCTGAATTCTCAACATTAGTTTGTTAATGTTGCTTAATTGATTAAACCTATGAGAGATTTGACATTTGAATCGTTTTCGGCGATGTCATTTTTAGTAACAGCCGCATTTTCTATGCTCATACCATTTGCAGAACTCATGTGAGACGTGAATCTTCGGTAGTGTCGTCCAGAATGATAAAAATCATTGACTCAAAAAGTTGACAAATTTACGCATGAAGAAAATGCGTTTTTCGCAAAAACGTTAGTTTTTATTAGCTTATGAATGTAAGAAGGATAGGGACCATTCATGCTTTGAAAATATTCCATCGATAAAAGATGAATCGAGCATTTTACGAGAAGGGTCATATCGATCAATGTTACCCCGCTGATCAATGTTACCCCGGATTACGGTACCATTTTGTCTCAAATTCCGAACAGACTCATATTCCGAACCCTCGGTTTTTGTATGGCAATTGGGTTGAAATGTTTCGCTGAAATATGTCATCAAATTACAAGGAAATGGCAGTCGATTGCAATTCAATTTAAACGTCTTCCAATTTATTTTATACCTGGTGATGATTCTTCAGTTCGAGACCAATAATACTAGCTTTTTTTGCGAAATCAATCATTTGAATACGATTTATTCGTGCTGTTCGGAATTTGAATCAAGGTGTTTGGAATATGAGACAAAATGAACACAGTGTTCGACATTTGAATCAAAATGTTGTTTCATGCTTTTACGTAAAAACAGTACTAAACAAGTTTAAATAAATAAATTTATCAGCACACCCAACAGCTACATTTCACAACAGCTAATTTTCACAAATATTAGCTAATATATGCCTATAAGATGCATTTGAAGTCACTGTTGGCCTTAAGGTGAAGATGAATAGAAGCTAAACCTTAAATTTTCAAGAGCACTAATCTAGAGAACCGGAAACCCGTGTGAGCTGAAAACTTAATCGATTGGTCACCACCAGCTAGTGACCAATCGATTAAGTTTTCAGCTCAAACGGGTGTTCGGTTCTCCAGATTTGTGCTCCTGAAAATTTGAGGTTTGGCTTCGATTCATCTTCACCTTAAGTGTTCGGAATATGAATCAAAACGGTATGAATATTCAGAAAAATCGATTTTCCTACGTCCAGAGTCAATTTTTAATTGAATTGATAATAGATATACAGTTTTTAGACCCACCGTACAAGCGAAAAAGAACAACACAATCCTTTCTGTGTAGATTACCGTTTGATCTAAAGTGTGTCGGTAAAGAGGGGAAGTTCAAAATTCTCATTGCATCCTAGAAAATCGACGAAGAGAGAATATTATACTGGGGGTGGTTACAGAAATGATGATAGACATTTGTTGCATTAGTGGAGCGGCATCTAATCAGGAAAGTTGGTTACTGAATGGATTGGATAAATGGAACCGTTGTTGCCATCAGCTCGTTTTGCCACTGATCCTCTGGACAGTTACATCCTATGTTTGTAATGAACAATCACTTTTACTAATCAAATATTAATCTTGCCAGGTAATCTGGATGAAAATTACTTTCTATTAGGAAATTCAAAATGTTATAAATCTTTTTTCTGTTGTCCTGGTGATGATCGGTACAAAAGCTTTCCACTTACCATCATATTCGCAAGTTTTATGAAATAAATCTAGCTGCACTTTTTGTGACAATGTAACAAGCCTGTTTTGTACGCCTATCTCTACGTGTAGGACGCTAATTGGAATCGCGTACACGGCACATATGGGATTGCGGCAAATCGGTTCCAGGTATGATAGGGCAAAACTCATCCTACGTGGAGTGAAATCAAAACGATGTACACGCGTGGTAGCTGACAATTTAACAAAAGGAACCAATTAGCTCATATTCCAAAACCTATGGGTATATACCGCCTACATGGACACTTTCTAGACACACGAATACATCGCGTTTATAACAGTACCTCTTAGATGAGGGCTTACTGTATTTATGAATTATAATATGTAACTGTGTTTGGGTTTTTGTTCAGAACAAGTTATTTTCAAGTCTCAATTGATGTCTCCAAGGATCAGCCAAATCGATCGCGATCGATTACGGTACTGCGTTAGAAGCTATTTCAAAATTAAAAAAGAAACTACGTCTCTGGATGGTGAATAAGGTCCATAAAGCACGTGGTTCTATAGATTTTAAACCCACGCCCCTACCTTTCGTGGTCTTTCGTCTACATAAATATTTCGATCAATTGTCACAAAAGTGCAACTTTGGCAAAAAAAAAGCTCTCAGTTAATAATTGTGGAAGTGCTCATAAGAACGCTAAGCTGAGAAGCAGACTCTGTCCTAGTGAGGACGTAATGCCAAGAAGAAGAAGAGATGGACCATGGTCATTGGCCAAACAATCCTCCTCCATATATGGCCACATGGTTTATGGACGGCTTGTAATAATGTAATTTAAAAAAAAAAACAAAAAATAGGATGTAAATAAGGCTACATCCAACAAAATCAAACTATTTTTTGTAAATCATTGGTACCTACCGTATATTGGTGATCATATCCATATTAATAATAGTATGAGTTATCGAATCTGATTACTCAAGCTCACATAAATAAACATAATGAAGACTCAAGTCTTGTTTGAGCATGATAGAATATTCTACATCCTCATCAATATTTTTGCAGAGAGTAGCTTATAATTATTGGTTGATATATTTAATAAATATTTTCAGTTGGCATATTTTCCTAACAAATGGAAAAATCCAAGGTTGTATCAATCTTGAAATCGAACAAATATCTTACAGAAGCTTCTTACTATCGTCCAATCAGCTTACTACCGATAAAATGTCAGGGTCCTATTCATAAAATCCTCAGTAAAAACAAATTGTTTCCTAAAATGTGTTAAATGGAAAGAAATGGAAGGTAGATAAATGTTATTTAAATTAATTTATTGTAGAAAACTGTGGTTAAAACATATGTAGAATATATTTTTTATTTTAATGATTTAAAACAATTTTTATGAGTTTTGCGTGTCTGTTTATTTACATTTGTGCGCCGTCTAATCCTCTGTTGATTTACACCGACCGAGTTGTCAAAAACTTTCTGGGATCATTTCAACATACCTTCGAATTGTCTACATCACTATGACTGCAGTCCCCTTTTGTTCGGAAGTCTTTATTATAAGAACATAGATCAGTTAATCAGTTGTACATTTGTTGCGCAAGCAGACAGATTAACAGACAGAACGGTTTCCTTTTTTTTCGTAACAAGATTATTCACGAAGCATTAATCCCTTTGCCGAATAGAGACAACCAAAAATATTTCAAAATTCATTTAAAATTTCGGCATTAATTACGCTAATTTAGCCCACTGTTGGTTCAGTACTTGACAGCTGAAATGTTGTGTTTGGGATACATAGAAATAAGCCATTTTACGAGACGTTTCGGAAAAGGCTGATCGCCGCAACGGCGTCAATTGACAGGAGGAGACCTGGGATTAAACCCAGCGTGATTTTTAACAACGCCTCATCTTACCAAACGGGGGACATGGAGAAAATGACAAAAAAGGTATCCGAAAATGTTCGTTACTGCAACATTACACCTAGTTGTTGTAGCTACCTCCTTGTTACCCATATTGCACATAAAAAGGGACTTTTGTGATCAGAAATATTTTAATATTTTTTCTCCATTTAAGTTTCGCCTGTATGAAAAGCTACGCTGGAAATGCGCACAGTTATCAACCATCAGCATCGCGAAAACTGACGACGATGATTGAAAAGGTAAACTTTTCTCCCAGGTCTCCTACCATTTGACCAGCTTCGTAAAATGGCTCATTCGTTTTTGTGTCGTTGCATGCGTAATTAGTATAATAATTAGTTACTTAGGGAAAGTGTACCAGTTATGGCCAAAGTGGTTCCCTATTTGGACATATGTGAAATTTTGATAACTTTCATATTTTAAATCTTTTTCAATGTTTTAACATCAAGATATATCTAAAATCTAACTATTACAACACACAAACATTTCCAAAATCAGAAGACTTTGAAATAATCACGTATGGCGAAATAGGGAACCACTATGGCCATAACTGGCACACCTACCCTATTTAGTGCTCTTCTTCTGGTATTTTCGTCCGTACTAGCTACAACATCCGTACTATTAGTTTAATGACAATTTATGTCGTAATTGCTGTGGATATATGAATAAATAGGGTTAAGATTTGCATGGCTCTTAGTCCTTAGTTTATCAATATTGTGGGTTGTAATTTACGTAGAATTCAAATAGAATAACAAATTGAACACTCGGCCTAGCCGTAAATACTAGATTAAGGTAGAATAAACAATTCAAATTAGAATTGAGGTAGAAATAGATAAATCACTGCACGTTATCTGTCGATCAACTTTCC
The DNA here is from genome assembly GCF_002204515.2 of Aedes aegypti. Taxonomy (NCBI): domain Eukaryota; kingdom Metazoa; phylum Arthropoda; class Insecta; order Diptera; family Culicidae; genus Aedes; species Aedes aegypti. The sequence continues at coordinate 163,233,147 of NC_035107.1, read as the reverse complement.
ACTTTTGTTTCGTCTACTCACGATAGTTGACCAGGGTCGGCGCTAATTATTGGTTGACTTGGATAGTTCGGTGCATCGCGTCCCATTTGGGTGCGACACTCCCCCTCGGTACGCCACTGCTGTCCAAGTGACATACCTCCTTTTGCACCGCCATCTAGTACTGCAACTTTGGTCGCAGGTCTCTCAAGAAGCCCACTTGCTGTCTGCACGGTTACGCGACGTACCTATCCGTCCTTGGCGTGAATCGCCTTGACAACTCGTCCTCTTGGCCAGCAGTTTCGTGTAAGGCAGTTGCCGACGACTTTCACCAAATCGCCTTCTTGAATTGGTTTGACTGGTTGAAACCACTTTGTCCGGCGGGTCAAGGTAGGCAAGTACTCAGCCACCCACTTCTTCCCGTACAGTTGGGTCATCGTCCACGATCTCATCAAAGGCGATCGGGGGCTTGCTACCATTAGCAGAATCTGACAGGAAGTGGTTCGGAGTTAGTGGAGGTTCGGTATCGTTATCGAGCGGTATGTCAATGAGCGGTCAAAAGTTTATGATCATTTCTATCTCTAATAGCATGGTTCGAAGGATTTCGTCCAATGACAAGCGGGGTGGCTCGAAATCGTGTAGGGTCTTCTTCACGGATTAGATCAAGCGCTCCCAATAGCCATCAAAATGCGGTTGGTGGATTGAAAGTTCACTTGGTATCGGGGCTGACGAATTCTACCATTAGCTCCTCTTCGTTGATGTTCTTCAGGGCTTCGCAAATCTCTCGAGAGGCCCCGATGAAGTTCGTTCATTGATCGCTCATAATTCATAACGGTGCGCCTCTTCTAGCAATGAAGTTGCGTAACGCGAGAATGCATGAGTCCGATGTAAGCGAATGTGAAACTCTGATATGCACACCTCTGGTAGTCATGCAGGTCTACAAGACACCCCACCATTTTTCCAGTACGGTCATCGGCCCAAAATAGTCGATTCCAGTGTATGAAAACGGTCACTGGAAGGCTGCCAAGCGAGCGGGCGGAAACGGAAAGTTCCCCATTTCTAACGGCAATAAGATTGGAGTCTTTGCAGCCTTGTCTGCCCACTCGCAAGCGTCGATGGGTGGTATGAATAAAAAGCGTTGAACTTTACTCAAATCTACTCAAAAACAAAATCCACAAAGTTCACTACACTTTTGGTATGAATAAAAAGCCTTTCGAACATGCAGTACGTACTGCTTTCGAACATGAGCTTTCACTACATACGGGTAGCAGTGACTGATTCTGCACGTTAAGAAACATTCATTTAGAGTGCAGAGTGATTCTGCCGTAGGTTCATTTAAGAAAGTGGACACATGATTGTTAACATTTTGGTGTGAAAATTCCATGAAAAAAATGTTTCAGTGTGTTCTCAAGTGTTTATTTTGACAGCAGAAAAAAATCGACATCAAAACAGTTGTAAATTCTACGCGATGGGTCGGTTTAACTTGGCGACACGCAGATTTATTCTGCACAAATGGTGTTCAGAAATGCTGTCGTTCCGAGATTTGGCTTAAATCGCGAAGTGTCCAAATTCCGATTTTTCAACACTGTATCGAAAACAGATGCTCCTGATGACGTACGATGCATCCGAACAGAAAAATTTGGGAAAAAGGTTTTGGAATGGCAAGCGATTTGCTCCTGCGGTATGTAAAGTACTACATATTTCACAACGGGTTCAATAACGGCGAAAATTACAGAACTGAATGCATTAAAAAACGTCTTCTGCCCATCTACCGAAAGCATACCAAGCCTCCATTGTTTGGCCAGACCTGGCATCGACTTATTATGCTTCAGCTACTTTGCAGATGTTCAAGAAGGAAAATGTCTAATTTGTTGAAACATGGCAAATTCCACCGAATTGCCCAGAACTACGCCCCATTGGAAAATATTGGGCAATAATCAAACGACATCTTAAGAAGAATGGAAGAGAAGCAAGTTCCATCGATTTTTTCAAGAAAATGTGGTCAGTAACACAACGAAAAGTTACGAAGAAATTTGTGCAGAACCCGATGGGAGGTATCAAGAGAAAAGTCAGACATTGTTCAAGAGAACTCATGAATTTGTTCGAAAATAAACAGTTTCCTTTAAAAAATACGTGTCCACTCTCTTATATGAACAGTCCTTAAAGAAAAATCTATTCAGAGTGACGCTATAAATTAATACAATCATGCATACAAAGGAGATTCATGGAATTTAATCAATTACGCGACAATTTGCACAAATTCATGAAGGTGTTGTAATATGACAAGAGTTGTAGTATAATTTTGCGATTAGTCTGGTATTCTCTTTATGTGTATGATTTTATGATGATGGTACATCAAAGAATTTTCTGGGTGGGTTTCGGTCTTCGTCAACGCCAATGTTTGACGAATTTCTGAATTTCAGCTTAAAATCTATGGAGAGATCTTGAGTTTACAGCTATCAAACTAGGAATCACATAGTTGCTAGCACCAGTACTGAGATTCTGGTAAAATTGCGGTAGAATTTTATTTTATTTATTTATCACCGTCTTGAATTAAAAAAAATCCTCAGACTGTATCTTACTCTTAGTTCCTTATTCTATTTTAAAAAACAAACTTTGAAACATTGAAGTCGAACACAACACTCACATTATTGAACGCACGAAAACATTTATCTAGAGGGTTATGAAAACCGTATGAAGTCCTATGGCGTCTAACAAAAAGCAGGTTACTTTCACTTAGTTGACGAGACGGAGCATACAGGGACACATTTTCCAACAGCGACAGAGAGCAGAGAGCGTTTCCAAAACGATGAGGTTACACCGGCTTCTGTAATCCGGCAGATCAGTTGGATTTGCCCAAGGCAACTGGCGAAGAGCGTACCGAAAGAAGCTACGTTGAACTCTTTCCATTCGGATGATCTGCGTAGTATGCTGTGGAGACCACACACAGACGGCATATTCCAGAACGCTTCGGACTAGCGCACAGTACAACGACTTCAAAGCGTAGATATCCTGAAAATCCTTTGGCAGTGGCGATGCTTATATGTTCGTCGAATTGCAGTTTATAATCGATTATGACACCAAGGTCGCGGATGGATTCAACGCGCTCCAAGATATCTGGGCCCACCAAATATTCAAAGTCGATTCGGGACTGGCGTCGGGCGAAAGAAATTTCTTTACACGTCTTGGTGTTCAGCTCCATTCCATTTTAAACGCACCACAGTTGAATCTCGTTAATATCGGCTTGAATAGCACAGCAGTCGAGAAGGGACGAAATGGTTCTGTAAATTTTCAGATCGTCGGCAAACAGCACTTTGGGTGATTTAAGCCGGAAGCAGAGATCATTCACGAACAGCACGAAAATCAGTGGCCCGAGGACGCTACCTTGAGGTACACCAGATGTAATAGCAAAATTTCGAGATTTTGCTCCGTTTACTTTGACGAACGCCTCACGGTTTGTCAGATATGAATGGAGCCAATCAGTAATCCAGCGCGGAAATCCCAGATGGTTCAGCTTCGCAACAGCGAGATCATGTGGAACTCTGTCGAAAGCTTTGGAGATGTCGAAATAGATGGCATTAACTTGTTGTCTATTCTCGAGGGCCGTCGATACGAAATCAGTGAACAACATCAGATTCGTAGTGGTTGATCGCTTTTTAACAAAACCGTGTCACGAATCTGAAATTAACGGTTGAGCAGCTGCATACAAAGCGTTATGAACTAAGCTTTCGAAGACTCTAGCCACGCATCACAGAATGGAAACGCCGCGGTAGTTCTCGGCAATCTGATTGGAACCAGATTTGAAAATCGGACTTATTGAAGCTACTTTCCACAGCTGCGGAAAAGTGCCGTCACGGAGCGATCTGTTGAAAATAATGCATAGAGGCAATTGCAGAGATGCGGAACATTCTTTTAGGAACACTGGAGAAAGATTGTCGATTCCTGGTACTTTGGAAACATCAAGTTCATTCAAGGCTAATGAAACATCGTATTGAGTTAATTCTAACAGCAGGGAAGTTTATATCAAACACAGGAGACTGCCTGAGGTTATCGGGAATAAACGTTGGCGAGCTGTTACGGTAAACGTTTTCGAAGCAATCTGCAAACATGTTCGCTAATGTTTCAGGAGAGTTAGCGAAGCAATTATTGTGTGTCAGTCCAGCTGGTATCCGTGTGTTTTCTCAACAGGATATTGAATACAGGAAATTCTAAGTTTTTCTGTGATATTTTCGTTATTTCGGTGGGTTTCCTGATAGTATCCTTGTAATTTTTAGAATGTAGAATGTAGAGATTTTTATAGGAATTGCAGTGACTCCGATGGTAGTCGTTAGAATTCAATGAAGATCCCCCTTAAACACCTCGGTTCTTTTTAAAACTATAAAAATTCTAATCGATTTCCCAAAAAATGCCATTTTTTGTTTTATTCATTTAGTTAGTTTCAATATATTGTACCGGTCTAAGGTGAATAAATTTACTACATGCATGAACATTCATTCGAGTTCACGAGTAGCATCCTCCAAACCACATGGTAAATGAGTTCCGTCTTAAGCCAATTCGCACATGTTATGCGCCGCCCAAAAAGCAACAGCGATAGCGCTCTAGCCAAATTTGCGCGCGTGCTCCTGTGCATTGATCCCCTAAGAAATGCATTCAAGGGATATTGAACTTACCCGAATTGTTTGCCTCTTTTCGGGTCGGAGATAGAGACGAGTCGTTTTGTCGGTGAAGAACAGGAGGGGAGGTCTGACCTTGAATGTTTCGCGAGCATGGGAACGAGGAAATCTCAGATGTTTCTCTCGGAAAATATTTCCCGAGGTTCATGTAACGATAGCCTAGATGATATGCATCTCTCGACATATCTGAGGATAATCTGAAATATTTCCTGAAAGAAACATCTGAGATTTCCTCGAATTTATTCATCTTAAACCGGTACAATTTTCTTGAAACTAACTTAATGAATAAATGTGTTGAAGCTTAGCTTGGCTTAGCTTAGCTTAGACTGACTACACATATCAATGGTTGCTATTCCGTGATTGACCGAAGTCAGTGAAAATGCACAAAGAATCAACTAGAAGTTCGGCTGGGATTGGCCATAATCTTCTTCAGTGTGCATAATTCAGTGCCTCTCTTTATACAGGGTCAATAACGGCGCCGGCCACGTCCTTGTAGTCAGGTGGGATTGGGGGAAGGAATGTTAGTGTGTAACCTTTGCTATTTGGAGACCGTGTTTGCCTCTGCATCTCCACAAAGGTTACTGGGAGGGAGTTTGTTAATGGGGAGGATCGTTGGGTCACAGGATTCACTTTGATAAGCGATTAGACCATGATAAATAATTTGACGCGAGCAAAGCATCTAACACTATTACCTGCTTCGCGATCCGCGTAACTAATTTATAATGCCACGCAAGCGACGCGCAACACGATTGATCCTGCTCACATCACCCGCCCCCGGAGGAGCAAGTGACCCGAGCAAAGGATCAAACACTACTAACGTGCTTCGCGATCCGCGACACTATTTAATCATGCCACGCGAGCGACGCGCAACACGATTGATCCTACTCACATCACCCGCCCCCGCAGGAGCAAGTGACCCGAGCAAAGGATCAAACACTACTCTAAATGGATAAATGTGTTGAAGCATACGAAAACATTGAACTAAACATAAATTAACTCTATCGTCGTTACAATATTCACACAATAATTCGCAAGAATCCCACCGAAATCTCAAGGATTCTTACAGAAATACCGTCTCAAAGATACCCACAGAATTAAAAAAAATCCCATTCCCACCCGAAGTCTAGAGTTTTTAACCAGATTTCTAATATTATCGCAATATTCCTAGAATGGCTTTAAAAATTTTAGAATTATCATTTAAATCCGACATACCTATCGGAATCCCAAAGTTCCTACAGGAATTCCAAACGAAATCTGAGAACCTGAGATGTCTGAATTCACACGTAAAATTCAGAAAAATATCTGAATTCCCACCGACATCCCGAAATTTCAAGAAAATAACATAATTATCATAATGCCAGAATTCGTATGGATATTACAAATTTCTACGGCCGGTAATCTTACCGGATTCTTAGAATTGGCAGGGAGAATGTTTTCGTAACCTCAGAATTCCTGCTCAAAAGTCAAAGTACCTTCAAATATCAAAACTCATATCTTTTTCTCATGATTTTTACTCAAAAGTAAATTATTCCATTCAATTCCGCAATCTCAAAGCATGTATAGCAACCTCTGAAGCTAACTTCCAGTAGCTTTGTAGTAAATGCTATCTTTATTCATAGCAACACATTGTTTGTACTACAAAGGTGTAGAAAGGGAAATGACACAAACATGTTCCACTCTTGTTCCACATGTGGCGCGCTACCGAGAATGTAGTAAACTCAACTTTACTAGGGTAAACAGGTATAACACGGACCCCAACCCCCCCCCCCCCCCCTAGGGAAAAACTACTCTATCGCAGTTGAAAAAGCATTGCTTCTATAGTTTTTGGTGTCAAAGTGTTATTTTCTTAGTTGGTCATGCTCTGCATGCAACTTTCTCTTGCCAGGTAGCTCATATAAAGAGTACAAGACGTTTTCTGTTAACGGTCCAAATTTTGACGTTTCAAAACAAAACGGGCAATATGCCCCTCCCATATAAAAAGCTCCGCATCGTTGTAGAAATGTTTCCAAGGAGAATTCCACCACTTGCTAAGCTTAAAAGGGTTTATTAGCAATCGTCTTCCGGTAAAAGTTTTTGTAATAAGTACAATAGTAAAAGATGGGCTTCATTTACAACGAGGCTTGCCTATCGGACCCAAAATTAAACGCCAAAAAGCTGATTTTCGATATTTTTGGTATTTCTATTGGTTGTTTAAACTTCCCAAAGATCTTATATGCGTAGCATCATTTTTTCGCGGATATTTAAGATATGAGCGGTTCCACGCCGTTTCCAAACCCGATTATTTTTGTATATTTTGAATCGCCTGAAAATTTGCATACAGATTCTTTATGACCAAAAATGCCATTATGCACTTTCAGACCGCCATTTTGAACCTCGCCTTATTTTTGAGAAGGGCGTATCGGAAAATGCATGGCAAATCTTTAAAAAACTGTAACTCGAAAACGGTTTGTCCGATCGATTTGAGATCTTCTACAAAGTTGTAGGTATTGCTTAGGACTATATGGAGAAAAATATGCACGGTAAAAAAAGTTACAGATTATTTTTTATTTCAAAAACAAAATTTTAAAATCGATTTTCCTCAGAAACGCAGTTTTGATATTTTTTATTTTTGGATATGTTTTAGGGGGCAACTTATGTGATTTATTGCACAATGTTTCAAAATGGAAGAATTATAGACAAAAAAGTTATGATTTTTTTAAAAATCACAGATTTTGAAAATATATCGAAATAGAGGAAAACAATATTTTTTTATGAGTTTATTTGAAAGTACAGAAAAATTGCAATCGAAAAGTACTTAAGTAAATTTTTTCTAGCTTGCATCAATTTCGAGATATACTCATATTTATATAAAATTTTCAAATAAAAAAAGAAAAATAGGCCCTTTTCAAGCATATTTCGTGTTTCTCCATTCCAGAAAAAAATTATTTTGATTGAGCGAATCGTAGCTAAATCGTTTATCGTTTGATCAAAACATTTATGCTTAAGTATTGAAAATAGAGTGCACGGTAAAAAATAAAAAATGATATTTTCAAATGAAAATTTGAAGCTAATAGTTCTTAAAAACCGCAACATTGATGTTTTTAGTTTTAGGATATATTTTGCGGTTGTTGTAGGTATTGTTTAGGACTATTTGGAAAAAAATATGCACGGTCAAACTTAATGACAGATTTTTTTAATAAAAAAAAAATAAAATCGATTTTCTATTGAAAATCCTATTTGAACACCACTATGTAATACAGTAAATCGATTAAACGACTCTCTTAATGTAGTCATCATTAACCTTTTTTGAATTGCCAGCCGCTTTCCGTCTCTCATTACAGAAACATAATCACGTTGGCCAGGTATCACTCGGCTAGTTTCATCATCTTCGTAAAAGTTTACTACAATTTCTTTTGCTACATTACTTAGCCCGAAAGATGTACGAGATGTTCCTTCTAATGACTGTTTAGCTTGTGTTGCCAAATACCTGGATGTATTAAATGTATCCATTATTTTCTGAACCGTCCATGACCTCAGCAATATTGAAAGTAGTTGGAGTTTTTCGTTCCTGGTGATACCGTCTTTAGAAAATGTATCTTTAATTTGTGCAATCATTTCATCAAACTCGTTAACCTTATCTCTGTCAATTTCATCAATTGTATTTAACTTGAATAGTTCTCTTCTTATTTTTTATTAACTTCTTCATATTTTCGCTTTACAAAATTTATTGAATTCATTTTTTACGATCAAATGGAGATGTTAAAATACTGGAAATTGATTTGTTAAAAATTTCAATATTCACACTTTGTGAACATTTCAGAATCAGTCGTATTGACCGAGGTCATTGACGGTACAGTTTCCAAAGACTCCTGACTTGGAACATTCATTTCAGTATCAGAAATTACATGTTCATCACTGCTCGATGAGTCATCGCTACTAGATAGTTGAGTACAATTAGACAGTTTTAAACGACAAGAATCACACATTTTAAGCTCACTATTTAATTTATTCTGTTCAGCAAATCCCAACAAAACCAATTTCTGAATATTATCTTCCGTAAGATTTCGACAATGTTTAGAACAACTTTGTTTGAACACTTTAATACATCTTGAACTGTTATAACTCATTACGAAAAAATGATATTTGTACAGCTTCACGCACAACAAAAATAAATACCTCTGTAAAACGCCTCCTTAATCCACAATTTAATGCTGTATCTTCATTCGTAGCACGTCAATTTCACAGGCAAATAAACGTCACCTACAATCACTGAACAATCACTGTTGATACAACACTAATGCTCTCACGGTTTCAGACTTACCTTATATACTACATAGGTACTTCACACCACGAAGTTTTTGAACCGCATTTTTTTCAATGAATGCTACAGTGATAAAACTTGACAACATAGCGCATTATTTTTGTACCCATGAAGTACGTTTAAAAAAAAGCATCGTTTTTTTATTTCTTCTTTTCTGGTTACGTCCCTACTGGCACAGAGCCTGCTTCTCAGCTTAGTGTTCTTATGAGCACTTCCACAGTTATTAACTGAGAGCTTACCATGCCAATGACCATTTTTGCATGCGTAATATCGTGTGGCAGGTACGATGATACTCTATGCCCTGGGAAGTCGAGAAAATTTCCAACCCGAAAAGATCCTCGACCGGTGGGATTCGAACCCACGACCCTCAGCTTGGTCTTGCTGAATAGCTGCGCGTTTACCGCTACGGCTATCTGGGCCCCATGTTTTATTAATTTACCACGTCCAAATGTATGGGTGTGGGAAAAACGTGTTTGTTCATCATACCTACTAACACAGGCAAAAGTGATAAAAACCCTTGTGGAGCCTGTTTAGTAGAATGCCTGTAAATATACAAAAAGATGAGTATTCCTTTTAATTCTACTATTGTATCCTTCGACAGATACGCGTATTTCAACCTCAACTGTAAAGCCGTCTTCAGTGTTGTGTACTTGTCTTGACTTGGTTTGTGTTGTTGAAATCAAAATAAAATTTTCCGGAATGGAGAAACACGAAATATGTTTGAAAAGGGCCTATTTTTCTTTTTTTTTAATTTTATATAATTATGAGTATATCTCGAAATTGATGCAACCTAGAAAAATTTACTTATGTAATCTTCCAATGCATTTTCTGTACTATCAAATAAACACATAGAAAAAATTGTTTTCCTTTATTTCGATTTTTTTCAAAATTTGTAATATTTTATAAAATTATAACTTTTTTGTCCAAAATTCTTCCATTATTAAACATTGTGCAATAAATCCCATAAGTTGTCCCCTAAAACATGTCCAAAAATAATAAAAATCACAGATGCATTTTCATAGAAAATCGATTTTAATTTTTTTTTATTTAAAAAATCTGTCATTATTTTTAACCGTGCATATTTTCCAAATAGTCCTAAACAATACCTACAACAACCGCAAAATATATCCAAAACTAAAAACATCAATGTTGCGGTTTTTAAGAACTATTAGCTTCAAATTTTTATTTGAAAATATCGTTTATATTTTTTACCGTGCACTCTTTTTTCAATACTTAAGCATAAATGTTTTGATCAAACGATAAACGATTTAGCAACGATTCGCTCAATCAAAATATTTTTTTTCTGGAATGGAGAAACACGAAATATGCTTGAAAAGGGCCTATTTTTCTTTTTTATTTGAAAATTTTATATAAATATGAGTATATCGCGAAATTGATGCAAGCTAGAAAAAATTTACTTAAGTACTTATCGATTGCAATTTTTCAAAATCTGTAATTTTTTAAAAAATCATAACTTTTTTGTCCATGATTCTTCCATTTTGAAACATTGTGCAATAAATCACATAAGTTGCCCCTAAAACATATCCAAAAATAAAAAAAATCGAAACCGCGTTTCTGGAGAAAATCGATTTTAAAATTTTGTTTTTGAAATAAAAAATAATCTGTAACCTTTTTTACCGTGCATATTTTTCTCCATATAGTCCTAAGCAATACCTACAACTTTGTAGAAGATCTCAAATCGATCGGACAAACCGTTTTCGAGTTACAGTTTTTTAAAGATTTGCCATGCATTTTCCGATACGCCCTTCTCAAAAATAAGACGAGGTTCAAAATGGCGGTCTGAAAGTGCATAATGGCATTTTTGGTCATAAAGAATCTGTATGCAAATTTTCAGGCGATTCAAAAAATACAAAATTTAAATTAAAAAAAAAATCTTCATGTTCGGTGGAATTGCTCACATGTAATCATATTTACGTGTTAAAGAAGCCTCAATCCCTTGAAAATGTAGTGGGGCGTATTGCCCGGTTGGGGCGCATTATACCAATTTACCCTACATTTTATTCATACCGTCCACGTATTCGTAATACACCGTGCTCGTCGATGACCGGACTTAGCTTGTGCAACGGACTCGTTTTCGGTAGGGCGCGCTCCCACGGACGAGCTTCTGAATCTTTTTCACGGATCAGTTGAATTTCATCTGTGCATGTTGTGGATATGTGCATAATTAGGATTAAGAATTGCATGGTTTTTAGTTCTTAGTTTACCTGTGCTGTGTGTTTTAATTTCCGTAGAATTTAAGTAGAATGACAAATTGAACACTCGGCCTAGCCGTAAATACTAGCTTAAGGTAGAATAAACAATCTAAATTAGGATCTAAGTAGGAATAGATAAATCACTGCACCTACACTACCCGTCATAAATACGGACTCACTAAAATAAGTATTGCAACACTCAGCTGAATATTGAATCACCCTGAAAAGTTTAGCATCACCTCAAAACAGGTAATTTAACATTGCTATATCTCGAGATCCTTACGACTTGCAATGAAGAGATTTTCAGCAAAGTTGTTCAGGGGATCAAGGACATCCGGAAAGTGAACAGTTTAGTTCGCGATTTTGCCGCTAGGTGGCGCTAGTGAGCATGCAAAATTGAGCATTTAAAACTAGTTCTAGCTTGTGATCCACAAGAGATAGAAAGTTCGGGTCTTCGGCAAAGTTTCTCAGGGATTCAAGGACATCCGGAAAGTGAACAGTCCGTATTTATGACGGGTAGTGTATACGTTGTACGCTGATCAACTTTCCACTTCTGTTTTGTCTACTCACGATAGTAAACCAGGGACGGCGCTAACTATTGGTTGCCTTGGATAGTTCGGTGCATCGCGTCCCATTAGGGTGCGACAATACTATTATCGGTAACACGAAATCAACCGTGTTTTGTATCGTATTTATTTCAATTGACGACAACTCGGTCTTGGTATGTATTAAAATATGTATCAGAGGTAAGCTAACAGAATAAAAAATCATGTGAATATATTCATTGCAGTTTTCCAATAGAAATATACAGTGAACAGGCATTGCAGAATTCATCCTCAATTGATTTTGAAACACGATCAAAGCAATCGAAGAAAAACATCCCAACTGCAACGGTCCATGATCGGCAATTTATCGCAAGTTGTAACAAGTTAGACAAATAACCCAGCCAACAAATTTACTGCTATATCGAAATTGGAACTGAATTATACATGCGTATATAACACCAAAGGAATCGTATTTACTGCTCAAAAAGGGCATATACATACCAAAGTGGAGGCTATATAGAGGCATCAATCCGATTGCAGCAATTCCTGGCGACATTATATACAACAAAAGCACATGATTCAACCGATTTTGCTAATCAGAATATACGACAAGATAAAATCATATTTTTACGATTCTATGTAGTTTTTTTTCAATTTCTTTATTAGTATCATTTTAAACATTACATTCATTATTTCTTATATCTAGGTGTTCTGTGTTAACAACAACACTATCATCCTAATTTGGTAAAACAAACCTAAAATTTTATTAACATTTTGTTTACAACATATTACATTTCATTTGCCGTAGCAGTTCAGATTTTTTACAGGTGAGTTGATTTCACCTGCTTATACGAGAAAAAAAATCAATATACTTAACCTAAACATATAACGCATTAATCGTGGCAATAGAAGATTGTAACGATTTTTGCCTGAAATAATTGATTATTTTATTTGACATTTGTTCCAATGTTTCAACATTGGATATTCTATGTAACTCATTGGTACTATACCAGGGAGGAAGCCTCAGAATCATTTTCAAAATTTTATTTTGAATTCTCTGCAGAGCTTTCTTCCTGGTACTGCAACAGCTAGTCCATATTGGTACAGCATACAACATGGCTGGCCTGAAAATTTGTTTGAATATCAAAAGCATGTTCTTAAGACAAAGTTTTGATTTTCTATTAATAAGTGGATAGCGACATTTTACATATTTGTTAGATTTGGCTTGAATGCCCTCAATGCGATTTTTGAAAGTTATATTCTTATCTAGCATGAGCTCTAGATACTTAAATTCATCTGACCAATTTATTGGAACCCCTCTCAGCGTGACAACATGTCTACTTGAAGGTTTCAAATAAAGAGCTTTTGGTTTATGTGGGAATATTATTAGTTGAGTTTTGGAAGCATTAGGAGAAATCTTCCATTTTTGCAAGTATGAAGAAAAAATATCCAAACTTTTTTGCAATCGACTACAGATGACACGCAGGCTTCGTCCTTTGGCGGAGAGGCCTGTGTCATCCGCAAACAAGGATTTTTGACATCCCTGAGGTAACTCAGGTAAGTCAGATGTGAAAATATTGTATAATATTGGTCCCAAAATGCTGCCTTGGGGAACACCAGCTCTTACAGGAAGTCTTTCAGATCTGAAGTTCTGATAATTAACCTGAAGTGTACGATTTGACAGATAACTTTGAATTATTCTAACAATGTATGTTGGAAAATTAAAGTTTTTCAATTTTACGATCAAACCTTCATGCCAAACACTGTCGAATGCTTTTTCTATGTCTAGAAGAGCAAGACCAGTAGAATAGCCTTAAGATTTGTTGGAACGGATCAAATTAGTTACACGTAAGAGTTTATGAGTGGTCGAATGTCCATGGCGGAATCCGAACTGTTCATTGTCAAAAATTGAATTTTCGTTGATGTGGGCCATCATTCTGTTCAAAATAACCTTTTCAAAAAGTTTACTGATGGAGGAAAGCAAACTGATTGGACGATAGCTAGAAGCTTCTGCTGGATTTTTATCTGGTTTTAACATTGGAACAACCTTAGCATTTTTCCATTTGTCAGGAAAATATGCTAATTGAAATCATTTGTTATATATATCGAGTGATTCCAAGCAACAGCACCAAAATTTGGTAAATTTTTTAATTCATTTTTTTCTATTGAGCTGAAACTTTGCACAGTTTTCCAGTTCCATCTAAATCGTCATTTTCCGATATCAAATCTTCAAGTTGAGTCACGACTAACTTTTCAAAAGGGTGTATGTGAAAATGGTTCACAAATATTCAAAAAGCTGCACAGCAAAAACGGTTCGTTCGATTGTTAGACAACTAAAGAAACAAAGTTAGACAAATAAATAAAGATTTCAAAAAAAAAATACACACAGTAAAAAAAATTTTTTTTTTTGCATTAAAAAACATAATTTTCGACACAAAAACTCAAATATCTCAAAACCCTATCGGAACACCAACGTAATTTTTTGAGGTAAAACGGTCCATTATATTAGCTATCTACCATAAAAATTTGGTGATGGTAAACCAATAAACAAAAAAGTTATGACATTTCAAACATGTCACAATTTTCACATTTAGTAGAAAAAAATTTTTTTTTTCGGTGTAAATTATTACGGGAACCGCAGTTTGTTGCTGATTTTATTGTTAAGGGCCTTGCGTGAATTAAACAAGTCATTTTCATGTATTCATTAGTATTATGTATATTATATGTATAAATATTATGTATATGTATAAATATTATATGTATATGTATATATGTATAAATTAAAATGAATTAACAGATTACACGAAAATAAATTTTTTTTTACCAGGATATTTTTTTTAGAGTATGATCGATGAGTTTCTAAATGTTATATATAAACTTTAAAACTTTTGGATTTGGGTATGCGTTATGAGATCATGAAATCATTTTATTAATACTTATTTATTTATTTATTGTTATTCAATTTTTTTACAATATAGAACACTTTTGCATCATTATCGGTACAGTTCGAGTATAGTTTTGCTTTAATTTTATTTTCTGACAATGGAATGAAACAGTGAAATTTTTGGGTTCCTTGGATCGTTTTCGCGTTATTATATTGCTCGCTGAGCTCTGATGCCGTTAATTCGTACTCTTCAGTAGTAGTAAAACAAAATGACAATTTTGTTAAATCTTCTTCTTTTCTGCGATTCGCCCAATCAAATAGTTCTTTTGCAGTTTTAATTGGATGCTCACGTTCTTTGGCTAAACTTGCTCTTGTGGCCATGCGCTTTATGGTTCCTCCAATAGCATCACAAGGACCTTTGCCATGTGACGTAGCAAAGAAATGCCATTCTGCATCAATTCCGTACTTTGATTTAAATTGACATAGGCTCGAAAAATTCTTACGGTTTTTGTACTGCGATGCTGCTCCATCAGACAAGACGATAGCAATTTGATTATTTTCACACAAAAGACTACCAGTTAACATTTTAATATCCTTTGATAAATTGATTCTTTTCAAACTATGTAAGATTAGGTTAATATTTTCGTGTGTTGTGCACACACAAACATTATGTGTTCCTGAATTGGATAGAAGCTTGCATTGCCTTGGACGAAGGCTTGCAAATGTGGAAAAACCTACCTTAATATTTTCGTTAATTTCCTTGAAGCGTGTATACGCTTCTTTCAAAGTAGTCATCATTAATCGTTTTGGATTGCTTGACGCTTTCCATCTTTTTTTACAGATACATAATCTTTTTGGCCAGGCATAGCTCTACTTACTTCATCGTCTTCAAAATATTGAATTATTTTTTCTTTTGTCTCATCTGTTAATGAAGTACTCGACCTAGCATTTTTGGTTGCAAGACAGTTATTTTTGAACTGTTTTGCCTCTTTTGCTGTATTTCTATTGGTTTTGAACTCATCAATGGCGTCTTGAATAGACCACGAGCTTGGCAGCATCGACAAAATCAATAATTTTTCTTTCCTTGTAGTGACTAGATTCGAGAACCTTTCCTTCATATTCATAATTACCTCATCGTAGTCTGTATTTTCCACATCCTCAGGTCCTAATTTGAAGAGGTTTCTTCGTACAGCTTCGTTGATTTCACGGTATTTTTTCTCGGGATAATTGACGTAACCCATCTTCGTCCATTTAATCGGAGTCACTTTCATTCCAGCTATCCCTTCGTTGAAGCGTTCGATGTTGACCTTCTGGATGCACTCATCTTCTGATTGATTTGTTGAAACAGATGTCGCTGATGGTACCGTGGCAAGACTATCTGCACTTGGTACTTCTGGTAACTCCTCAGTTGTTGTCGGTGCATCTAGTAATTCCTCAGTTGTTGTTGTTTTCGAACATCCTGCAACCTGATCCACCGATGATGTACAGATTGCCCGTTTGTCAACGTTTAAACGGCAGGACGTACAAATGCGTAAATTTGTATTCAATGTAGACATTGGAGCATAACCAGCCGCTTTCAGTTTATCTATGGTGCTTTCGGTAAGATTTCGTAGCTCTTTCGAACACTTTTTTTCTGCAAACGGCCTGCAACAGTTGAGAAAGCGACTACTCATGTTGCTCGTTAGATTTTAATAAACAAAATCACTTTTAAGTTTTTACTGACTAGTTTGGTGTCGTTTGCTTGACTGAAGAAAAATTTTACAATTAAATCTTTTATAACCATAGTGGTAGTATATTTTAAACTTTTTTTTTTTTTTTTTTTTTTTTTTTTTTTTTTTTTTTTTTTTTTTTTTTTTAATTTCTTTATTAGTATCATTCCAAACATTACATTCATTTCTTATATCTAGGTGTTCTGTGTTATTAGAAAACACTATCATCCTAATTTGGTAAAACAAATTTAAGATTTTAACATTTTGTTAACAACATATTACATTGCATTTGCCGTAGCAGTTCAGATTTATTACAGGTGAGTTGATTTCACCTGTTTATAAGAGAAAAAAAACGCTTTGAATATACTTAACCTAACTTAACCTAAACATATAATGCATTAATCGCGGCAATAGAAGATTGCAACGATTTTTGCCTGAAATTATTTATTATTTTATTTGACATTTGTTCCAATGTTTCAACATTGGATATTCTATGTAACTCATTGGTACTATACCAGGGAGGAAGTCTCAGAATCATTTTCAAAATTTTATTTTTAATTCTCTGCAGAGCTTTCTTCCTGGTATTACAACAGCTAGTCCATATTGGTACAGCATACAACATGGCTGGCCTGAAAATTTGTTTGAATATCAAAAGCTTGTTCTTACGACAAAGTTTTGATTTGCTATTAATAAGGGGATAGAGACATTTTACATATTTATTACATTTGGCTTGAATGCCCTCAATGTGATTTTTGAAAGTTAAATTCTTATCTAGCATGAGCCCTAGATACTTAACTTCATCTGACCAATTTATTGGAACCCCTCTCATCGTAACAACATGTCTACTTGAAGGTTTCAAATAAAGAGCTTTTGGTTTATGTAGGAATATTATTAGTTGAGTTTTGGAAGCATTAGGAGAAATCTTCCATTTTTGCAAGTATGAAGAAAAAATATCCAAACTTTTTTGCAATCGACTACAGATGACACGCAGGCTTCGTCCTTTGGCGGAGAGGCCTGTGTCATCCGCAAACAAGGATTTTTGACATCCCTGAGGTAACTCAGGTAAGTCAGATGTGAAAATATTGTATAATATTGGTCCCAAAATGCTGCCTTGAGGGACACCAGCTCTTACAGGAAGTCTTTCAGATCTGGAGTTCTGATAATTAACCTGAAGTGTACGATTTGACAGATAACTTTGAATTATTCTAACAATGTATGTTGGAAAATTAAAGTTTTTCATTTTTACAATCAAACCTTCATGCCAAACACTGTCGAATGCTTTTTCTATGTCTAGAAGAGCAAGACCAGTAGAGTAGCCTTCAGATTTGTTGGAACGGATCAAATTTGTTACACGTAAAAGTTGATGAGTGGTCGAATGTCCATGGCGGAATCCGAACTGTTCATTGGCAAAAATTGAATTTTCGTTGATGTGGGCCATCATTCTGTTCAAAATAACCTTTTCAAAAAGTTTAATGATGGAGGAAAGCAAACTGATTGGACGATAGCTAGAAGCTTCTGCAGGATTTTTGTCTGGTTTTAAAATTGGAACAACCTAAGCATTTTTCCATTTGTCAGGAAAATATGCTAATTGAAAACATTTGTTAAATATATCAACTAAAAATGATAAGCTACTTTCTGGAAGTTTCTTGATGAGGATGTAGAAAATTCCATCATCGCCAGGAGCTTTCATGTTTTTGAATTTTTTAATAATAGTTCTCACTTCTTCCAAATCAGTCTCCCAGGCATTTTCGAAAACGTTCTCTTGATTGAGAATATTTTCGAACTCCTGAGTAACTTGATTTTCATTGGACTAGTAAGTCCTAAATTAAAATTGTGCGCACTTTCAAACTGCATAGCGAGTTTTTGAGCTTTTTCGCAATTAGTTAGTAATAATTTGTTTTCCTCTTTCAATGCCGGTATTGGCTTCTGAGGTTTTTTCAAGATTTTAGATAATTTCCAAAAGGGCTTAGAGCCAGGGTCCAATTGAGAAATTTTATTTTCAAAATTTTTGTTTCTTAATTGAGCAAAACGTTTCTTGATTTCTTTCTGCAAATCCTGCCATATAATTTTCATAGCAGTATCGTGAGTGCGTTGAAATTGCCTTCTCCTCACGTTTTTAAGACGGATCAAGAGTTTAAGATCATCGTCTATAATCACGGATTCAAATTTTACTTCACATTTTGGAATTGCAACGCTCCTGGCTTCAACAATGGAATTTGTTAAAGTTTCAAGAGCATTGTCAATATCAATTTTAGTTTCTAAAGAAATGTTAACATCAAGATTAGAGTCAACATACGTTTCATATATATTCCAGTCGGCTCGTAAATAATTGAAAGTGGAGCTGATAGGATTGAGAATCGCTTCATGCGATATTTGAAATGTAACAGGGACATGATCAGAATCAAAATCAGCATGAGTAACTAATTGGCTACAAAGATGACTAGAGTCGGTTAAGACCAAGTCAATCGTAGATGGATTTCTAGAAGAGGAAAAACATGTAGGGCTATCAGGGTATTGAATTGAGAAATATCCTGAAGAGCACTCATCAAATAAAATTCTGCCGTTGGAATTACTTTGAGAATTATTCCATGACCGATGTTTGGCATTAAAGTCACCAATGACAAAAAATTTTGACTTATTGCGAGTCAATTTACGCAAGTCAGCTTGGAGAAAATTAACTTGCTGTCCAGAGCATTGAAAAGGCAAATAGGCAGCTATGAAAGTATATTTACCAAACTGTGTTTCAACAGAAACACCTAAAGTTTCAAAAACTTTAGTTTCAAATGACGAAAACAGTTGATGTTTGATACGCCTATGAATGATGATTGCAACTCCCCCACATGCCCCATCAAGTCGATAGTTACGATAAACAAAAAAGTTAGGATCTCTTTTGAGTTTAGATCCAGGTTTTAAATACGTTTCGGTAATAACTGCTATATGCACGTTAATAACCGTAAGAAAATTAAACAGCTCGTCCTCTTTACCATTCAGAGAACGAGCATTCCAATTTAAAATATTTAAATTATTATTTGGATCCATTAGAAAAACGTAATCCAATAACAATTTGATTTGTAAATTTTACACCTACTTGGACTGCTTCAGTCATAGTGGTGGCTTTGAACATTGCATCAATCATTAGATTCAATTGTTCAGTTAGAAAATTAAAATCAGAGGCAGACATGTCATGTGATTTCCCATTAGAATTTCCGGTAGACGAAGATGCGGAGTTACCTGTGGCGGTAGGGTTTTTTCCATTTGATTTGAAACAAGTAGAATGGGTACCCATGGATCGAACAGGGGAGGAGTTCAAATTTCCTGCTACGATATCGGCAAAGGATTTACCGTGGGTAGATACATTCGAAATTGAAAGATTCGAACGGCTACCCGACGGATTAAAATTAGTTTGTGAATGAGCATGATTATGATCTTCCTGGTGGGTATGATTCATGATCAAGCGATCGTTAACTGAAAAATGAGCATTGTTCGATACTCTACCAGGCAAATTCCGGAAACGACCGTTATCGTAACGGATATTATCTTTCATCTGCCTGCCACGAGCCTCAATGACCCTTTTGCGTGAAGGACAATTCCAAAAATTGGACTTATGGTTAGCCCCGCAATTACAGCATATGAATTTGGTGGTATCTTCCTTCACTGGACAGACGTCTTTGGCGTGAGAAGAACCTCCGCAAATCATGCATTTAGCATCCATGCGACAATTTTTTGTACCATGACCCCACTTTTGGCACCGACGGCACTGAGTGGGGTTCTGGTAATTTCCTCCAGGTTTCTGGAAATGTTCCCATGTCACACGGACATCAAACAAAAGTTTTGCTTTTTCTAAAGCTTTAATATTATTTAGTTCTTTTTTGTTAAAGTGAACTAAATAAAATTCTTGAGAAAGCCCTTTCCGAACAATGCCAGATTGGGTTCTCTTTTTCATAATGATTACTTGAACTGGGGAAAATCCAAATAAATCATTTATTCCATTTTTGATCTCTTCAGGTGACTTATAGTCACTTGAGAGACCTTTCAAGACAACTTTGAACAAACGTTCAGTTTTGTCGTCATAAGTAAAAAAAATGTGCTTCTTCTCTTCAAGATGTTTGAGAAGAAGTTCGCGATCTTTAAGAGTTTCCGGCAAAACGCGACAGTCTCCTTTCTTTGCGATTTGGAAGGAAACCTTGATTCCCCTAATGGAGTTCAAGATCTCCTGTCTAAATCCCGCAAATTCGGAACAACTGACCACGATAGGCGGCACTCTTTGCTTCCTCACTTGAATCAAAGAGCCTGGGCTAGAGGCTGCTTCGATTTGGTGTTCGGAAAATTTGTCTAGTGCATCGAACTGATTGCTCATTTCAATACAATTATTCATTTCACCCTTGGAAGAAAGTTCGCATTCCGGAGAAACGTCCTTTCTTCCATTCTTGCCACGTTTAGTGACAGTTTTAAATCCCACTTTTTTGGAAGGAAGTTGTGAATTCAGAGATTCACCCTTCCTTTTATTTGTTGTTGCAACCATGTTTAGTGAATAAGAAGACGTGACCTTCGAGAGGTTTTTTCCCAAGACGGTGTCCAAGAAGGATTACCACCGTTAGCTTTCGCCAACGGGTCCAACGAAAAATCGAAGGCACGGGTCCAAACAAGGATCGTGTTCGCACAAGCGAAGAAGGAGACTGATTCCACACCTTTATGGCATCATTATCATCGATCCTCGAGTTGCGATTCCCCCGTTCGTCGACTACTACTACAACCATACAGCCTGCGTTTTGACGTTTCGACTTTTCCGTCCGCCATGCGCTTCCGTCAAGTGACACGTATATAAGTCCTCAGCGGCCCAGATACCATCTCTTTTTTCGTCTTCGATCCAACCGGCAGGTGGAACCCCGATCATCGTGAACGAGTGGTTGCAACGAGAAAATTTGGTCATTGAAAGGAAAATTTGTGAAAGTGAACTAAAGAATTTGAATTTAGTAAATTAAATTAAAGTGAATAAATTAAGAACTATTGTAGTAAAGTGGAGTAAAGAAAAATAAAGTTTAGTGAATCTATTGAACTATTAACCTATATGAAACGTGGTGTAAGTGTCTGACGGACTGTAAAGGAATTTGAGAGAAGGAAAGGTTCCTGCAAATAAATTTGTGTCTCCAACCGCTGTGCTAATCGACACTGGTCCTTCGAACCGGATAGCGTGAACTCCGCTAGTCCGCCGGCCAGGAATCTTCGCCGAATTCGCCAGATCCACGCCGCACCGCAACTACTGCTTAACATTCTCCGCCTGCGGTATTGGATAACCGGGGCCAGAAGCTTGGCCAGAAGAATCGTCCAACAATGCGTCGTCTGCGTCCGGTTACGTCCAAAACTCGTCCAGCAGTTCATGGCCGAGCTCCCTGTCGAACGAATCACAGCTACAAGGCCATTCACTATCACTGGGATCGATTATTGGGGCCCTATTCCACTTAAACCGTTTCATCGTCGAGCAGCACCTGGAAAAGCATACGTTGCAGTCTTCGTTTGCTTCTCAACGAAGGCTGTGCATCTCGAATTGGTGGGAGACCTCAGCACCGCCAAGTTCATCCAGGCACTACGCCGCTTCGTCGCTCGCCGTGGGCTGTGTGCTGAAATTTTCAGCGACAACGGCAGAAATTTCCTCGGAGCTGCCAACGAACTGAAACAAATCGTCCAAAGCAACCAGCATCTGCAATCAATCGCCGAAGAATGCGCCACCAATGGGATTCGATGGCGCTTCAATCCTCCCAAGGCCTCTCACTTTGTTGGACTGTGGGAGGCAGCAATTCACTCCGCCCAAAAGCATTTTTTCCGAGTCTTGGGCAGCCACACTCTTCCGATGGAGGACACGCAAACGCTTCTGGCACAGATCGAGTGTTGTCTCAATTCTCGACCGCTTGTTCCCCTCAGCGACGATGCTTCGGACTTCGAACCGCTTACTCCGGGGCACTTCCTCACTGGGTCGTCGTTGAAGGCCGTTCCCGACGTTGATGTCACCAAAATTCCACTGAATCGCTTGAAAACTCACCAGCAAATCCAAAAACTGCTTCAACAAATTTGGCAGCGGTGGCACGTCGAATATCTCTGCACTCTCCAGTCCCGCTCGAAGTGGATCAACCCTCCTACAACCATCAAACGGAACCAGCTTGTGCTGCTGAAAGAGGACAACACACCGCCTTTCCAGTGGCCTACTGCACGGGTTCTCGAAACGCATCCTGGAGCAGACGGGGTAACGCGAGTAGTGACCCTAAAAACGCCAGCCGGAGAGTACACCAGACCAGTTTCGAAGATCTGCCTACTGCCAATTCCTCCTTCCGATGTCAACATTCCAACGCAAACAACAACAATCCAGCATTAATTGAAGATTTCCAACGATGATCACCTAAAAATAAAGAATTTCAAGGTCCTTTTACCAAAAGGACAAGTAGTGCAATCGTCGTCACACCACAAGCATCCAATGACGTTTTCTACCACTACATCGATCAGCTAGAGGGAAATCATCACAATCATCATGTTGAACATCGACGCAACTGTCAGAATTCGATCTTCGACGGGGCCAGGATGTTCGCACAAGCGAAGAAGGAGACTGATTCCACACCTTTATGGCATCATTATCATCGATCCTCGAGTTGCGATTCCCCCGTTCGTCGACTACTACTACAACCATACAGCCTGCGTTTTGACGTTTCGACTTTTCCGTCCGCCATGCGCTTCCGTCAAGTGACACGTATATAAGTCCTCAGCGGCCCAGATACCATCTCTTTTTTCGTCTTCGATCCAACCGGCAGGTGGAACCCCGATCATCGTGAACGAGTGGTTGCAACGAGAAAATTTGGTCATTGAAAGGAAAATTTGTGAAAGTGAACTAAAGAATTTGAATTTAGTAAATTAAATTAAAGTGAATAAATTAAGAACTATTGTAGTAAAGTGGAGTAAAGAAAAATAAAGTTTAGTGAATCTATTGAACTATTAACCTATATGAAACGTGGTGTAAGTGTCTGACGGACTGTAAAGGAATTTGAGAGAAGGAAAGGTTCCTGCAAATAAATTTGTGTCTCCAACCGCTGTGCTAATCGACACTGGTCCTTCGAACCGGATAGCGTGAACTCCGCTAGTCCGCCGGCCAGGAACTTCGCCGAATTCGCCAGATCCACGCCCGCCAAGTGACGTAGAGGTTAGCTGTCCAGAACTTTCCACTAATACAAGGCATACGAATTGCCTTACGAAGGTAATTATATTTCCAACGCCCTTACCCCTTCTCGTTTGAGCTGCGCGGTCTTTCGCCTTCCAGATCACTTCACGTCTTCGTCCTCTTCATTCCGCCACGATGTCCACGGAACGCCGCATCAAGTGCCTCAAGAACCGCTTGAAGGGCCTGCTGACGTCGTTCAACCTCGTCAAAACCTTCGTGAGCGAGTACAACGAGGAACGAGACGCTCTACAAGTCCCGGTGCGTTTGGAGCACGTGATCAACCTCTGGAAAGACGTTAGTGCAGCTCAAGAAGAACTTCAATCGCTGGACGAGGAAGGCTTGGAGCAGTACCTGAAAATTCAAACGGACTTCGAGAATGGGTACTTCCATGTCAAGGGATTCCTGCTCTCGGCCAATAATCCCACTACTGCCAACGCTACTCCTGCTCTTCAGCAAGCCGCCCCAGTCCCTCCAACGTCTTCGGTTCGACTACCCGATGTGAAGTTGCCTGTCTTCTCTGGCCAGCTCGACAATTGGCTAAACTTTCACGATCTGTTCGTCTCTCTCGTCCACTCGTCGCACGAACTCTCGAGCATACAAAAATTTTATTACTTGCGGTCTTCCTTGTCCGGAGATGCCCTCAAGCTGATCCAAACCATTGCCATTAGCGCCGCAAACTACCAGGTGGCTTGGAACTTGCTGGTAGACCACTACCAGAATCCCGCTAGACTGAAGCAGTCTTATGTTGACTCCCTCTTCGAATTTCGCTCCCTAAAAAGGGAATCGGCTTCTGAATTGCACTCGCTTGTTGAGCAGTTCGAAGCAAACGTCCGTGTACTCAACCAGTTGGGAGAGCGGACGGAGTACTGGGATATCCTCTTGATCCGTATGCTGAGTATCAGACTCGATTCAACCACCAGACGTGACTGGGAGGAGTATTCGTCGTCGAAAGCAAACGTAACCCTCAAGGATTTGACGACTTTCATCCAACGGAGAGTCACAGTTCTGCAGACGATCAACAAATCACCCGAAGTTCCAACCCAAACTGCCCCTAAGAAACCAGTTTTTCGTCCCGTCGCAAGCCACGGGGCCAGCCAACCCAACTACCGCAAGTGTCTCGTGTGTTCCGATCATCATCCTTTATACCAGTGCGCCGTTTTCTCCAAGATGATCATCGAAGACAAGGAAAAGGAAGTCCGACGCCACCAACTGTGCCGTAATTGTCTGCGAAAAGGCCACCAAGCTCGTGAATGTCCCTCATCTAGCACCTGCCGCAAGTGTAGAAGCCGTCATCATACGCAACTTTGTCCCGGTGAAGCTCCTTCAGTCTCGTCGAACTCCAAGACTTCAGAATCTGCACCACCAAAATTCACATCTGCCCAATCCACCGAAGACCAACCAAGAAACGCCGTTTCTGCCATCTCCGAACCTGTTAGCTGCGCCTCTACTGGCCTGAAGCGGAAGAGCGTCTTGCTGGCCACAGCGGTGGTCATTCTAGTCGACGACATTGGAACTGAGCATATAGCTAGAGCACTCCTCGACTCCGGAAGCGAGTGTTGTTTCATGACTGAATCACTCGCTCAACAGATCAAGGCCAAACGCACCAAAATCCACGTTGCGATATCTGGCATCGGGCAATCCTCGACACACGCTCGTCACAAACTCCAATCCACTGTTCGTTCCCGTCTCAGTGACTTTTCCAGTGCGGTCGAGTTCTTGGTCCTTCCGAAAGTCACCGTCAACCTACCATCAACATCTGTGGACATCTCAACCTGGGAAATTCCGTCTGAAATCCAACTTGCAGACCCGTCATTTTACGACACCAATCCCGTTCAGCTCGTACTGGGAGCAGGAATCTTCTTCGACCTCTTCAAAGTACCCGGTCGGATTCAACTCGGCGAGTCCCTGCCAAACCTCGTCAACTCCGTTCTAGGTTGGGTCGTATCTGGAGGGATAACCAACTGCCTACCAGCTTCCGTCGTAGCGAACGTCGCTACGGTTACAGATCTCCACCGTCTGATGGAAAAATTTTGGGTCATCGAAGAGGGCAACGACTCCACCAACTACTCCGTAGTAGAAGCTGCCTGCGAGGCACATTTCCGCCGCACCGTTTCTCGTTCGAGTGACGGCCGCTACAAAGTTCGTCTTCCACTGAAGCAAGATGCTCTGATCACCCTTGGGGACAATCGCCGATCAGCACTTCGTCGTTTCCACCTCATCGAAAATCGTCTGCAACGGAATCAGGACCTAGGTGACCAATACCGTGAGTTCATGCGAGACTACGAAGAATTGGGGCATATGCAACAAGTCCACGACCACGAAGCACCACCTACGCCGAACTATCATCTCCCTCATCACGCCGTTATTCGTGAAGACAGCACGACCACAAAGGTGCGTGTGGTCTTCGACGCATCCTGTCGAACCATCGAAGGATCATCCCTAAATGACGCCCTAATGGTCGGACCAATCGTCCAGCAGGATTTACGATCCATAATTATGCGCTCCAGGACCCATCCCATTATGTCAATCGCCGACATCAAACAAATGTTCCGCCAGATTCGCGTGGACGAACGGGACACACCGCTTCAGCGAATCGTTTGGCGATCTTCGCCGGACGCACCCATGAACACGTACGAGCTAAAGACTGTGACTTACGGCACTGCTTGTGCACTCTTTTTGGCCACCCGAGTACTTCGCCAGCTTGCCGACGACGAACAAACCCAATATCCGAAAGCTACCCAAGTTCTACGCGAGGACTTTTACGTGGACGACCTATTCTCTGGAGCAGACACCGTGGAAGAAACCATCAAACTTCGTAGGCAGCTAGATTCCCTTCTTTCCGCTGGAGGCTTCGAGCTGCGTAAGTGGGCCTCTAATGTCGACGCCGTCCTAGAAGAAGTACTGGAAGACAACCGAGCGCTGAAGACATCGGTGGACCTAGACCGTGACCAGTGCATCAAAAGTCTAGGGCTCCACTGGGAACCCGCAAGCGACCATCTACGTTACAAGATCGACCTACCGACGAACGACAATACCCCACTCACGAAACGAATCGCTCTGTCCCAAATAGCTCGCCTGTTCGACCCACTTGGCCTGGTGGGACCCGTCATTACAATGGCAAAACTCTTTATGCAGGAGCTATGGGAACTAAAGACCGACGACGGACAAATCTGGGGCTGGGACCGAGAGCTACCATCAGAATACACACAACGCTGGCACGAATATACTCCTAAATTACCCCTTCTGAATGAATTGCGCATCAATCGGTACATCTTCTGTCCAAATGCCACATCCATCCAACTGCACTTCTTTTCCGATGCGTCGGAAAAAGCTTACGGTTCCTGCTGCTACATCCGTTCTACTAACTCCACCGGTGTCACCAAAATTGCGCTACTGACTGCCAGGTCCAGGGTCGCTCCTCTGAAACAGCACCAAAGCATTCCACGTCTCGAGCTCTGTGGAGCTCTTCTTTCGGCGGAGCTGTACGAGAAGGTAACGGCATCCTTGAAGATCGCAGCCGAGACCTACTTCTGGGTGGACTCAACCATCGTCATCAGTTGGCTCAACTCTCCACCATCGACATGGAACACCTTCGTAGCGAACCGCGTCTCGAAAATTCAACTTGCCACACAAAACTGCAACTGGAACCATGTATCGGGACAGCAGAATCCAGCGGACCACATTTCTCGAGGGTTGCCAGCAGAAGATTTCCTACACGACGAACTTTGGTGGAAGGGCCCACAATGGTTGATATTTGCACCAAATTTCTGGCCATTCCAACAAGCAACAGATGAACTTGACTACACCGACCTCCCAGAAACCCGAAAACATTCCCCGGTAGTGATTTCAGCCACCGAAAACCCGACGTTCATCGACCTGTTTGTCACCAAGTTCTCTAACTACAACAAGATGCTCCGTGTGACGGCCTACTGTCGTCGCTTCTTGCAACACTGCAGACGCAATCCGAATCCAAATACAACCATCATCACCGCCGAAGAAATACAGGCTGCAGAGACCCAAATAATCCGCCTGGTCCAGCAGCAATCGTTCACTGCCGAGTGGAAACAGCTGGAACAGTCCCTACCAGTCTCGGCGAAATCTCGCATTCGTTGGTTTAATCCCTTCTTGTCATCGGATCAGGTAATCCGTATCGGTGGCAGACTGAATCGAGCACAGCAGCCTTTCGATAGCAAGCACCAGATTTTGCTACCATCCACCCACGCAATCTCCTCTCTACTCATCCGCTCGCTGCACGAAACTCATCTTCACGCCGCACCGCAACTACTGCTTAACATTCTCCGCCTGCGGTATTGGATAACCGGGGCCAGAAGCTTGGCCAGAAGAATCGTCCAACAATGCGTCGTCTGCGTCCGGTTACGTCCAAAACTCGTCCAGCAGTTCATGGCCGAGCTCCCTGTCGAACGAATCACAGCTACAAGGCCATTCACTATCACTGGGATCGATTATTGGGGCCCTATTCCACTTAAACCGTTTCATCGTCGAGCAGCACCTGGAAAAGCATACGTTGCAGTCTTCGTTTGCTTCTCAACGAAGGCTGTGCATCTCGAATTGGTGGGAGACCTCAGCACCGCCAAGTTCATCCAGGCACTACGCCGCTTCGTCGCTCGCCGTGGGCTGTGTGCTGAAATTTTCAGCGACAACGGCAGAAATTTCCTCGGAGCTGCCAACGAACTGAAACAAATCGTCCAAAGCAACCAGCATCTGCAATCAATCGCCGAAGAATGCGCCACCAATGGGATTCGATGGCGCTTCAATCCTCCCAAGGCCTCTCACTTTGGTGGACTGTGGGAGGCAGCAATTCACTCCGCCCAAAAGCATTTTTTCCGAGTCTTGGGCAGCCACACTCTTCCGATGGAGGACACGCAAACGCTTCTGGCACAGATCGAGTGTTGTCTCAATTCTCGACCGCTTGTTCCCCTCAGCGACGATGCTTCGGACTTCGAACCGCTTACTCCGGGGCACTTCCTCACTGGGTCGTCGTTGAAGGCCGTTCCCGACGTTGATGTCACCAAAATTCCACTGAATCGCTTGAAAACTCACCAGCAAATCCAAAAACTGCTTCAACAAATTTGGCAGCGGTGGCACGTCGAATATCTCTGCACTCTCCAGTCCCGCTCGAAGTGGATCAACCCTCCTACAACCATCAAACGGAACCAGCTTGTGCTGCTGAAAGAGGACAACACACCGCCTTTCCAGTGGCCTACTGCACGGGTTCTCGAAACGCATCCTGGAGCAGACGGGGTAACGCGAGTAGTGACCCTAAAAACGCCAGCCGGAGAGTACACCAGACCAGTTTCGAAGATCTGCCTACTGCCAATTCCTCCTTCCGATGTCAACATTCCAACGCAAACAACAACAATCCAGCATTAATTGAAGATTTCCAACGATGATCACCTAAAAATAAAGAATTTCAAGGTCCTTTTACCAAAAGGACAAGGTAAGCACCTGTCCTATTAGTTTAGTTGCCTTTGAACCCGCTACCGGGTCTTATGTTTTGATTCCAGTAGTGCAATCGTCGTCACACCACAAGCATCCAATGACGTTTTCTACCACTACATCGATCAGCTAGAGGGAAATCATCACAATCATCATGTTGAACATCGACGCAACTGTCAGAATTCGATCTTCGACGGGGCCAGGATGTTCGCACAAGCGAAGAAGGAGACTGATTCCACACCTTTATGGCATCATTATCATCGATCCTCGAGTTGCGATTCCCCCGTTCGTCGACTACTACTACAACCATACAGCCTGCGTTTTGACGTTTCGACTTTTCCGTCCGCCATGCGCTTCCGTCAAGTGACACGTATATAAGTCCTCAGCGGCCCAGATACCATCTCTTTTTTCGTCTTCGATCCAACCGGCAGGTGGAACCCCGATCATCGTGAACGAGTGGTTGCAACGAGAAAATTTGGTCATTGAAAGGAAAATTTGTGAAAGTGAACTAAAGAATTTGAATTTAGTAAATTAAATTAAAGTGAATAAATTAAGAACTATTGTAGTAAAGTGGAGTAAAGAAAAATAAAGTTTAGTGAATCTATTGAACTATTAACCTATATGAAACGTGGTGTAAGTGTCTGACGGACTGTAAAGGAATTTGAGAGAAGGAAAGGTTCCTGCAAATAAATTTGTGTCTCCAACCGCTGTGCTAATCGACAGATCGTAAAGGGATCAATAGTAGAAAAATAGTACTGAAAAGTACTGTTTTAGTAGCACTGAAAAGTACTGTTTTGAATTTTAGCACAGAAAAGTACTGTTTTATTGCTTTAGGTAGTTTTTAAGAAAACTTCCAAGAGCAGAGAGAATTCGTGTACGCACAGCACGAAGGTACGATGCGCACTGATATTTTAAGCTTTTTCATGAGTATGTTCATGGTATGTACCTATCATGTTTTTGATGTTGTTGAAGTTACTCGCTTTCTCCCAAATATGATTAACAAAGTCTATTCTCTACCAAGGTGGGTCTATACCCAGGTGTAATCAGATTTTAACTTTGTGGAGAAAACCAACGCCGAGAAAACCGACCTGCTTTACGTATATTAGATCACCTGGGTATAGACCCGCCTTGTTCTCTACGTGGTAAACTTTTTGCAGGTAAACTAGTCGTATACCTGTATAGAAAACTTTTTTTGTAGCTTTTGTCTTCAATATTAGATTTCTTATAGGTTTCTTTTATCAAAAGGTTTCAACACTATTGAGAGAATTTTTCTTCAGTTACGTACAATAAAAAATATGACACTATCAAGACTTTAGATCACAACACTGGATCGCGTCTAACTTTCTAATAGATGCTATAATAGTTATGAATAATTAAATAAAATATCATGAAAACAACTTGTTAACCTCATGTGGTACCCTTAACAAAAATTCAGCAACAAACTGCGGTCCTAAAAAAATTAACAATGAAAAAAAAAATTTTTTTTCACTAAGTGTCAAATTTGTGAAATATTTGAAATGTCATAACTTTTTTGTTTATTGGCTTACCATCACCAAATTTTTATGGTAGATAGTTAATATAATGGACCGTTTTCCCTCAAAAAATAACGTTGATATTCCGATAGGGTTTTGAGATATTTGAGTTTTTGTGACAAAAATGATGTTAATGCAAAAAAAAATTTTTTTTTACTGTGTGTATTTTTTTTTGGAATCTTTATTTAGTTGTCTAACTTTGTTTCTTTAGTTGTCTAACAATCGAACGAACCGTTTTTGCTGTGCAGCTTTTTGAATATTTTTGAACCATTTTCACATACACCCTTTTGAAAAGTTAGTCGTGACTCAACTTGAAGATTTGATATCGGAAAATGACGATTTAGATGGAACTGAAAAACTGTGCAAAGTTTCAGATATTTTTGAAATGGTCGATCAGAATCGACTTGCATGCCTCCGTGGAATCCCTCATACATATCAATAAAGGATTTCGATAAAATGTATCTAAATATATTATTTTGATTTTACATTGATATACGATATCTGGTTTGCTGGGAAGAGCAGCAAACGAGAGCCCCAAAGAGAGAGAGCGATGATGAATTCTATTTTTCTCACTTGTTTTCCATTGAGGGTAGGTGTTTTATTTTACTGGCACGACAAACAACCCACCCAGACAATCAGAAGTCGCATAGCAATATACTTACAAAGTCGTTTATTTGTACAAACTGCATCACCCCCGCAATACATGGTAGATGAAATCGTTTGCTCGATGAGTTTCCTTGCATAAAACGCTATTTTGTGATTTCATATGTACATTCCATTTCGTCCCGTATACTTGTACAAAGTACGTCGGATCAATCCGTAGCAGCTGTCAAATAAACTTTGTTATCACAAATTAAGTCGCATAAGAGTAAAGACTAATCCGCAAGAAAATCTACACACTCGCATTGCATGGTATGTTTCATCATATAAAATATTTACGTATATTGCCTCCACATTTGTACGTATAAGGCCTTCTCACGACATCTTATAAGTGAAACTTTGCATATATAAACGTCGCATAACGTAAAAGGTGATTTCGTTTTACGTACATTCTGGTTGTCTGGGATTTACTCAGGAATCAATCTCTGACAGTGAATTTACCTTTTCAATGTTGGTTGCCAATAATAGTCGAATGGTGCCGAAATCGTAAAAATCCATCATATCAGAACGATTTTTTTAAATATTATTCAAAACGCAGTCTAGGATCTTTTCATAAATAAATGTAGGTACTCATGGTTGGCATCATACGCATGTAATGTTTCATCCACAGTACAAGCTGAGAACATTCGTATTCAACAAAATAAATTAAACTTACATGATACGTTTAACCTTCCGAATAAACTGTTGAGAAAGCTGTTATATCATGATTGTGTTTTAAAAGAAAAGTACAACCTTTGCAATTTCAATTCGCTGCCACCGAATGTCAGTAGGCAAAATCTTTTTTTATTTTCTGAAACTTTTTCGAATACACCATTTGAATCAAATGCACCGTTTATGCTTTATTAATTTTCAAATAATGAAAACCCTTCAATTTGATAGTCCTTTTCAAAAACATAGTCAAGGAAATATATGTAGAAAAATATGGGAAATGACATATCAGGCAGTCACTAGCACATGTGCAGAGTATCATATGCATTGGAAAAATCAAGTATAAAAAGCGATATATATGTAATGGCGTTTTGAGCTGGAAATGCTCCATATTGGTAGCAAAATCAATCTGTTGCTTTTTTGTGACCGAACATTTTACTAGAACTAAACAGATGTTTATGTTTACTGTATTTCAGATTCACTGCATTTCTGAAGCTTTGTAGAAACATTCTATTGATAATAATGCTTCGCACCAGGTCCAACATTCTCTCTGAATACAATGTCAAGATGTACAGAAGCAACCATTCAATCACATATCAAAACGATTATGTATTTTGAACTGATGGCTTCCCAGCATTCTCATCGTCAAATAAAAGCAGAAGTCGTGATGGAGTTGGTCGTCATACAATGTCACAATAATGGTCCTCCCAGTGCTGCTTTTCCACTTCCGGTAAAAACCTGCATGCTCGAACAACTAATGCTACATTAATCTTTCGTTGGAAAGTCTTTTAACTATAGCACTTTGCCTACAGCTCACAGGATTTCAAGTGCTTCCATCTGCTAATGCTAAGTGTGAGCAAAAGCGTTTTTTTTTGTAAGATGCATTTCCATCGTTGTTGCTCTGTGTTGCTTCAATGACAACAGGATTTTAATGCTCATAATCGGAAAAAGAGTCACATATTTCATGCACACAATTGTGCACTGGTGCGGAATGCATCCGGAGTCGCTTAGGAGATTACTTTTCTCTTGCTTATCTAGCACCGTTGCCACTCAATGTTATGTGATGGTAAAAGCTTTGGTCAAGTTGAAGATGCAAGCAAATATGGTGCTGAAAGCAACACATCTACGTGAGTGAGCACACACAAAATAGAGATTAAATATTACAGCCTAACACAAGAGCGATCGAATGTAGGCTATACGAGGGTTCCTAATGCTGAATAATTTTTATCTAGTTCGTCTATTTCTCACCAATAAAAAAAATCAAAATCAAAAACAAAAAAATAGCAGGATAAAATAAATGTAAAAGAATTATTGTAACCGTCTGAAAACGGTTTTCCCGGTTTAGGTCTGGTAAACATGACCTCCACACTGAATACACAGAAACCTTAGAAAGACCGATAGTTCTTTGAGGTAGAGTTTCCAATCACAGGAAGAATTTCACGGGAAATGAGATTTCCCGAGATTCTCATTTCCCGCGAAATAGTTTTCTGTTTCCCGGCATACCCATTTTTTCCGGGAAGTTCTATTTCGTTAAACAATTGATCCAAGCAAAAATTTCGCTTAATTTTCCTTTCATATCATACCATCCAATTTTCACATTAGATCACTAGTTATATTTCAATGTGTATTTGTTGTTTTTTGTAATCAAATAGTTGCTAATAAAATGCATATTTTTTCGACAATGTTTTTCTTTTTTCAAGAAATACTGTGAGAGATCGATTTCCGTATAGGCTCAAAATCCGTACACCTGATACAAATAGTAGGCGATTTTTAAGAACTAGACGGATTTATGTAGATCCAATTTCTTAGGTGTCATGTATTTCAATCCCACATTTCATGCAATACAAATATTTCGAGATATTTTTTTCATAAATAAAGTTGGCTTATAACGCTCTTCATGGATTCAATGTAACACTCATATTTTCAACGTAATACTCTAGTTAGTTTAGAAAGACACCGACACTTTAATGCTTCCAGTGGGCGATTTGCTCTTTTAAGGAACACCACACTAGACAACGCAACGCCCAGTGGCACAGTCGAATTACATTTCTGACGAAAAGTGTTCCGGTCTGAAGCGGGAATCGAACCCACACCACTTGACTCGATGCGATTAAAGACTTGGTAACACTAACCGCACGGCCACGAAGCCCACTAGTTATTATTCAAGTGCTTGATAAAATTGATTCTATGTTGGCAAATATGATTTTATCTTTTTGTTTTAAAGCCTTAAGAGATTTTTAATGAAGAATCATCAATACACTATTAACAAAAAAAAAAGAGAGGAATAGCCATACAAATTTACGAATATCAAATTTTATACACATGAAGTACGAAGAGTTTCTGGAAATGCATAAAATTTGCTTTATTCTTACATTTTGAGAATTTCCCAGGATGCCGGGAAATTACAATTGAATTTCCCGTTTGCTTGCACATTCCCGATAAATCACTATGGTATTAGTTATACCTTGTTGAAGATGAAATGAGTGTACCGTCGAAAGTGCTCGTACCCTTGTACTGTGCGTATATAAATTCTTCCTGCTCTTGGAAATTTCTAACACTCCCTCAATAAAACAGTGAAGTCGAGTCTACAACACGACACTGAAGACGGCCTTACAGTTGAGGTCGAAATATGCGTATCTGTCAAAATATACAAACTATAGTGGAATTAAATGGTATAGTACTAAATTCAAGTTTTCATCTACTAATAAACCAGTACTTTCGCATTGTAGTTTTGGGAACTTGTAATCAGAAGACACAGTGTGTTTGTTTGACAAATTGAGACATGAATTTGCGAAAAAATACGCGTTCTAGTGAGACTCGAACTCACGACTCCGTGTACGCTAGACCGGCGCTTTAACCAACTAAGCTACAGAACACCTTATGATTCTACGGAATAGAAAGCCAAACTGAATCCGAGTACTAACTATGAACACATCTCTTTTCGCAAATCCATGTCTCTTTCGGACTTAGATGCCCCGAGAGCGAGAGCGAATTGTTTATGGATGCTGAGTTCTTACGCTCTACAGCCGCATACCTATAAGCCGAACACTTGCCGGCACGAAATTCAGTATGCGTTGAGCTCTCAGTGCGGTCGCACGTTCAATGCATCATCAATTCCTCCCCCTTCCCCTCATTGGTCTGCATTCTGACGTGGCAGGCGCCATTGTTGCCTAAAAATAGAAGATCACCAGCACTTATACACTGAGGATGCCTGTTAGTCCCAAGCAGTCATTCGGTTGGTTCCTTGTGTAAGTGCAGCTGATCTGGCGATACTGGAGTAGCATCCACGGGCGGCCAATCAAGCTCAAGCTCCAAAATTAATTAAAGTATCTATTTTTTAAAGGATCATGAAATTTATACATTGAAAGCAATGTATCAGGATTATCATTGTCCAACTTGAGAAGATTCCCTGCTCAGAGTTGCTTTACATGCTCATAAGCCTACTTTTTAGTACCGTAAAACGGGGTAACTTTGGTAGTTTTTTCGAAGAAAACTTGAATATTTATGCATGCTGTTTCAAAGGATTATAGTTTATATTTTTAAAACAAGTACTGGCATCCTAGCTATCGATTGCAATTGACAGATTGCCAAAAAAATTTGTTTTGAATGGATGTATAATTTTTCATATAATCCAAAGTCGGGTTTCTGTTTTGGGGTAACTTTGATGGTGGAGTATTGCGCTTCTTGAGATATATTTTAGTTTCTCTCCTTTTTGTGACTGTCAAACAATTATGCGCCAGGGCGAATCTCTTATCATGGACAGTGCGCTTATTTTCCCTGTTTAGAGCAAATCTGCCCTTAACGGCAGCATTCAATCCACACAACACTGCGCGCAACTTCCTGGCGCACAATTAATAATACCACTGAAAAATTAAGAAAATTTTTCGCAACTTTTGTATCACAGTCAATTGATATTTAAATGGACCAAAATTTATACCCGTACCTTGCAGCATGCATAAACACTTCACAACGGTCAGCTGGTAGACCAGTTTTGACATTTGTCCTCGTTTTCGTTAGCCACACACAATAGAGGTTTCTGCGCTCGTGTACATATGTACACGGTACATTTCACCAAAACTACTTTAAAATTGCTGGTGGAAAATATAAACAAAGATCAGCTGTTCCCAGCAAAATCAAATGGCAGTATTTTCAACCAGCAAATTTGCGCATGTGTTCGTGACACCGCTCGGCGAGAGCTCAATGGATCTGGGCAGCGCGTAACTGGCCGGCGCGCAACTAACTTGACGAAAGTAAAATTTTACAAAATATTCGCAATATAAATCGAACAAAATTGAATGACTTACGTAACATTTGTAGGGCATTGCATACCTCTAGGCGTTTAACGTTATATGGAAATTTCTGACTTAGATTACAAAAATGGTCCCAGTTTGTAAAAATGCTTTTCGCTAAGAGATTTGAGACCATATTCAAGTTCCATGATAACTAGGCTGTAAAAGATTAATGACCAACTATTTAAAACTACATCCAATAGTGACCGTAGAACAGATTGTTTGAAGGTGTTTCGAAAATGCTAAAATCGTATCCATCTTTAATATTCGTATATAAAGCCTCAAATGCTCTCGATTCAAATGAAAACAGCTCTTACATGAAGTGTCATACATTCATTAGTTTTGCATTCGTTTTGCTTAACCGAATAACAGAAATTATGATATATGGTGTAGTATGTGATGGGTAACGCACTATCAAAGTTACCCGCATTATCAAAGTTACCTCGTTTTACGGTATGTGGATATAAAAAGCTATTGAACACTTTTTTAAGTGCCAAAGATGTATGTATCAAATAAATACTTGAAAAACTTATTAATTGATAATGCCGATTTCATATAAAATCTCTACCAGAACCAAATAACGAACATGCCACCTAATGTAATTAACCTTATGTTTATGTTACGGCGAAAATGGGTGATTTAGGGGGCTCATATCCGACTTCTTCCGAGCAGCTCGCAAACTCCGTAGTGTGGGTGCGAATCAGCTTAAAGCTGGAATTTATTAATTATTAGGTTTATAAATAGGTTTGTTACAATAGTTCTGCATAGGTTACTTACATCATTCGGTCTTAGGCTTAATTTAGAATATTTATCAAATTCACTCGTAACATCTGTGTTGGCTTTTCTGTGATAGTAAATTTTAGGTTAGATCATCAAATTTTAATAGTTACAGAAACTTACTGTGATAATTAGTTTAGTTCATTACTTAGTTTATTTTGATTACTTTTTAATATTTTGAATGTTAACTGTAAATGAATTCAAGTAATAATTATTAAGTTCAATTGCCAAACTATACCATCACAATTACACTTCGCTACTGATTTTAGCGCTCAGAATACTTCTCCTTTGTTACCCATTTGATCATATCGTTCTGTCTGTTCGCAATAGCGAAAACTCAAAACGGATGCATACCCCTATTACGAGCAGCGGAACGCTTTCAACATGAAACCTCTACAACACACAACATACTCACTCTTGTTTGTGTGCGTAACAAGTCACGCCACCGCAATCGGAAACGAAGCCAACCGGCTTGCGTCCCAGCGCAGACCAGCCCAGCCAATCAGAGGGAAGGACTTTTTTTTTGACACTATAAAAGAGGGAGTAACCCTCATACAGTTGATCAGTTTTGTAACGAATTTTGAAGAATAAACATCTAGTGCTAAGTACAGTGAAAGTGTTTTTACGATCGAAGAGAAACCGTCCCAGCCCAGCTTGGAGTGCTGATTCCTGATCGATGCCGATTTGTTCCTGTGCCGTGCCGAAAACTGCTTGGTGCCAGTGTTTCGAGAGGGTGATCTTCCTTTCGCTCGATGTGAGCTAGCTACTTGTGGGAAAAATTTCACGAGCTCTTTTCAGAGCTAATTACCAAGAGTTACTCAAGTAGACGACGCTCTTTGCTGAGTGAATTGGAAGACATTTGTGGATTTTCAATCGGCACCAAGCACATTCTCGGTGGCAGCGGGTTAGTGGTAGTGCCGTCGGTGTGAAAAAGGGTGAACGCGGGTTTGTTGGTAGTGGACCAACTCGTCGTCCATTCAGCGTCGGTCGCAAGTTATTTCTCCATTTCGTGTGCGTGTGTGGTAGTAGTGCATTGCCACATTGTCGCGTTATTGTCGACCATCCAGCGTCGGTAGTCTTCGCCATCGGCAGTGAGCCGGAAGCGTCGTGAGTATTATCGAGTGTGCATGTATTGGCAGTGTGCCATTACGATCCCACGTCATCATCGTCGGCAGTGAGCCGACTCGAACGATCAGTGTGTGTGTATGGCTAGCAGTAGTCAGCAATGGGCTGATTATTTGCCGCCACGAATTCATCGTCCCGATTGTTGGCAATGAGCCAACATATTGTGGTCCATCGGAACCGGATTAGTGTGTGAAGAAAAAAGTACAGTCCAGAAGTGTGAACAAAAGTACAGTCCAAGAGTGATTGAAGAACAGTACAGCCCATTGAACTCAAAAGTGATTGAACAGTGTGAACAATGTTTCAAAAACTAGAACTGTGGAAAGTGAAGAACTAAAACCAATTTACGAAACTGATGAGTGTCTAAAAGCAATACTGACAAACAGTGCATCCAAAAACCAAACCGAAAAGAATCAAGTGAATTTTCGCTCTGCCCGTAGCGATACGTTCTGATGTCCGTCCAACATACTCCAGTAAAAACCAACCAGCAACCAACCATGGAAGAGCTGAAGTCCGTGATTCATCAGCGTGGACAGGTAAAGGGTAAGGTCACCGCAATCTCTAACACACTGGAGAAAGCGGAGGACGACCCTACTCAGGTGAGTCTCCCTTTACTGAAAGTTTTTTCTAAAAAGCTAGAAACTCATTATGCGGAATACACCGCTTATCACAAGGAAGTACTGAGGCTCGTTCCTCTAGCCAAACTTGAAGAACAAGACGTCAAATTAAACGAGTTTGATGAGCTTCATACCGAAGCCCTCGTTCGTTTGGAAAGTTTAATGGAAGCTTTGCAAATGAATCCTCGTGATTCCAACGTTACACTGCAACAGAATGATTCTTCCAGAATCATTATTCAGCATGCTCCTCTGAAAGCTCCCATTCCTACATTTGATGGGAAATATGAAAATTGGCCTCGTTTCAAGGCGATGTTTGAGGATATCGTGGGTAAGGGTTCGGACTCTGATTCAATTAAATTACACCACTTGGAAAAGTCATTGATTGGTGCCGCATCCGGAATAATTGATTCCAAAACCGTAGCGGATAACAATTACAATCATGCGTGGGAAATTTTGATCGAGCGCTATGAAAATCCTCGCATTATCATTGACACACACATTTCCGAACTCTTGGGTATGAAGAAAATGACCAAGGAATCGCACAGGGAATTGAGGGAGTTGGTGGATGTTTGTACTCGAAATATTGAGGGTCTGAAATTTATGAAGCAGCCAGTGGAAGCAACTGCCGGGCTGATTATTAACAAAATTTTGGTATCTTGTCTTGACCCTACAACACGAAAACAGTGGGAACGTACAATCAACCATGGTGATTTGCCAGATTTGGCTGCTACTTTGGTGTTTTTGAAGGAACAATGTCGTGTGTTGGAGCGGTGTGAGGTGGATAACCCTTCAGCTGCCGCCAAATCTCTGCCAGGAAAGTCTGCTCAGCCGAATATTAAACCGGCCAGTGTCAAGGTTCATACAGCATCATCGAATGCTAGCAATGAGTCGTGTAGTTTTTGCAACAGTTCTCATTTCAGCTACCTATGTGCTGAATTTCGTAAGTTGTCAGTCGCGGCACGTGTTGCCAAGGTCAAGGAGTCTCGCTCATGTTTCAATTGTCTTCGTCGCGGTCATAATTCGGTTGATTGTTCGTCAAAAAACCGTTGTTCGAAGTGTGGTAAACGCCATCACTCCTTGTTACATGATGATGGAAAGAAGTTCGTTGAAAGTGTGAGCTCTTCTTCAGCTACAACTCAGAAGTCAAATGATGTTGCTCAGAAACCAGTTCATGATGCGGAACAGCCTTTGAATACCGATTCTGCCCAAACAACTACGGTTTCCTCCACGTGTTCACATAGCATTGCACTTCCAAATGTTTTGTTACTGACTGCTATGGTTCATCTGCTCGACAAATCTGGTCATCCTGTGCCTTGTCGAGCCTTCTTAGATTGTGGGGCTCAAACGAACTTGCTTTCAACCGCGATGTTTGACAAACTAGGGTTTGATGGATTTCCTGTGAACGTCAATATCGTCGGTGTCAGTTCCACTCGTAGCAAGTCCAATCGTTTGGTCGATGTGAATCTTCGTTCGCAGTACAGTGACTATGAAACGACTCTTAAGTGCTTGGTCACCGCTAAGATAACGAACCCTTTGCCTTCTAAGTCAATTGATATTGCTCAGTGGAATATTCCTTCCAATATTAAACTGGCCGATCCTAACTTCCATGTCCCAGCTACGGTAGATTTACTTATTGGCATGGGTCATTTCTTTGAGCTTTTGAGGGTTGGACATATCGTGCTTGCTGAGGGCCTTCCCGAATTACGTGAGACTGAATTGGGATAGGTCATCGCTGGAGAAATCCGTGATGAACTACTAGCTCTGGTAAACGTCCAACAGGTGAATTGTGTTTCTATCGAGTCGCTTAATGAGACAGTCAAACGTTTCTGGGAAATCGAGGAGATAGATACTAGTCCTATTTCCAGAGACGAGGATGAATGTGAGGAGTTGTTTCGTAGGTCTTGTCGACGCGATTCAACCGGTAGATACATAGTTCAGCTACCAGTCCGTGAAAATGTGCATGATCTTTCTGATAATCGCAACTTGGCCCTTCGTCGTTTTTTCTTTCTTGAAAGACGGTTGTTGAAGGATCCAGAGCTCCATCTACAGTACTCCAATTTCATTGAGGAGTATAAATCCCTAGGCCACTGCAAGGAAATCACTGAAGCGAATGATGTCCCTGGGAAGTTGAAGTACTACATGCCGCATCATGCCGTTTACAGGCCGTCGAGCTCAAGCACTAAACTGAGGGTAGTGTTTGATGCATCGGCGAAGCCCCCATCGGGAGTGTCCCTCAATGAAGTGTTGAAAATCGGTCCCGTCGTGCAGAGCGATTTATTATCGATTCTTTTGAGATTCCGTAAACATCCTTTCGTTTTCACTGCTGATATTCAAAAAATGTATCGGCAGATTTTGATAGATCCGGAACAAACCTCTTTGCAGAGAGTTTTCTGGCGATCTAATCCAACTGATCCGATCAAGGTGCTTGAATTGGTTACAGTTACGTATGGTACTTCTGCTGCTCCCTTTTTGGCGACCAGATCTCTGATTCAGCTAAGTATTGATGAAGGGGCAGAATTTCCCCTTGCGGCTCGTATAATTCACGAAGATTGTTATGTCGATGATGTGTTGTCGGGTGCAGAAACCATTCAAGAAGCAATTGAATGTCGTCACCAACTTCAAACTTTATTGTCGAAGGGTGGCTTTCCCGTGCAAAAGTGGTGCGCGAACGATGAAGCGATTCTACAGGATGTTCCTGAGTCTGAGCGGGAAAAGCTAGTTCTGCTTGACGATCTCTCCGCCAACGAAGTGATGAAGACACTCGGATTAACATGGAATCCGAGAATCGATGAGTTTGTGTTTTGTCAGTCTATTTCATCCGAAGATACTGTTGTGACCAAACGTCAACTTTTTTCCGAAGTCGCAACAATGTTTGATCCACTAGGACTACTCGCACCGGTTGCCGTTCTAGCCAAGCGGCTGATGCAGCAAACTTGGGCTGCTAAATTAGATTGGGACGAATCTCTGACTGGTGATCTTTTGGATGATTGGTTGCAGCTCCGAAAATCTCTTGTAAACATCCGTGACATCAAAATCCCAAGACCAGTCATCGGTTCAAACTATGTATCTCTCGAGTTACATGGATTTGCCGACGCTTCAGGGATAGCATACGGTGCATGCCTGTATGTTCGTAGTGTCTTCACAAATGATATTTGCATCGTCAGACTATTAAGTAGCAAGTCCAGAATTGCACCACTTCAAGAGTTGACTATTCCGCGAAAGGAATTGTGTGCAGCCGTGTTGCTGTCTCGACTGGTAAAGAAAGTCCATGCAACTCTGCAAATCTCGTTCTCTTCTGTTCATCTCTGGTCGGACAGTCAGATAGTCCTTTCGTGGTTGCAAAAAGCACCACCAAATTGCAACCGTTTGTTCAAAATCGTGTTATAGAGATATTGAAGAATAGTAGCCATTTCAACTGGCTTTACGTTCGTTCTAAAGATAATCCAGCGGATGTAATATCCCGCGGTCAACTCCCCGGTAGTCTTAAAAATAACTCGTTGTGGTGGAACGGGCCTTCGTTCCTCCAATCAAAGGTGTACGAATCGTCAACTGTAGATTTAATTCCTGATGCTTTAACACCTGAAATGAAACCCGCTTCTGTCACGGCAATGCCAGTGATAAATTGTGACGATCTTCCCCTCTTCAAGAAATTCGGATCTCTGCGTAAGCTGCAACGTGTTCTGGCCTATGTGCAGCGCTTTCTCAAAAACTGTCGGGTCAAGAATCCTACCGATCGTGTCAAGGATAAAAATCTGACAGTTCCTGAGCTTCGATCTGCTTTAAATATGATTGTGATAGTTATCCAACGTGAATCTTTGTCTGACGAAATGGATCGAATCGAGAATAGGGAACCGTCTAAAAGATTGAAGGCACTTGGACCTTTTCTGCATAATGGAGCC
Source organism: Aedes aegypti (assembly GCF_002204515.2). Taxonomy (NCBI): domain Eukaryota; kingdom Metazoa; phylum Arthropoda; class Insecta; order Diptera; family Culicidae; genus Aedes; species Aedes aegypti. The sequence goes on along the minus strand of NC_035107.1, from coordinate 163,190,645 downwards.
TTGCGAGTAGGTGGTCGCATTCAAAAGTCTCAAATGCCGTTTGATGCCAAACATCAATACATTTTGCCAAAACATCCACTTACCGATTTGATCATTCGTGCATACCATCTGGAACATTCGCACATTGGTCCTTCTGGCCTTCTGTCTGCTCTTCGTCAACGCTTCTAGCTGTTAGGTTCTCGCTCAGCCGTTCGGAAAATTACCAGGAATTCTGTCGAGTGTTTTCGGGTGAGACCAACGGGTGTAGCACAGTACATGGGCAACTTGCCACAAAACCGCGTTACCCCATCTGCGCCATTCGAGGTTAACGGGGTTGATTACGCGGGGCCCTTCCAAATAAAGCAACCAGGTCGGAAGTCCGCCATGGTCAAGGCATATTTATGCGTGTTTGTATGTTTAGTGACCAAATCTCTCCACTTAGAACTAGTTTCGGATATGTCGACTGCCGCCTTTATTGCTGCTTTGCAGAGATTTATTAGTCGGAGAGGAATAGTTCGTGAACTTCACTCTGACAACGGCAGCAATTTTCGTGGGGCCAAAGCTGAGCTCCATGAGTTATATCTGATGTTTCGTGAGAATGCCGCAGTCAACCAAATTGAGTTATTTTGTCAAAATAAGGAGATTCGCTGGCACTTCATTCCGCCCGACGCTCCTGAATTTGGCGGAATGTGGGAAGCTTCCGTCAAAAGCACGAAATATCATTTAAAGCGCATTCTCAAGGGAAGTCCGTTGACCTTCGAAGAATTGTATACTTTGCTCACACAAGTAGAAGCAATCCTCAACTCGCGACCTCTTTTTTCGCATTCAGATGATCCGGCTGAAGGTGAGGTTATCACTCCAGCCCATTTTCTAATCGGCCGTCCGATGACAGCCGTTCCCGAGCCTTCTTACGAAGGTACCAATCAAAACCGTTTGTCCAAATGGCAGCATATCCAACAGATGCGGGAGCATTTTTGGAGATCATGGGTACACGATTACCTCGCGAGTCTTCAGCCAAGAGGGAAGAATTTCGTCCGTCTTCCAAACGTTCATCCCGGTACAGTTGTATTAGTGGAAGATAAAACACTTCCTCCTCAACAATGGAAACTGGGTAGAATTACCAAAATCTACCCAGGCGAAGATAATCTTGTAAGGGTGGTTGATGTCAAGGTGGGAAATGCTGTATTTAGACGCCCGATAACCAAACTTTCTATTCTTCCAATAGAGGACAATATTCCACATGGGGGGGCTCCGGACAGTACCGACTATCGGCCGAGGGATGATGTTCGCAATAGCGAAAACTCAAAACGGATGCACACCCCTATTACGAGCAGCGGAACGCTTTCAACATGAAACCTCTACAACACAAATACTCACTCTTGTTTGTGTGCGTAACAAGTCACGCCACCGCAATCGGAAACGAAGCCAACCGGCTTGCGTCCCAGCGCAGACCAGCCCAGCCAATCAGAGGGAAGGACTTTTTTTTTTGACACTATAAAAGAGGGAGTAACCCTCATACAGTTGATCATTCCGAATCGAACTGCCGTTGTGAACGGTTGCGTGTTCTTATTGAGTTGCGAGACACAAGTTCGAATTCTCTCCCGTGCGTGTGCGAAGTGCACTTTATTCGCGATTTCCCGCTCCCGCGACTGCTCTCCGGCGCTAACCTACCTCCTAGGGGTGGCTAGCCAGAAAGCATCTCTGCTAGTCGAAGCAGAGCAACCGCGGCCCATAGCGATGGGTCGCAATCGGAAGCAAAAGGCGGACTCCGCCTCGACCCCCGCCCCGCTGGCCGACAGCGGGCTGACCAGCGCGCCAAAACGAGCCAGGAATGAAGATGTCAACCCGGCGGCATACAGCAGGTTGCTGGCAAACAACAAGTTTGCCTCCCCTGCCTGTGGACCAAGCCCCCCCGGGCGCGAAGGTTCCCCCCCTCTTCACGGCGTCGAAGGACCTCTCGGCGCTGCGATCCGAGCTAGCGGCCAACAACATCCGGCCGCTGTTCAAGCTGTGCCATACCGGCACTAAGATCATGTGCGCCTCCGGCGCCGATTTCGACAAGGCCGGCAAGCTGCTGAAGGCAAAAGGGGTGGAATTCTACACCCACGATGCCCCCGGTAGCAAGCCGTTGAAAGTCCTCGTCCGAGGGCTGCCGGAGTTCACCCCGGAGGCCATCATCGATGAGATGAAGGCGGCTGGACTCAAGCCGACGAGTGTGTTCCCCATCCGGCGAGCACAAGGAGGACGACACCGGGACCAGCTCTACCTGGCCCATTTGGAGAAGGGGTCTACCACCATGGCGGGCCGGAAGAGGGTGAAAGCGCTCTTCCACATCGTGGTGGAATGGGAGCGCTACCGCCCGAAGAAACGGGACGTAACGCAGTGTGGCAACTGCCTTGCGCTCGGACACGGTACACGGAACTGCCACATGAAGCCCCGCTGTGGCAAATGTGCCGGCGCGCACGCCACTACAACTTGCCAACCGATGGAGGGCACCGAACCGAAGTGCGCCAACTGCGGTGCAAACCATGAGGGCAGCAGCCGCAACTGCCCCAATCGTGCGGAATTTCTGGCAATCCGCCAGCAAGCATCCGCCAAGAAGCTGGGACGGCAACGCCAGCGCCAACCACCTCCACCGATGACTGAGGAGCACTTCCCGACGCCCCGGTACCAAGTGCCCAATCTACCACCGCTTCCATCAACCCACCGGCAAGCATCCCGCCAGCCGGCCCCTTCTGTTCAGCATCGCCTCGCGGCCGCCGCCACCGCCCCACCGGTGCAGAATGCGCCCCCTCCTGGATGGGGGAATCCTGGACGCAGTGCCCCCGGCACTCCTCCCTCCGACGACGGCTCCCTGTATACTCCGGAGCAAATGTTGGAGTACACCAGGGACTTGTTCCAACGGCTGCGCGCCTGCCGTTCCAAGTCGGAGCAGATCAACGCCGCCAACTCGGTGGTATTCGCCTTTCTCGCCAAATATGGCCCGTGAGGACACCACCAAGATCCTCAACTGGAACGCTTGCTCCCTCCGGAGCAAAAATCGAGAGTTGTCAGCCTTCCTGGACCAGGAAGGCATCGACATAGCAGTGATAACGGAGACGCACCTCAAGCCGGAAGTTAACATCTTCATCCCCGACTTCCGGCTCGTGCGGCTTGACCGGTGCGGATCCGAAGGTGGAGGCGTTGCGGTTGCTCTGCGGAGGAACGTCAACTGCACCCTGCTGCCGAGCTTTCAACTCCAAATCATCGAGGCCGTAGGTATCCGGGTGGAAACCTCCATCGGCCCAATCACGATCATCGCGGCGTACTGCCCGAAGCAAACCAACATCAACGACGGAACATCGGCGGCCTTAAAGCAAGACCTCGTCAAACTGACACGGCGGCAGGGGCAGTTCATCCTGGCTGGCGATCTGAACGCAAGGCACGAGACCTGGGGAAACCCCCGGCGAAATAGGAACGGCCTCATCCTACAACAGGACCTGGAGGAAGGCCACTACACCATCCTGAGCCCGGATTCACCCACCCGCCTGAGCCGGTCCGGGGCCCATGCGACCATTGATGTCTTCCTGACCAACATGGCCGACAACATCTCCCAACCGGTCGTTCACCAGGACCTGAGCTCGGACCACTACCCGGTGGTGGCAGAAGTTGGTTCCCTGGTCAACCGGCATCGGGTCACCCGGCGCAACTACCACCGTGTCGACTGGGGCCAATTCCAGCGGTGTGTCGACGCTAACATCCAGTACGAGGCTCCCCTGGCGTCCGCTGAAGACATCGACCGGCACCTGCAGAGCGTCGAAGAGGCCATCTCCGTGACCCGAGAACAGCATGTACCAGCATCCGGTCAGGTGAGCAACCCCCTTTTTATCGATCGTGTTACCAAAGATCTCATTCGTTTAAGGAACACCAAACGCAGGCAGTACCAACGCTCTGGTCCAAAATAATCAAGGCCAGAATGGTGGACCTCAGGAACGATGATTTTTCCAACAAGATCCGCTCTCTCCCAGATTGTGCTAGGCCATTCTGGAAGATGACCAAACTTTTGAAATCCAAACCCAGACCTATTCCACCGTTGATCCCATTAGACAACACCGACTATAAGGATCGCTTGATAACCCCTGCGGAGAAGGCTGCTGAGATAGGTCGGCATTTCGTCAGCTCCCACAATCTAGGGCTAGACATTCCTAGCCCACACGAAGCTGCTGTTTCCGAACACGCAGCTAACCTACACCAATCTCCCAACGACTTCTCGGAGGAGTTGGAGATCACTGCCGACGAGTTGCTGGCCTATCTCAAAACATCCAAAAACATGAAGGCCCCAGGTTTCGACAACATCCTGAACTTGGAGCTCAAGCAATTGAGTCTCCAGTTCTACCAACATCTAGCATTCTCAGTGCCTTCGACTTAGCTACTTCCCCTCGTCGTGGAAGTCAGCAAAAGTCATCCCCATTAAGAAACCTGGGAAGGATCCTTCCTCCCCTAAAAGCTATCGACCCATCAGCCTTCTCTCAGGGTTATCAAAGCTTTTTGAAAAAGCGATCAACATACGGCTGCTTTCGGCAGCCGATCAAAACAACATCTTGCTCGAGGAACAGTTTGGCTTTCGACGCGGTCGTTCAACTGTGCACCAACTGACTCGAGTAACCAACATCCTCAGGCGGAACAAGTCCCTTGCCAAATCCTCCGCCATGGCGTTGCTCGATGTTGAAAAAGCATTCGACAACGTCTGGCACGACGGCCTGGTGTACAAGCTGCACCGATACAATCTTCCCACCTATTTGGTGAAAATCATCAAAAACTATCTGTTTAACAGGACGTTCAGGGTTTCCCTTAATGGAGTCAACTCAGACCCTCACAACATCCCCACAGGTGTTCCACAGGGCAGTATTTTAGGTCCCCTACTATACAACCTGTTCACCTCGGACATGCCTCAGCTCCCTGAAGGCGGCTCTCTGTCACTGTTCGCTGACGACACATCAGTCGTCTACAGCGGCAGATTCACGAGAGCACTAACATCTCGACTCCAGAGAGGCCTGAACGTCTTGTCAGATTATTTGAACAGCTGGAAGATGTGTATCAACGCAGCGAAGACCCAGGTCATCCTCTTCCCCTATTCCAAATCCCCCAGACTTGTTCCGGCTGAGGATTGTAAAATCACCCTCGGTGGATCAACGGTGGAATGGTCTGATGCAGCCGACTACCTTGGGCTAACGTTAGACAGCAAGCTTCTCTTCAGACAGCAGGTTGACAAAACGGTCACCAAAAGCAACATCTTGCTCAAAGCATTGTACCCCCTGATCAACCGGAAGTCAACTCTGTCTCTGAAGAATAAGCTTGCTGTTTACAAACAGGTCATTCTTCCAGTAATTGAATATGGCGTTCCAATCTGGGAGAGTTGCGCTAAAACCCACCATCTGAGGCTCCAGAGGACCCAAAATAAGTTCCTCCGGATGATCCTCAACAGTCCACCGAGAACGAGGACAACCGAGGTCCACCGTCTGGCCGAGATCAAAACTTTAGAGGAACGCTTTGGTGACTCGATCGAAAAATTCAGGGCTCGTTGCCACCAATCGGGCCAGCAGGTCATCCGGGACCTCGTTCCCCCCTAGGTTATCAAATTTTTTGTAGTGTAAATAGTAGTAGTTAGGTTATCAAATTTTCTTTTCTTTTCTTTCTTTAAAACTACCAGAGCCTTAATGGCCGATTAATTACACTAGGGTAAAACCAAAATTATTTCACAACAAAACCAAAAATCAACAAAAATCAAAGCTGAAGGACCTGAAGGTCAACCAATTAAAATGTAAAAATTGTTACTGTGTAAAAATCTGATAAATAAACATGAATTTAATGCAAAAAAATGCATACAGTTGATCAGTTTTGTAACGAATTTTGAAGAATAAACATCTAGTGCTAAGTACAGTGAAAGTGTTTTTACGATCGAAGAGAAACCGTCCCAGCCCAGCTTGGAGTGCTGATTCCTGATCGATGCCGATTTGTTCCTGTGCCGTGCCGAAAACTGCTTGGTGCCAGTGTTTCGAGAGGGTGATCTTCCTTTCGCTCGATGTGAGCTCGCTACTTGTGGGAAAAATTTCACGAACTCTTTTCAGAGCTAATTACCAAGAGTTACTCAAGTAGACGACGCTCTTTGCTGAGTGAATTGGAAGACATTTGTGGATTTTCAATCGGCACCAAGCACATTCTCGGTGGCAGCGGGTTAGTGGTAGTGCCGCCGTCGGTGTGAAAAAGGGTGAACGCGGGTTTGTTGGTAGTGGACCAACTCGTCGTCCATTCAGCGTCGGTCGCAAGTTATTTCTCCATTTCGTGTGCGTGTGTGGTAGTAGTGCATTGCCACATTGTCGCGTTATTGTCGACCATCCAGCGTCGGTAGTCTTCGCCATCGGCAGTGAGCCGGAAGCTTCGTGAGTATTATCGAGTGTGCATGTATTGGCAGTGTGCCATTACGATCCCACGTCATCATCGTCGGCAGTGAGCCGACTCGAACGATCAGTGTGTGTGTATGGCTAGCAGTAGTCAGCAATGGGCTGATTATTTGCCGCCACGAATTCATCGTCCCGATTGTTGGCAATGAGCCAACACTGTCAAACTCAGTCGTTTCCATCACTTGAAGTGTTGGCAGCAACAGTTTCAAATAATTACAACTAAAAAATAAGTAATGAATTAATTGCGTATATATTGTTGCTTCTCAATTTTTTTTACACATTTTTTAGCACTGGTCTAAAGATAGGTACTGGAATTTTGTTAAAGATCTTGTTTTGATGCTCAAAATAAATAACATTTTCATGTTGTTCCTCCCACACTTTGGGAAGTCATGTCATATATATTAAAATGGCTGTTGTATCATTACTAGTTTATTAGGATTTTTATGTCTCAGTGCCCTAACTAGCTGATGGTGACCAATCGATTAAATTTTCAGCCCAATCGGGTGTTCGGTTCTCCACATTTGTGCTCTTGAAAATTTGAGGTTTGGCTTCGATTTATCTTCACGTTAAACAAATGAACAATGTTGCATGTGTTTTCACATTGAATCAAAGCATAAGTTGTGAACATTTTTTTTATTTTGTATGTTCATTCTGGTTAGCTACAATCATACTGGTATGTAATAATTTCTATGAATATTTCTATCCTTGCCTTTATTGGTAGAAACTGACAACTTTGAAGGCACGCTGCTAACTTATTTGCAGCTAAAACCTTCACAGGTTCATTTTCCGGCTCAAACATGATCATGTGGTGGCAGAAGTTTGATTAAATGTGATTAAGAACATATTTAAAAACGTACTTCAAATAAAGTGATGTAGTTACGAAGTGAGTATACTTCTATCCTCATTCCTCACATCAATACTGACTCCTAGATGTCACATAGCACTCTAAAATGTATTGGAAGTGATAGATATACATCTGTACTAAAATTATGTACTCTAAACTGATTGAAAAATCAATTGATTCTGGTTTGCGAAGACAATAAACAATGTGCTGAAATCGCTTAATTTTCAATGTATTTCTAACACATGAAAAATACACTCCATTATTCATAGCCCTACTATGAATATTATACAGAAACGCCTATAATGTTAATGTTTTTAGATTCCTCAGATTAAAATTGATCCTTGAAAAGGTAAAAGAGTGACAAACAAGACATTTTGTTTTTCGATTTATGGCCTATGGGCGGTACCACTGTGCTTTTTAGCCGCGGACTCTAATTACTTGGCTAAGGAAGGTCCCAATTGGCAATTGTGAATTGTTCATAACAAGTGAGATATTGCGTGATGCTACGAGAAGAATTAACCATATATAGCAATTATAGCAAGCAGCGTTGCCAACCTTCCAGATTTGTCTGTAATATTCCAGATTTTTGAGGCTCCATATTACAAAAATCTGGAAGATCCAGATAAAATTTGAAATGCATTTGTAAGGTTTTGTAAATAATTTGTAAGGTTCTCCATATACGACATAAGTGATCCAGACTTATCTAGAAAAAATATCAAAATCTTCCAGATTTTTTAAAAATTGACTTGGCATCCCTAGATGTACACATTAGGAAATATTACTCAAAGAACTGTTTAGTTTACATTTGTTGGCTTAGGCTAATTTTCTTCAGTCATATCGTACAAATTTTGCGTTGGCGCACCGATTTCTGCAGCCAATTCTGGAAGCATGAGTCAATCTACAAATCTAGAACGATCAAGAGCTCTGTGGCATAGGTAGCGAGGAGCTGAGCATGTTCGGCGGACCTTTTACCAGCTCGAAAGCGAAATTAGAATGAACCGAAAGATGGAGGTATGCTTTATACCCTTGGAATAGCAGATGATGCTCCTCCTTTGGTGATGCTTTCCGATCTGGGAAACATGCTATATGAAACTGATGTCTTGGCAAGGGACGTACAAGATGAGCATTATGCTGTTATTGCATACCGACGGCACTGTAGCAGTGTCCTCCTCGGTAATATCCTCAAATTTCCGTATTGTCAATTATTCGTAATTATTCAGATGTTGTATGAATCTACGAGAAGAATTAAGAGATTATAGCAAGTATGTGGTAAACATATTAGGAAATATTGCACAAATAACTCTTTAGAACACATTTATTGGCTCTGAGAAAGGCCGATTGAATTGTTGAATTCGAGTAACGCGGACACATTTTGACGGCGCACAGGTTTAATTTCTCCTTTTATGTGTGAAAATGAATAATTTATTACTGTATTTTGAAAAACCTATATTTTTTTCTTAAGGATTGTTTTTAATATTTACTATAGGATATTTTTCACACGTGCATTTTTTCCTATTTGGAAAAACTGTTGGTTTAGCTCTTCTTCAGTTGGCATGCGGATTATTCCATTTGCAAGAGATGCAATCGCTTTCTTCGCTATGCGAACGGCTGTTGTTTGGTTGATACCTTCAAGATATGAAACCATTGCTTCAAAACTGTCCATTGCATAGTATCGTAATGTAGTTAATATCTGCATTTCCACCGTAACGTAATTTATGTCGAAGCAATTCTGCCAATTGGTGCGCCATCTGCTTTGTTAGTCGGAATTTGATTTCAAATTCAATTTCATCAATTTTTTTGAAAAAATAATGAATTTTTTCTCACAGTACCTTTAAGGTGCGGAGGGATATAGCACGCTGCATCCAAAAAGGCAAAAAATTCCTCCTTCGATTCTGAGTAAGACGAACTTAACTCGAAAACATCCATGCACCTAAATAACATTACAATTTTATTTTTTACTGGTCAGGAACAATCAAAGACTAAATTTCTTTGGTACTGAGTAGAGCATATAGGGGCACTTACGTATTTTCTACCGCGTTGTTCTCTTCGTCATAGGCGATTTTTGTCGGCCGAAATAAAAACCTGTGTTGTTTTGCACAGAAATGTGTTTCTAGTCCTCCGGTGCCTATCCTGCCCTAAGAGAATCGGTAATGATCACCTCGGCACTGGATGACTAGAAACATATTTCTGTACAAAACAACACAGATTTTTACTTCGCGTTCTAAAGTGCTTCCAATTCACCCCGTTGCCCCAGAAGAATCGATAGTGACCACCTAGGCACCGGAGGAACAGAAACATATTTCTGAGTAAAACGACCCTGATTTTTTTTCGCGTGTTTTCAAATTTACCCCGGTGCCCTAGAAGAATCGGTAGTGAGCACCTTGGCACCGGAGTGTTGAAAACAATTTTCTTTGCAAATAACTACAAGTTATACGCTCACCTGTTCGTTTAGTCGTTTCATCTAAATGATAAGCGATACAGAATACGCCTTGTCCTGCCGATTATCGCGATGTTCCGGTTCGGTTCGAGGATTTTGTGTTTTAGTGGCCACTTTTTACCCTACCGCTTTTCGCTACTGAAATCATCCACTTCACGACGGTCGAGACGTCCAACGGAAATTAAATCGAATGTAAACAACCTGACGTTTCTCACAGCGTCTAACAAGTGTGCGTGCGATATGGTTAAGTACACGGCCATTTTTTTTTTCTCAAATCTCAGATTTTCTTTAGTACGCCAAAATCGTTGTACCGCTTTGAATCATATTCCGAACACTTAAGGCCAACCGTGACTTCAAATGCATCTTAAAGGCCTAAATTTTCTGATATTTGTTAAAATCTCAATTTATTCGCATAGTCCAACTGTAAGCTGTTGGGTGTGCCGATAAAATTATTAATTTAAACTTGTTTAGTATTGTTTTTACGTAAAAGTATGGATTTCCATTTTGATTCAAATTCCGAACGACACGAATAAATGGTCTTCAAATTAGTAATTTCGCAAATAATTAATCTGAGCTAGTTTTACTGGTGTGAAACTAGAAAAGCATCACTAATCCCGAGGTAGAGAATAGATTGAAATACGTTAACAATGAATTGCGATTGACATCAAATTCCTTGTTATTTGATGACATATTTCAGCGAAATATTTTAACCATATAGCCTTACGAAAACCGAGTGTTCGGAATATGAGTCTATTCGGAATTTGAGACAAAACGGTACTAAAGTAAATATAGTAATGTCCCGATTTTGTCAGCCCCATGCTGCATTTATAGTTGAGAAAACCGGGAAAGAGCTAAAATCGGGGGAAAAATTCGAATAGTTTCAAGTTTTATTTTAACTTAAAGACTTAGTTTTATGATTTTGTTCATGAAAACATATTTTTTACTCCCATTTTCTATGTACCGTAATCCAAGGTAACATTGCTCAGTTTCTTGGACAATTTTCACAAATTTTACATTTCAAAATTTTAGTCATTAGATGATTCTATAGACGTAGTCAATGTCATAATTGACTTTATGCACCCAATATTTCCAGTATAGACGTGTTTAGTCGGATTGAAATGAACATAAATGTTAGGCTGACAAAATCGGGAAAAAAAGGTGCTAAAATCGGGGTTAGACAAAATCGGGGGCTGACAAAATCGGATCATTACTGTAAGGGTTCATTCAAATATTACGTAACGCAAAATTTCGGCCCAGATAGCCGTAGCGGTAAACGCGCAGCTATTCAGCAAGGCCAAGCTGAGGGTCGTGGGTTCGAATCCCACCGGCGAGGATCTTTTCGGGTTGGAAATTTTCTCGACTTCCCAGGGCATAGAGTATCTTCGTACCTGCCACACGATATACGCATGCAAAAATGGTCATCGGCATAGTAAGCTCTCAGTCAATAACTGTGGAAGTGCTCATAAGAACACTAAGCTGAGAAGCAGGCTCTGTCCCAGTGGGGACATAACACCAGAAAGAAGAAGAAGTAACGCAAAATTTGTCGATTTTAGACCCCCTCCCTCCCCCATGTAGCACCATATGTACGGAAAATTTTAAATTTTTGTATGGACCGTAACACTATGTGAGACCCCCTCCCTCCCCCTGTTGCGTTACGTAATATTTGAACGATCCCTAATGTAAAACGGGGTATCACTCACTCACACACTCACTCAATCACTCATTCACTCACTGGAATCTTCTGGAGCGTTTGAAAACATGAAACACTAAGAGCATTTGAGGCTGTTATTATTTCAGATTAGAACATTACAACAGCATTATGGACACGTGCCGTCACCCCACAGTTATGGATAGCACACAGATATGGATCAAAGTTTAATTAAACCGGGGATATGTCATCAAATAGAGTTGCAATTACGCAAAACACATTTTCTATATGTGAACCATAAATCTGTACAGCACCGCAATCAATTATAATATGCCTAAGCATATAAAAAGCCGTCCGTAGGAAATAAAATGTCAACCGTATTCCCAGCAGCGTTGATTCATAACTGTGGGGCATTGAAACCCATACCACAGTTAAGAATCAAAGATAAGACGATTCCGAAACAAACGCCAAAATGTATGCTTTCACTAGCACATCATTCGTTTAACTCGCAGATAAACTGCTCTTATAGTGTTTCAATCCATAATATGAGTCGATTCGATCCATAATAGGGATCCTCCTCTCTCACTGATCCACATCTGTGGGGTGAACATCGTTTGAAATTTCTATCGAAATAGACACTTTTTCGTAAAAAAATCGGGTATTTTGAGGTGTAAAAACAACTATATTCTGCAGTGCCAGGGAGGTAATTTTGTGTTGTACAGCGTCGCCATGTATTTTAATCGTAATTTGTTCTGAAAATAGGGTTACCATCCGTCCTGATTTAGCAAGACATGCTCTGATTTTAAGTTTCTTTTGTTGCGTCCTGATTTATTTTTCATATTTTAAGATTTGTCCTGCTTTTTCAGCACAGATGGTAGCAACCACGGGATTCCTATCTTCGTTTCAATATTTTGAAGCATCGTAAAGAGGGATTTCCTCAATATAACATCTCGTACTGCACACCATATCTAATTGAAGTTTCTGGAGAATGTTTCCTATAATAAAAAACTGTCGGTTTCCAAAGAAAATCTTTGACGGATTTCTTCCAAAAACTTTGATTGATTTTTTTTGTAGGACTCTTCGTAAATTCCTTGCGAAATGCTTAGCGTGTTCTTACTTTATGAGAAATTTACGGAAGCTTCTTTATGAAATTCTTAAAAAGAGCATAACTCAAAACCAAACCTTCGTAGGATTGGGCGTATCCTACGAAGGTTTGATTTTGAGTAAATTTCTACCAGTAGAAACAACCAACTCCAAACTCTTCTAGGTTCAAAAAAATACCCAATTGACAGCTTATATAAATCAGGCATTTAATAAATAACATGCGACCATTGTAACAAAATTTACATAGGACAAACAAAAAGCTCTCTCGATACACGTTTTAAAGAACACGTAGCAGAAATTACTAAAGCACACAAAGACACAGAAAAAGGACCTGTACACTATTTCAAATCAAAAGCTGCAGAACATGTTTACAATGAACAACATTTCCTAAACACAAAAAATATTAAATTCTTACGACATATTTCAAATGCTTGGAAGCTTGACGTAGCGGAAAGCATAGAAACATATACATTTTTCTAGTATCAATAACAGATCCATGCGATGTTCTCTTCAAGTCGAGCCCTCGACAATGAAGATGTCAGTGAGTCGCAGACGAAATAGGCCTATCTGTCAAGATAAGCAACATATCAGAGTTTAAGGGGTCTATTTTATAAGTCGAGTCGATCAAAAACGCATCGACTGGAGTCACTGTCGACCAAAAATTTCGCTCGACACTGCTCTATCACTCGAGTTTTTCAACAGTTGTCACTCCATGTGACTGGATTACTATGGCAGTCGACGGGTTACATCTGAAATATGCCTGCTTACTTTGATCGACCATGATAACAAACACATGAATCTAGGACAGGACGTGACAGCTCAACTAAGACTGCCCCGTTGTTTTTCAGTCGATAACCTTGACGATACTAAAGCCAGTGCTATCAGTATTCTTTTTTAATCAGATCTTGCAAACAAATTCAAATATCAAAACTAATTTGGTTGTTTCTTGTACCCTTCATTCATGCAGTGCAATAGAGGATGCTATCTTTTTCAAAAAAATCAGGTTTATATTAAATACCTGTCATACTTTTAGGGAAAATTTACACAATTGCCATTATGATGCCTTTAATTGAATATTTTTAATTTATTTTGGCACTGTAGGAGCACATGCGGCAAACTTAACCTCGAATATAAGTAGATTTGGAACAAAAAGATTACAGAGAAAATTTCAAAACTTTTGGAAGAAATTATAATTTATGAACTAGCAACACGGCCGTGCTAGCAACAAAGTGCCCTGTTGAAATCTAACTCAACGATGTGAAAGTAGGCCTTTGCCAAAACGACCAATGAGAAGTGGTCTTTTTTGACAGGCAATTGGTTTCGTTTTTGTCTTCGACCTGACACGTCTTGTCTTAGACATGAATGTGCTCGATTTATAAAATAGACCCCTAAATGTATTTGCTCGTCTTACTAGTGATTTTAGTATTTTTTTTGCAAAAGTGAAGTGTTAAAGTTTAATTAGTACTTTTTTATCTTTGAGGATGCTCTTGGGAACTGGGGATATGAGTCATATTTAGAATTTGAGCTGTAACAGAATTTGCACAGGTAGGGCCGGATCCTGAAAGCTACTGACCTCATATTTGGCAACAACATGCATCGTATTAAAATGCTTCTTATTGTAAAGTTGCAGACAAATCGGCCGAGCAAAACACCCAATGCATTCTAAATTGTGAAAATTTCAAAATGTCCTGATTTTGAGTCTTCAGGAGATGGTCATTGGTCACCCTATCTGAAAAATGACCCTTAGTTGATCCATAACTGTGAGGTGACTGTAGTATGGCCAATGCGTAAATTAAGGCGATTTTGCGATCAATAATTATGTTTACGGCTTCGGCACCATTCAACTATTATCGGCAATCAAATTTCAGACACCAAATACACAGTATTTTCTTATCAAAACACAGAAATGAAAACATTCAGGACGGATTTCACGCCAACTCGACACGCGATTGGCAGCACCCCTTCAGAATTTAATGAAACTTTCTGGGTGTGAAGACTATGTGAAATTAAGATACTTTGCATATTTTGTTCTTTTTCAAAATCGATCTAAACTAACATTTGGAAAGTTTTTTTTTTACTTTTTTTATAAACCCGTACAACTCGAAAACGGTAAGACCTACAAAAAAGTTTTGTAGCGGGGGACTGTCGTGAAATTTCCTGAAGTATTAGAAAAAAATAAAAACATATGTTCTACACTGAATTTTTTTTTTTTTCAAAACTTTAAAGTCGATTTTAAAAAACGGCCATTTTGATCATCCTTAAGCAAAAAGTTTCGTAATTAAATTTATTTAAAGTCGTCCATACATTTCAAATTGGGCATATTTTAGGGAAAACAGTTTTTCTAATATCGAATTTTTTAAGTCCAAAATGAATTTTTTATTTTATTTTTATTTCGCTTTAAATATGATCTAATTTATATTTTCAAGTGATAAATGAGTTTTAATCACAAAATAGATTATATTTGTTTTATTGGGAGTAGTTAAAAGAAATAAAACAGAATTAAACCGAGTTTTTTTTTTTATTAAATACAATTGATCTCGCACCAAACCGCTTATGAGAAAATCAACTCCGTCTAACAATCCGATGGTTTTTTCTATGGTTGGAAAGATATCACAATAATATTTCATTTCTTATTTGGTCAAAGGCAATCTTAACAGGTGTCTGGAAAGGGTCAATATTATGCTTATGAAAAAAAAAGTCGTGGTTTGTTTTTATCATGCATTATTATTTTTATTATTGAATATTTTTGGTTCATCCTCTGAATTGGTATACCGTTTGGCTGCAATTCGTGTATCACTAATAGGCATAAAACAATGATATTTTTGGGTACCGTAAAACGGGGTAACTTTGATAGTTTTTTCGAAGAAAACTTGAATATTTCTGCATGTTGTTTCAAATAATTATAATTTATATTTTTAAAACAAGTACTGGCATCCTAGCTATCGATTGCAGTTGATAGTTTTCCAAAAGAATTATTTTGAATGGATATATAAATTTTCTTATAATCGAAAGTCGGTTTTCTGTTTTGGGGTAGCGGAATTTGGGGCAAGTGTGCCACCTTAAGCAAATTGTTCTCTAGCTTATAAAATCCACTAATTTAGCCTCATGATGTTAGTTTCACATCTTTTCATATCCACTGTGCCATTTAAAAAGAAAATAATTTAAAAAAAATATAGTTTTGGAGCTTCTCAAATATCATCCAATATAACCGATTTTTCGACACTATGGGGCAAGTGTGCCACCCATATGGGGCAAGACGGCCACCGAATGAACATCGCATGTAATTCTACTTGAAATGAAATTTTATTTATTTCCTATTAATATTACTTACAAAGCAGACGCTAATCGATAATTTAAAAAATAATTTTAAGTTTACCGTCGATGGGGGTGACAATGGGTCTGGGGGGGGGGGGGGGTAGATTGGGTCAAAACGGAAAAATATGATTTATGAAATATTTCAGCTAATAACGGTGATATTACTAAAATTAATAATTCATATGTTAGGGAACATATTATTACACGTAATTCATCACAATATACATTTATAGAAATAATAGTTTTTGTTTAATATATCAATAAACTTGTATGTTGAAATTAGATAAAATTTACAACATTAAATTTATCCTGTCCAAAGTATCACGCATGTACTTTAACCTCTACCGTTGTATTAGTAGAAGGTTTAAAGTCTTTTCATTACACTTCACACGTATTTTCCGGAATATATTTGATTTTTCAACAAAACTTTTATTTTTTTCGGTACGGTGTCTAAAACATCAATAATGGGGGTGAGATTGGGTCAAGCAAGAACGAAAGTAAATGAAATTGCAAGTCCACATTTACATTTGCAATTGACATTTTACGGTGCCGGTAGTTTTCTTTTTCATTAAGATGTGTTTATTCTTTCTAAATACAGCATCTCTGAAACATCAAACCAGTCTACTTGAGGATTCCGTACATTGAATAACAATGCAACGCATTTTGATAACTTCTCAATCCAGCAACTGTGTTTCGTGCGCAGCAACATCGTCAAATTTTATCAAATGGATTGTTTTTTTTTAATTATTTATCAGTGTTTTCATATTAATTTAATTATTTATCAGTGTTTTCATATTAAAGAAACATCTCCAGGAAGTACAAATGAGTTGGAACACTGAAATATCGTGATTATGACGTCAACATCTGCCTGAAATATATTGATCGTGGAATGTTGCTCCGAAATTTAACTATTTGCGAAGAATTAAAATAATCACTGTTTCAGTACACCTTTGGGGAAACTGAATAGGCTTCATGGCAATGGGGATGAGACTTTGAAGACATTTCGAGGGAAAAAAGAAAGAAAATTTATGTAAACTTGACGATGAATGTTGTGTTTACATATTTTTTCTCATAGCTCTTCAATTTTTTGGTATAATCGTTCTTTTAAGTGGGTTTATCATACTTGTATCCATCTTAGTTATCTTTTCATCTTGTTTGCATCCTATTTCATCAATATTCTTCAGCTGTGAATGGTTTTGCAGTCATATTCTCAAAAACAAGTTATTTCAATTACAGTGACCCAATGTCACCCCCTCTATGGGGTGAGATTGGGTCATTTTTCATTCACTTGTGGTGCCGCTGTGAATAAATATATGTCTTTAATGTTTTGAACAGTTGTTAATGTACCATCAAAGTACATACACACCAAATTTGAAGTTTGTTGGAGTTAAATTGCGATAGTAATTCAATAAATAATTCGTACACATCCCTTTTTGACCCATTGTCACCCCCAACGACGGTACCGTAATAAGGGGATGCTTTATAACAAGGTACAAAACATGCGTAATTCCCTATTACTCAATTCGTATAACTAAACTGGTTATTTTTATCTCAATTTAATACAATATATGTTTTACCCTTACATTACGGCGAATATGTATAATATTAAACTAGATCAGCACTAAATAACGGTAAAATAGTGATATAAATATGTAAAACGGTACTCAATAAGCCGAAAAACATGTTATTATTGAATATTTTGAGAAAAAATCACTTTGGGGGGCAAACATGTCAGATATTCCCCTACTATACTTCAGAAACTACTACTGGTGCCTCATTTTGGTTTATTATTATGATTTTGTTGATGATGTTTACATTTTTATACATTTCACCCCAACAATTTTTGTTTACTAAATAGGTGGCACACTTGCCCCAATAAGTATACATTTCAACCAAACTGGATTTCGTATGTAAAGCTAAATATTTTTTTCGTTCAAATACCACAATAACTTACACATTTGAATAGTTTCACGATGTACAGTACGTTAAAAAAATCTGTTATTAACTTATCTGTCACCATGCTATTTGGAAACAACGAAATCTTATAAAAAGTCACTCAAATTTGGTTGTCTTTGCACAAGTCGATGTAAATACGTGAAAAATAGAGCAATTTTCATCATATAGTGATTATTGTATTGTGAACTATAAGGGAACATATTGTTAAGCTCAAAGAGAAAATATATATTGTAGTTTTTATAAAAGCAGGGGTGGCACACTTGCCCCTATGGCACACTTGCCCCAAAGTCCGCTAACTTTGATAATCGAACGAAATGGAACGAATTACGTACCGTAATCCGGGGTAACAAACGAAATCTTATAAAAAGTCACTCAAATTTGGTTGTCTTTGCACAAGTCGATGTAAATACGTGAAAAATAGAGCAATTTTCATCATATAGTGATTATTGTATTGTGAACTATAAGGGAACATATTGTTAAGCTCAAAGAGAAAATATATATTGTAGTTTTTATAAAAGCAGGGGTGGCACACTTGCCCCTATGGCACACTTGCCCCAAAGTCCGCTAACTTTGATAATCGAACGAAATGGAACGAATTACGTACCGTAATCCGGGGTAACATTGATCATTTTTCTGAATGTTTCTTCAATATTTCGTTTGAAAATGCAAATGTTGCAGATTTTATATTTTTAAAACAAGTACTGCCATCCATAGCTCGAGACTATATACTGTATTTTGTTTATTGAAAGATTTAAGCATGTTAAAAAAATGTTCAAGGCGATTTTTTGATTTAGTTGATATGGGGTAACATTGATCACTTATATAAGCAACGTTCGGTAATACTGAAAATATCGTTACTTACTTAAATAATGGCCTCTGAAGCCGAATATGAAGACCAAACGCTTACAAGTCATTTACTTTTTGAGTTATTTTAAAATTAAAAACACCTCGAATCGCGGAATACGCCTAACGGTAGGCAATTTCCTAAGGGAATTTTACATTCCTAACAGTAATTCAGTAATGTTGCCTAATTGAGCATACTTATAAAAGTTTTGACAACGGAATCGTTTTCGGCGATGTCATTTTTAGTAAGAACCACATTTTGCTTGCTTATATCGTTTGCAGAACTCATGTGAGACATGAATCTTTGGTAGTGTCATCCTTAACAATTAAAATAATTATTTCGAATAGTTGACAAATTCACGCATAAGGTAAACGCAATTTTCACAAAAATATTAACTTTTATTAGCTTATGAATATAAGAAACAGAAGCACCGTTCATGATTTGAAAATGTTTCACCAATAAATGATAATACAAACTTTTGACGAGGTGAGTCATTCCGATCAATGTTACCCCGCTGATCAATGATACCCCGGATTACGGTAACATTAATAGGGCATTGCAAACCTCTAGGCGTTTAACGTTATATGTAAATTTCTGGCTTAGATTACAAAAATGGTCCCAATTTGTGAAAATGCTTTTCGCTAAGAGATTTGAGACCATATTCAAGTTCTATGATAACTAGGCTGTCAAATATAAGTGACCAACTATTTAAAACTACATCCAATAGTGATCGTAGAACAGATTGTTTGTAGGGGTTTCGAAAATGCTAAAATCGCATCATTTTTTAATATTCGTATATAAAGCCTCATATGTTCTCGATTCAAATGAAACCAGCTCTTACATGAAGTATCATACTAATATTCATTAGTTTTGCATTTGTTTTTCTTAACCGAATAACAGAAATTATGATATTTCGTTTAGTATGTGGTGGGTAACGTACTATCAAAGTTACCCGCATTATCAATGTTACCCCGTTTTACAGTACCAGGGACAGTTTTAACCTTATCAAACAATTCCACCAATTCCTCTGACATTTTAACATATTGTTCATTAGATATATAACAGAAATTTAATTTGGTGATACATGTATCAGTTTGTTTCACTGCCCAGTCGAATAGTTCTCGCGGAGTTGCGATTGAGTTTCCATAGTCTTTTGCAAGACTTGCTCTTTTTGCCATTCGCTTGAGAGTGCCACCAATAGCGTCACAGGGGCCTTTGCCGTGAGATGTGGCAAAAAAGTGTCACTCTGCTTCCAATCCATGTATTTTCTTGGAATTACATAAGCTGGCAATTTTTTTAAAAATTTTTATAATGAGCGGCAGCTCCAACTGACATAAAAATAACATTTGAGAAATTTGTTTTTCAACTAAATTTATCAATTTTGAAAAAAAAAAAGCTGCTACTGTGTCATGCGTCAACACTTCTTCTTCTTCTTTCTGGTGTTATGTCCCCACTGGGACAGAGCCTGCTTCTCAGCTTAGTGCTCTTATGAGCACTTCCACAGTTATTAACTGAGAGCTTACTATGCCAATGACCATTTTTGCATGTGTATATCGTGTGGCAGGTACGAAGATACTCTATGCCTTGGGAAGTCGAGAAAATTTCCAACCCGAAAAGATCCTCGACCGATGGGATTCGAACCCACGACCCTCAGCTTGGTCTTGCTGAATAGCTGCGCGTTTACCGCTACGGCTATCTGGGCCCCCAAGCGTCAACACTTCTGATATTATAATAAAACTAACGCTTTCCAATTTATTATCTTTTTTATGGTAAATCTCGAATGGGTTTATCGTTGCTTGGGAATTATTCCAGTGATATCCTTGAGCAGCGTTTTGTATGATAAAACTATAATTTTCAGAAATGTCGCTAATAATCAGTATTTCACCTTGTTTTAAGGAGTCTTTTTTGTTTCGTAGAAAAGAAGACTGTTCTTTGCAAATAACCAAAGTAAAACCAATTTCTACATTTTGGCATCTTTCTACAAAAATCATGTACGCCTCTTTATAAGACATCATCAATAGACGCTTTAGAACTTGTTTAAAAAAAACTCTGTATAATTCCGTTTTATTTCTTTTGACTGCTCCCAATAAAACAAATATAATCTATTTTGTGATTAAAACTCGTTTATCACTTGAAAATATGATCATACTAGACTATTTAGAGCGAAATAAAAATAAAAAAAATCATTTTGGACTTAAAAAATCGATGTTAGAAAAACTTTTTCGAATCGATGTTTACGAAACTTTTTTGCTTAAGGATGATCAAAATCTGAAATGGCCGTTTTTTCAAATCGACTTTAAAGATTTGAATCATGTTTTTTCAGTGTAGAAAATATTTTTTTTTATTTTTTCAATTTTTTTTTTCTAAAACTTCAGGAAATTTCACTACAGTCGCCGCTACAACACTTTTTTGTAGGTCTTATCGTTTTCGAGTTACATTCGAGTTGTATACGGGTTTATAAAAAGAAGTAAAAAAACTTTGACCCTTTCCAAATTTTAGTCTAGATCGATTTTGAAAAAAAAACAAAGTATGTAAAGTATCTTAGTTTCACATAGTCTTCACACCCAGAAAGTTCCTTTTGAATTCTGAAGGGGTGCTGCCAATCCCGAGTTGGCGTGAAATCCGTCTCAGATGATTCTTTGTTCTGTCAACTGCCCTCTGACGAGATTTCCGAGAATAGTCAGACTGGACAGGAGATGCTCGAAGCGTTGTAAAAACGTTTACAAGAAAAGCTTTTAACAAGTCTGTTGTTGTGAATCGATAGAGGGTTGAGTAGCACGAAAATATAAACAGACAAACACGTAACTTGCCGACCAGGCTTAGACTGCGAGAATACGTAAATTCTCCTAGGGTAACGGTCTTATTTTGGACCCTTTAAGGAAGTGATTTTGGGTTTTCATCTCATATAATTTATTGCAAAGCATAACCAAGTCAATGAATATGCCAAAATATGGAGAAAAGTTTCCTCTTCGAGATAAAAATACGCCTTCATTATTTTTGACACCTCAATACATTTTGGACCTTTGGCGTTTGCATTCGATTGGAGACAAAGCCTAAGAAACTGTTTGTTTAATAGCTTGCGCATAGTTCATTCAATCGATTAACAGTGGAAACCTGAAGGAATTATATGCTTTTAGCCTGGAAATTAAAAAAAAGTTATTGTTTACATTAGTAAAATTTTTGACGTCTTCAATATCAGTGTGTAACGTGTTGTAACGGTTGCGTGGATGAATCGATTGAATTTAATAAATTTTAGTCATACAGTAAAACCTCCATGAGTCGATGTCCCATGACTCGATATCGACTCATGGAACCATAATAGAAACCAAATTTCATGGTTACTATGATGGTCCCTTCAAACAGCTTTCCAAAGGTTTGCTGTTCCATGTCTCGATATTTCCATGAGTCGATGGTGCCTTCAATATCGACTCATGGAGGTTTCACTGTAATAAAGATATTTTCCATGCGAAAACCCTTGATGCAATCCTATTCATCCAAATAACATGCAAACTGAGTTGGTCTTTTGATTTAAACTCGGAAATCTGTTGCAAAATGACACAGAGGATCCAAAATATAAAGAGGTCTAAATTATATTGGTTACCCTACATAGCCTTTCGCTTTATAAATTCGTTGGGACGTAGCTAGAAATTGAAACACAGCGATTGTAAACGTAAATTGAAACACAGCGATTGTAAATGACAACACTGCAAACAAAAAATAAACATGGCGAACATCGATGGTTTTAAAACTAGGTTTATGAAATGTGAATTAAAGTGGAAAGGTTTGAGTGTATTTTCTCCAATTGGGATTAAAAATTGCACATGACAATTTCACTGATTATTTTCTCAATGTTTTTGATTTGTCAGATAGGTCCTTATCGCGAATTCCTCTAGGTTTTAATTTTATATGTTCCATTTTGTAATGTTGATTTTTGGTTTCCAAATTCTGTTGAAACGTCGCTAGCCACGTTGGGTAAGCTAGAAACATATACTTTGAAAATGGTTTAAATGGACGAATTTATGTGAATTTGCCAAAAAGTTACACGTCTACTCGGTGAAAATCGAACTCGTGACTCTCTGTTCATTAAATAGAGCGTATTACCCCTACACCACGAGAGGACTCATAGACGCAGAAGTTAACCTGAATTTTAATTCAACTCAATAATCACGTTGTCCTCTTTCGCATAGCGCACCTTTTTCTGTAGAATAAAATTCCCTTAAAAACATAATATTGAAGTATCACCCTACTTTGATATATTGACAATTTTCATTAGATGCGATTTGTTTATCTGTTATTCGCAATAAGTTTACTTGTTAACTAAATAAAGCCATCAACTTTTAATTTTGATGTTCATGTAGTCAATCAATAGAGCGTATAATTCTGTATATTCAAATCAAACTTTCCAGGTGGTGTAGCGAAGGAATGTTCCAGGTTAGAAATTCGGGATAACCGTGCGAAAAACAAGAACAAAAAAGTCAATTGGCAAAAAAAGCTCTTGCTTATTGACGGTGGTAGTGCTCATAATACACTGAACTGAGAAGCAAACTCTGTCCCAGTAAAGACATAACACCTGAAGGTAAAGAAGTCTATCGATGTTTCTTTGCAAAATTCTTTCCTCCCGATACGATAAACCATTAGCACCGAAGAGTAGTCTTAAATCCGGATGAAAAGCAGATAATGTTAATTTAATGATGAATAATGTTTGGAAAACGTGATATCCTGAGGAAAATTAACTTTTGTTTGTCGTATAGATTAGCTCCACTAAATCATCCCAAATTCCATGCAGTTCGTGCAACACACAAGCGCACGTTTGGTCTGGCAACTAGAGCATGAACAGGATCTGGAAAGTAGACCAAGACCGAAGTAACTGGCAATAAACCGCCATTGCTGTTGGTAACGAAAGACACACCAATAGCAGGTATGAGGTAGATAGCACCATACTCCACGATAAAGGCGAGAAGCCTTTCGCGTCTTTTTGTTTGTTTTGTATTAAACGAGACGCCACCAAACCGTGGTTCACCTCAAATCTAGGTTCATATGGCTTACCAGATTCTGCAGCTACCAAGATCTATTGACGTTTAGGGCTGGTAAGCCGACTTGCTCCAAAATTCGAGACAAGAATAATAGTTCATACTCTCGGTATTCCTACACTTATGTGCTGTTTCAAAAGGCAAACTAATATATTGAGGAGGAGAACTTATATGCCTCTTTGTCAGTATATCTACAGAAATATGTAACAAATATGAAAGGTGAAATGCTAATTGCTTAAACCATGCCAATTGAAAACTTGTTAAAATGTATCAAGCAAAAACGATAAACTACTTACAAGAAAAAAATGAGAACTATCATTTAAAAATTAAAAATATGTTTGGATTTTTGTACATCCTTATTCAGAAAATTCTTGTAAGTAGCTCATTGTTTCTTGGTTAATATATTAAGACAATGTTTTCACTTGATAAATTTTCCTTACTACATTTTCAATCCAAGGGTGTATTTTTTACCTGAAAAAAAAATCTGACAAAGTTTCTAACTTTCGTTCAATATCTTGCCTGCCTCTATCACTATTAGAGGGGACCATCAAAGTAATCATGAAATTTTGTGTTAAGTATGGTTCCATGAGTCTCTCTACATCGTGTCATAAAACATCGTCTCATGGAGGCTTCACTGTAGTGTAATATTTTCACATCTGCTGAGTTACTTGAGCTATCCCAGAAATGTCAAAAATCTTGGTTTGTGGATGACACTCTCCACTAGAGTATCCATTTCCCGGCCATTTTGCTGGTCCCAGGATTCGGGACAAAAATCTAAGTTTGTCCCGGGTCCCGGGATTTCTAAAATTTTCAATAAAGCTGGTATTTTGGTTGAAATAACAACAATACAATGTTTTTTTTTTCCAATGAAATAAAAAGATAATGTAACTTTCCAAGATAATATGTTAATTATAACAAATCACATGTCGACTTTCTTATTATGATTAAGTAACTTGACATTAATTAACTACTGACTATCTACGGGTTTTTTAGCATTTTTTTACATTCTAAAAAATTAGGTCATAATACATTATTACATTACAATTACAATTACAATTACAATTACAATTACAATTTTCTTCAGAAATTAGAAGAATCATCAAAATTTTAGAACAAAAATAACGATTGAAGATCATTGAAGGTATTGTAGAATATTATGCTAAAAGTTAATTACTGAAAATTATTGGCTGAAGTTAAGGCGTACTTTCAAATTTGGTTTCTCAACCTAGGCTTATAAAAACAACTTATGTTGAAGAGAAAACACACAGACAAACAGACGTCACACTCTCATCACTGCCCATCGACGGTCAATTCAAATGTATGGCCCTAACACACTGATTTTAGCATTGTGCATACATGTCCTAATGACTATGATTTTAATCGCAATTTGTTATATGTCTGCTTGACTGTGAGAAAAGCATTAATACTTTGCAACTTCACATATAATAATAATATTTGTTTTTTCATTTGGTAAATTGATCTCATTCATGAAAATAATTACTCTTTTACTTGATTTTATATTATGCTTTTCTATTTTTTCAAATAAGGCCTGATAGTGCCATTGCTTTCCATTGAAATCTAGTGGGTTTTATCAAATTCTACGTACATTTCGGGAATCCCGGGATTATCGGGACGTCAAAACTTGTATCCCGGGAAACAGGAAATCCCGAAATTTGTCAAATCCCGGGATTTTTTGTCCCGGGACGAACACTCTACTTTCCACCGAAGGACGACGTTTGCGTGTATTCTGTAGTAGATTACAAAAAATTTTGAATATTTTCTCCATACTTTAAAAAGTGTAAGATTTTCAATACAGCTTTCAAAACTCTATTTATTATATTTCCACATAAACACAGGTTTACCCCCCATGGTAGCAAATTTGACAAAACTCGTGGTTTTGCTTAGCTTCTTCAATTTAATCCAGAATGGTCACAACTATAAGACATAAGGGAAATAATCTTCACCACTCTTGAAATTAAACGTTGAAGGAATCCAGAAAAATATTTATTTTAGATACAGTTTCGTCAAGTAATAACTACAGTGGCCCAATTTCATATTCGTACAGGATACTGTTTTCACATCAAGTAAGTAAAAAACTATTAAATTATGTATTGAGTTTGGAATACTTTATCCACATTGAAGGTAAAAGGGGTCATCTATTATTTACCAATCACAAAATGTTTCTGAACGAGCCGGGGACTCTGTATTTGCCGGAATCGAAGGGGTTGCTTCCCGTTCGAACTTCGAACGGCGCACAAGAATCACAGATTACAAATTAGCACCACTTGCACTTCGAGGTGATTCTTCACCTTCTTCACCGAAGGCAGAACGATATCACATGCACTAGATTTTGTTAATAATCTTCGATCATTTAGATCGCCCACGCACAACGAACGCAATATCACCAACCGACACGTAATTAATTTAATGATTTTATTGCCCCTTGGCCACTACCGCAAATATCTTTCGGATCAACAACGAAATTCTATTCTTGCCCGGTTTGTTGCACCACTTTATTGAACGGCTACTCAATGGACGAGATCAGACGGGTAGGTAGTGAAAACGACCGACAGACTACCTTCTGAACGCTACCGAGATGTATTTCTAACTGATTCGATAGATAGAACGATGATGCGGTAGGTGGTCAGCTTGACCATTGCTGAGTAGTTATACTCTCACGTCGTTCTCGTGAGCATGATTGAAAATTAGACCGGTTCGAATTCAATTGTATGTTAGTGCGCTTAATTAATTTCTTCTTAATTATAGGGTTAGTTATATATACACTATTTACAAATTTCATATTATAAATTCATGGTCGGTGGATACCGAGCAGTTTCCATTTACATTTATCTTTGGATCAATGGAAAAGTATTGAAGTTATGTCTAAAATTCACCCAATTCCATATTCGTACACCTACCAAAATTCAAAGGTACAACATTCCAAACTAAATTTAAAAGCTCTAGTTGATTGCTGAGGTACTTTATTATGATGTTCAGGTGTAGTGAAGT
The DNA here is from genome assembly GCF_002204515.2 of Aedes aegypti. Lineage (NCBI taxonomy): Eukaryota > Metazoa > Arthropoda > Insecta > Diptera > Culicidae > Aedes > Aedes aegypti. The sequence continues at coordinate 163,164,039 of NC_035107.1, read as the reverse complement.
ACATTTAGACAATTTATGAGCGGAAATATATGAAATTTAGGTTAAATTATGAGAAATGACAGTTTTCCAATGATTTTTACTATAAAATCCAATAACTCGAACAATAACGTTCATATTTGTCATTGGATCAAATCTATTAATTATATTCGTGAGCTCAGATGCAAATTTAGTTGAAATGTATACAGTTTATAGAAATCATAAACAGTTTTTATCCCTTTTGGGTTCAGAAAATTATTGTGCCATAACTTCAAAACTCTTCTAAAATTACATTTTTAATCAAGGTAAACCAAATTTTCATTCTAAACAACAGGTAAAGGTTAATTTTGAACTTGTCTGTAAAAAGAATTTGAACTACGCACTTCGTTTTACAATAAAGTACCCCAAACTACGATGTACATACCTCAACATAATTGATATTATCGCAATATTCAATTATTTTTGAATCAATATTCAAATTGTATTCAAAATAGCACTCTATTTTGCAATTTATTGGTTTTATAAGAAAAATACAAAAAAGCTTGAATGAGCAGAGAGCATTGATATACTTTTTACTAGAATATATCCTGTTGTTTTCATCATTTTATAAAACGTTTGTGTTGTGGTTACCGCAACAATATTTATTCTCTAAATCTCTATAGTCATGTTTGGTAAGAAAATGTAAATTAAAAATTCAAATTAAGCAATGTTTTGATAGGAACATTAACTATGGCTTATGTATATCCATTTAGAAGCCAAACTGAGAGAAATTGACTAAAATTTTTGGTTTTGGATTTGTTATAAAATTTAAATTACCTAAGATCTAAAAGTACAAGTTGTCGATATCCACTCCTATCTACTCTACAACTCATTATATTTTTTTGAAACTTGTGCAATATTCGCAGTTATCATTCTTAAGGAAGTGATGTTGAAAAAAATGTAAGTTATTGTTTGACTTACCGAATATTTCAGCAAAAAACATGGGAAAAGTGGTATTTTTCTTAAATTTACTTAAGTTTCAAATATGTCCGCTCATAAATTTTCCAAATGTACTCTACTACATCTGAACAACACAGCGAAGAACTTAAGCAATCATCTAGCCCATTAAAAATTAGTTTTGAATGTTGTATATTTCTTTGCTGTTAGGTGTACGAATATGGAATTGGGTCAATTATAGACACAAACTCAATACTTTTCCATTATTCCAAAGATTTAAGCAAATGAATAAAATTTGTCATTGCCAAACAATAGATGGCACCTATGACCTTCGTTATTGATAAAGTATATTGATGTCCATGCACCATTTAATTGTTTTATACAAACTTGATATGAAAACAGTGCCCCGTGCGAAAATGAAATTGAGTCACTGTATTTCGAATTTAATCTTTAAATCGATTCCTCGTCGAAAAAGTTTTTTTTTATTTCAAAAATTTTGATTCTATCCTCGAGGTGTTTTGAGCTTATTTTGGAAAATGACGTTTTCAACTAAAAAATCCGAACATTTCTTAAAAATATTTTACATTGATTTTCAAGATATAAATACTCATTCAACGAAGAATCATTTTGAAGTTTTAGAATTGAATCGCTACACTATATTCAAAAACTCTTTTTTCTGGATTCCTTAAACGATTTCCTTCAAAAGTGCTAAACGCCATTTATCTCTATTTCTAATAGTTTTGAAAATAAAAGTTGAGGAATGTAAGCAAAATTATGGTTTCTCGTCAAATTTACAATCACGAATAATCTTAAGGGTTGAGGAGTGGTCCAATAGGCATAACTATTTGGCTTTTTACACATATCAAGGAAACGAACATTTGCCTCAAATTTGGTTGAAATCGGTGAGGATCGATTACATGTTTTTACTATTTTTGTATGGAATGACCCATATAATGTTTTCTCGTAATAGGGCAATATTCAAAACTGAAAAGGCAATAGATGGCTCTTTTTCAGTGGTAGTAAAAACGAAATCCTGAAGCAAAGAAAGCTCTACGGAAGATGAACTAAACACAAAAAGTTATGTATTCACTTTACACTTGACTTCTAATCACTACTTTTTTGATCCAGCTTCCAAATTGCAAGTAATTTACGTTTTTCATTATTTTCCATACGTTTTGACAGTTCTCCGACTACCATTCTTCCATGCGCTTGTGTTGAAAGTTTGAGAAATTTGAGAATCCAGCGTAGCGCGATCAGTGGGAGGAATACAAACAACAGTGTCGTCGCTCGGCGGCCAGCACAGATAAACTGAGTGTTCGAAAGGTTGTTGTCTGTACTTTTTGCCACTGGCGCCAACTGTTAGCGATTAAGATCAAAATAAACAGTCGTTACCCTATTGATTATTCAGATTCTACTTTGTTGTTGATGCTTTAACAATTGATTCTAAGATCCCATTTCAAAGCAAATCGAATTTAGAGTATTTTAAATTAAATGAAACCAAGAACAACTAGAAGAAGGAGTAATTTGTGGTGAACTTTTATTTCTTACAGCATGATGTTGAGAATAAACCATTTTTCTCCTAGTTCCTCCCATGTTTACTCAAAAGAACCGAATCCCAAAGATAGCAACTAGACCAGTAGCTAAACTGTCATTAATCTTTCGTAGAAGACGTGCTTTTGAACGTGATTGCTGTCTCTTGATAATAGCATCCAATTAAACAATTAAAGTCTTATGCGAAGCCATTCTTTGTTGAGTCCTAGCAGAAGTATGGCGCAATGGGAAATGGAGATTTCTCGTTCTAAATTACATTAGTTTAACCCTCTGATACCCAACCTCGCATTAAGACGGGATGCGTTCTGTAGATAGTTTGTGATGTTTAAAAATATCAGTGGGTGAAAACTTGTACAAAACGTGCTTACATCGATATTGATAGTGAAAAGTTATAATCAAATCTTAAACGAAACTTTTAGACATAAATGGTTAATATCGGACAGCACGAAGAAGATGATCGCTCCAAGCGAATTGATAATAGGAGCCGTTTGATTGTGGCCTGTCTATTTATGCGCAATCAAAGAAATGTTGTAATTTATTATAGCTTGAATCATTTTGAAGATCATAAAACACAGCAGTATATACCAAGCTAAAACATTTACAATCAGATTGCTTCATACTTGCTAATCAAAACATCACAACTCTCATCAAAGTTCACGATGTCTTCTTTGATTTAGGTTTTGATATATTGTTTTGGATGCTGGAATTATACAACTGAATGGGCAATTTTGTCACAACTTAGGCAAGCTATAATGACAATATATGAGTGTTTGTGAAATTATAATTTTTTGAGGAATTTTAAATGCAGTTGTAAAAATTTACAGTGCTGCTCGAGAAACTTTAATTTCCTTTGGCCATAATAAAATTTAAGAGAAAAACAAATATTTTTTTTTTGTATTTGTTCTTAAAATAGGCTTTTATCTCATAAACTTTAGTTGTGTTGAAATTAAAGGTACGATAAAGTCATGGAATGATTAGAAAGTCCATTCTAAAGCGTGGTTGTCCGTTTGTCTTCCATGTTAAAATATGTATAAGAAAGATTAGTAAATATCGGATATCTCATTATCATTATTCTGTTGTTCGTCCCAGCGACACCAGGATAAGCGAACGTTCAAATTTGAATTTGATGGGATGAAACAATAATCAAAATAAATGTTTCCCTTCAACTTTTCTGCTTCCTGCAGGCCACGCAGCATCGAATGCGGTACCAAAATAAGGCTTACATGAGAATAGAAGAGGAAGTAAATTTTTGTGGGATTGAAAATGTAATCAAAAAAATTGTGGCAACAGTTGGGGCCGTTCCACATTTTATATTTTCATTTATTTTTTTTTCGGCGAAACGTGTACTGTTCCTGCTATCTGAAAAATGACATTTTTTCGCAGCTACCGATATGTTTCTTTGTGGAAAACATGCAGTTGATTATAAGAAGTGTTTGCATGCTGTAGCTAAAGGAGAAGAGAATATGGCCAATTGAAATCTTAAGGTTTAAAGCATTTCAATTTTTGTTTCATTTTTCAAATTTTTTCATAACAAAACGGAGGATACTTAGCATGGAATTAATTCATACTACATATGAAAAAACTATACATGTGGAGTAATGAACAAAACATATCTTATTTTGAAAATAAAAACAATGTTTCAGAAAAAAATATTTAATCCACATTTTTTTATTAAATATTGACATTGTATTTTTGTACAGCGTCCACTTAAATTTCCAAATTATTGGCTAATAATTTGAGATAGCACTTTGTAGGTAGCTTTCCCAATAGGTACCATCCACATATTATATTATGAAACAAGCGATTCGTAGTATTATACTATTGGTGAATGAAGATCACCTATGGTACCTACCTCTTATTAAAGTATTAAAAATAATGTTCAAGATTCCTCGATAGAACATTTCAAAATCGGCTCGCTCTGACCGGGCGTGCTTCTCAGGCACAGACATCGATAGCAAAGGACTCCTCCGTTTGTTTTGCTTCGCTCAAATCAAACTGACCGTCAATCGACCGAGAGAAGATTCCGTCCGAAGCCGCCAAGAAGAAGAAGAAGAGGAAGCAGTCCACAGGAGAATGAGATGATTGTGGCCACCATCGCACCCCCAATCGAACCGAACGGAAGGTTCTCCCTGCAGGTGATCGAGAAATACTTCGGTGGAAACTACAATTGCGATGTCGGCGACATTGCAAGATTGGCGAGCGTGAAGTGAAATCCCGGGAAACTGTGGCTATGACTGGCATCCGAGAAGGAGGAGGAGGTCCTAAACAAAACCCCACCAAGTTTTAAAGACCCCGAACCGCCACCGCAAGAGATATCGGGCGAGGAAGATTTCAACCAGTGTGCCGTCAAAATGTGTCCGTGTTACTCGAATTCAACAATTCAAGCCCTTTTCAGGACCAACAAATGTGTACTAAAGAGTTATTTGTGTAATATTTTCTAATGTGTTTACCACATACTTGCTATAATCTCTTAAATCTTCTCGTAGCATCATACAACATCTTATTTATTACGTATAATCGACAATATGGCAATTTGGGAATGTTTCCGAGGACACTGCCTCAGTGCCTCAGTAGTTTCATATAGACTATTTCCCAGATCAGAATATGAAGAAAAAGAGGAGCATTATCTGCTATTCTAAGGGTTTAAAGCATACCTCCTTCGTTGAATTTGGTTTCATTCTATTTTCGCTTTCGAGCTGGTACTAGCTCGGCCGAAGGTGCTCAGCTCCTGTTACCTGTGATCAAGAGCTCATCATCAATCTGCTGCAAATCTTGTGTCCGGATTGTGAAATCGCTCAAGATTTCTAAATTGACTCGCGCTTCCAGAATTGGTCCTGCAGGAATCGGTGCGCCAACGCAAGATTTGTACGAGATGGCTGAAGAAAATCAGCCGCTTGTTGAAGCGCCCATCATCATCGCCACCGCAAACCTCATCGGGCGAGGAAGATTTCAACCAGTGCGCCTTCAAAATGTGTCTGTGTTATTTGAATTCAGCAAATCAATCAGCCCTTTTCAGGGCCAATTAATGTGTACTAAAGAGTTATTTGAGTAATATTTCCGAATGTGTTTACCTCATACTTGCAAAAAACTCTTTATTCTTCTCGTAGTATAGGGTGTCCTAGAAAGTACGGGCACGATTTTGATAATGAAAATCGTAGTACTTTTTCAAACAATCAAATATTTTTATATTTTTGTATTTTTCTTTAGGCTATTTCAACCAGCATCTGTGATAAATTTGTTCGATTAAATAATCGTTTATAATGGAAATTTTGATTTTAGAAATTCAATTCTTATCTGGTCTTGTACTTGTTGAAAAATAACTAGTAAAATATGTTTCGCCATGGTGAGTTCAAGTACATTGTATCAAGGATGTTTTTGTTTGAAATTTCATTTCGCTTAGTTAGAAAACACTTGAAAAAATGGAAAAATTCGAAGTTACCCCAAAACAGAAAACCGACTTTCAATTATATGAAAAATTATATATCCATTCAGAATAAATCTCTTGGCAATCTATCAAGTGCAATCGATAGCTAGGATGTCAGTACTTGTTTTAAAAATATAAATTGTAATTCTTTGAAACAGCATGCATAAATATTGAAGTTTTCTTCGAAAAAACTATCAAAGTTACCCCGTTTTACGGTACCGTAATCCGGGGTATCATTGATCAGCGGGGGTAACATTGATCGGCATGACTCATCTCATCAAAAGTACGTATTACCATTTATTGATGAAACATTTCCAAATTTTGAATGGTGCTTCTCTTTCTTATATTCATGATCTAATGAAAGTTGATGTTTTTGAGAAAATTGAGTTCACCTTATACGTAAATTTATCAACTTTTTGAAATAATGATTTTAATTGTTAAGGATGACACTACCGAAGATTCATGTCTCACACAAGTTCTGCAAAAGATATAAGCAAGGAAAATGTGATTCTTACTAAAAATGGCATCGCCGAAAACGATTCCGTTGTCAAAACTTTTATAAGTATGCTCAATTAGGCAACATTACCGAATTACTGTTAAGAATGTAGAATTCCCTTAGGAAATTGCCTACCTTTAGGCGTATTCCGTGGTTCGAGGTGTTTTTAATTTTAAAATAACTCAAAAAGTAAATGACTTGTAAGCGTTTGGCCTTCATATTCGGCTTCAGGAGCCATGGTTTAAGTAAGTAACGACATTTTCAGTATAACCGAACGTTGCTTATATAAGTGATCAATGTTACCCCATATCAGATAATTCAAAAAATCGTCTAAAACATTTTTTTTAACATGCTTAAATCTTTCAATTAGCAAAATACAGTATATAGTCTCGAGCTATGAGTGGCAGTACTTGTTTTAAAAATATAAAATTTGCAACATTTACATTTTCAAACGAAATATTAAGGAAACATTCAGAAAAATGATCAATGTTACCCCGGATTACGGTACCTATAATGTAGTATTGCTCAGCAAAGTATGTTCTAATATTTCCGTGTACCGTAATCCGGGGTATCATTGATCAGCGGGGTAACATTGATCGGAATGACTCACCTCGTCAAAAGTTTGTATTATCATTTATTGGTGAAACATTTTCAAATCATGAACGGTGCTTCTGTTTCTTATATTCATAAGCTAATAAAAGTTAATATTTTTGTGAAAATTGCGTTTACCTTATGCGTGAATTTGTCAACTATTCGAAATAATTATTTTAATTGTTAAGGATGACACTACCAAAGATTCATGTCTCACATGAGTTCTGCAAACGATATAAGCAAGCAAAATGTGGTTCTTACTAAAAATGACATCGCCGAAAACGATTCCGTTGTCAAAACTTTTATAAGTATGCTCAATTAGGCAACATTACTGAATTACTGTTAGGAATGTAAAATTCCCTTAGGAAATTGCCTACCGTTAGGCGTATTCCGCGATTCGAGGTGTTTTTAATTTTAAAATAACTCAAAAAGTAAATGACTTGTAAGCGTTTGGTCTTCATATTCGGCTTCAGAGGCCATTATTTAAGTAAGTAACGATATTTTCAGTATTACCGAACGTTGCTTATATAAGTGATCAATGTTACCCCATATCAACTAAATCAAAAAATCGCCTTGAACATTTTTTTAACATGCTTAAATCTTTCAATAAACAAAATACAGTATATAGTCTCGAGCTATGGATGGCAGTACTTGTTTTAAAAATATAAAATCTGCAACATTTGCATTTTCAAACGAAATATTGAAGAAACATTCAGAAAAATGATCAATGTTACCCCGGATTACGGTACCACCATTTGAAGGTTTTCTGAGATTTAAAATTTGAATTAAAATGTCAACTTTTTTAAGAATCAAAGAGATCGTTCCTCCTTCTTCTTTGCATTAACGTCCTCATTGGGACAGAGCCTGCTTCTCAGCTAAGTGTTGTTATGAGCACTTCCACAGTTATTAACTGAGAGCTTTCTTTGTCAAAGTTGTCATTGTCACATGCGTATATCGTGTGGCTGGTATGATTATACTCTATGCCCAGGGAAGTAAAGGAAATTTCCATTACGAAAAGATCCTGGACCGACTGGGAATTGAGCCAAGACACCTTCAGCATGGCTTTGCTTTGTAGCCGCGGACTCTAACCACTTGACTAAGGAAGGTCCCTTCACGAACTTATAACTCTTCAAATATTTTGAAAAGAAACAAAAAAATACATTTCAGATTTAAGAAAGGTTAATTCCTATCCTCTTGTATAGGTAACTTTAAGTTTTGTTTTATTCACGTTTTTACGTGAATATAAGGATTTGTTTTTTGACCATTTTCAAATCGACCACGGCTGGAATCGGATTTTAAGTTCAATTCAAATTTAACATGCTTAAGTTTGAAATTTCAATTTGAATAAGTGATAGTCTGATCAATTCACTGCGGAACACGTTTTTGTATCCATCATCAAAATACATCTATTTACTTAATTAAGGGTTGCTGAGTCCATTGCCGTTTACAGAAATATCATAGCACGTCTAGTTTTTGAGATATTGGTGGTTGAAAATGCAAAAATTGACGATTTCAGCCATCTTGCATGCAAGTTTGGCAGCTTGTAAGGCAATTGATTTGCCTTATTTACCACAGAATTTAAACTATATGTGTATAACAATACTTATCATCAAAGTTTATTATACTTTTGATGCAGAAAAGTTATTTTTTAATGGTTTAGAAAAGTATTGTGTTTTGCCATATAAGAGAAACGAAGAATTTTGTATGGAGACTGCAAGCATGTTAAAAAAATCGGTTTAATCTAAATTTAATCGTGAAATTTCAACCAAAATATATCTAAAACGAAAGTTTAGGTCCTCTTCTGCATGCTCGGTGGATGAGATCACAAAAAAATGATAAAATATACTTCAAATTTTAGGTAAACATCAATAAAACTAATGCTTTATACAACTTTGGCGACCTGTAGCTAAAAATAGTGACGTGCTGAGAAATTTCTGAGAACGGCATCAGATTCACCAATCCAAAATTTACTAGAGACACATATTTTGATCCTTGAGACACGCAAAAATGTCATTTTTGTTGCGCTGTGTTATCATATCGTCGCTGATAAATATATTTTTTCAGATTTTTATTATATGTACGCACTATCTGACTTAAAACAAATTTTGTAAAACAAAGTCGCTCAAAAATAACGCGATTTGTGAAAAACTGATAAGAGATGCTTCAAAGAAATGTTACGTAATCAATACATTAATAATCAAATTATTCGTTAAAAAATCGCAATCTACTCTTGTTGGGTACAGTAATCAAATGTGTAAAAATCAGATTTTTATCTTCACTAGTCTCGAAATGGCAATTGGCAGTGCCCATACTTTCTGGGACACCCTATTTAATCATGGATTCAAATTTTACTTCACAATTTCAAATTGTAATGTTTCTATAGGGTGTCCCAGAAAATATGGGCACGACTTTGATAATGAAAATCATAGTACTTTTCCTAACAATCAAATATTTTTATATTTTTTTATTTTTTATAGGCTATTTCAACGAGCATCTGTGATAAATTTGTTTGATTTCATAATCGTTTACATTGAAAATTTTGATTTTAGAAATTCAATTCTTATCTGGTCAGCACAGACCCTACATTTTGTTTTGTTGAAAAATAACTAAAAAAATATGTTTTAATAAAAATCTTTCGCCGTGGTGAGTTTAAGTACATTATATCAAAAATGTTTTACATAAGTTTTTGTTTGAAATTTTATTTGGCTTTGTTAGAGAACAATTGGAAAAATGGAGTTGTGTTTGATCCTTCGACCTTGACGCTTGCTCCTGCGGGGCCGGCGATGAGGGCAGGATCAAACATGTCGCGCGTCGGTCGAGTGAGAGTGAAAAAGTGCCGCTTTCGATTAGTTCTTTTTGATCTTCCGACGTTGACGCTTGCTCCTGGGCAGTGCGTCAAGAAAGCCCGAGCAGTCGTCAGTTGTTTTCCCTCACGGGTCGCGCGCTTATTTTCTCTGAGTGCTTTTATATAGCCGAGCAAACGAGTGAAGCTGAAAGAGGATTGTTGCTGCTGGATGGATGACGGATCAATTGGTGAGCTCGTTACATGCTACTATTTCTAATCTATAAAATATGTATGAATGCACCTTCAATCGTTACAACGGTGAGATATAAATATGATTTTTCAAAAAAATATGAATGGTTCGTCACTGTGAGTGTCGACATAAACTCTGATTCATAAATTATTTATGTCTAATTTTTGTTTATTCAAAACACCTTCTTCTTTTTACCTTTATTTTTGTAATTAAAAAAACTTTGAATGGTTCGACACTTCAGGTGTAGACTTCCGAAAGGTTCACTTTATTCAACAAACTTTGAAAGGTTCGTCACCTGAAGTGTTGGCATAATTTTTCTCTATATAGATATTGTTCATATCAAATGAAAATATTATATTTACATATAAGCATGTTTATATCTCACAAATAATTATTTATCATAGTCTAATCGCTTATCAAAGTGAATCCTGTGACCCAACGATCCTTCCCATTAACAAACATCCCTCCCAGTAACCTTTGTGGAGATGCAGAGGCAAACACGGTCTCCAAATAGCAAAGGTTATACACTAACATTCCTTCCCCCAATCCCACCTGACTGCATGGACGTGGCCGGCGCCGTTATTGACCATGTATAAATAGAGGCACTGAATTATGCACACTGAAGAAGATTATGATCAATCCCAGCCGACCTTCTAGTTGATTCTTTGTGCATTTTCACTGACTTCGGTCAATCACGGAATAGCAACCATTGATATGCGTAGTCAGTCTAAGCTAAGTTAGAGAACAATTGGAAAAATGATATAATTCGAAAAATCTCGTATTTTCCTCTCCACGCAAGACAACATCACGAATTTGTAACTCTTCAGGTATTTTTAATAGTAATAAAAATAATACATTTCAGAATTACGAAAGGTTAATCCCTATTCTTTTGGATAGGCAAATTTAGTTTTTGTTTTATTCATGTTATTGCGTGAATATATGGATTTGTTTTTTGACCATTTTCAAATCGACCACGGTTGGAATCCAATTTTTAGTTCTAATACAAATTTTACATGCTTGAGTTAAAGTTTAAATTTGAATAAGTGATAGTCTGATCAATTATCATATCGTCGCTGATAAATATATTTTTCAGATTTTTACTATACGCACTTTCTGACATAGAACAAATTTTGTAAAACAAAGTCACTCAAAAATAACGTGATTTGTGCAAGACTGATAAGAGATGCTTCAAAAAAAAGTTACGTAATCAACACATTAATAATTTAATTATTCATTTAAAAACCGCAGTCTACTCTTATTGGGCACAGTAATCATATGTGTAAAAAATCAGATTTGTATCTTCACTAGTCTTGAAATAGCAGATTGGTGAAGTCGTGCCCATACTTTCTGGGACACCTTATAGCTTCATTGTTTCATATATATTCCAGTCGGCTCGAAAATAATTGAAAGTGGAGCTGATAGGATTGAGAATCGCTTCATGGGATATTTGAAATGTAACAAGGACATGATCAGAATCAAAATCAGCATGAGTAGCTAATTGGCTACAAAGATGACTAGAGTTGGCTAAGACCAAATCAATCGTAGATGGATTTCTAAAAGAGGAAAAACACGTAGGGCTATCAGGGTATTTAATTGAGAAATATCCTGAAGAGCACTCATCAAATAAAATTCTGCCGTTGGAATTACTTTGAGAATTATTCCATGACCGCTGTTTGGCATTAAAGTCACCAATGGTAAAAAAAATTGACTCAATCTTCGCAAGTCAGTTTGAAACAAATTTACTTCCTGTCCAGAGCATTGAAAAGGCAAATAGGCAGCTACGAAAGTATGTTTACCAAGCTGTGTTTCAACAGAAACACATAAAGTTTCAAATGACGAAATCAGTTGATGTTTTATACGCCTTTATACATGTCCCATCAAGTCAATCATTACTATAAACAAAAAAGTTAAGATCGTTTCTTAGTTTGGATCCAGGTTTTAAATATGTTTCAGTAATAACTGCTATATGCACGTTATTAACTGTAAGAAAATTAAACAGCTCGTCCTCTTTACCATTCAAAATTCAGCCTTACAATTTAAAATATTTAAATTATTTATTGGATGCATTAGCAAAACGCAATCCAATAACAATTTGATTTGTAAATTTTACACTAACTTGGACTGCTGCAGTCATAGTGTTGGCTTTGGACATTGCATCAATCATTAGATTCAATTGATCAGTTAGAAAATTAAAATAAGAGGCAGACATATCACTTGAAGTGGGTATATTATCTGATGATTTCGTTAGAATTTTCGGTAGACGAAGAGGCGGAGTAGATGTTTCCTGTGGCGGTAGGGTTTTTTTTTTTCATTTGATTTGAAACAATTAGAATGAGTACGCATAGTATGAATAGGGAAGAAGTTCAAATTACCTGCTACGATATCGGCAAAGGATTTTCCTTGGGTAGATACATTCGAAATTAAAAGATTCGAACAGGATTAAAAAGGAGGACTAAAATTAGTTTGTGATTGAGCATGATTATGATCTACCTGATGGGTATGCTTCCTTATCAAGCGATCTCATTTTTCATGAGCATTGTAACGGATGTTACTGTTCATCTGCCTAGCGCGAGCCTCGACGACTCGCCTACGCGAAGGGCAAGCCCAAAAATTTTATTTATGATTGCCCCGCAATTCGAGCATATACACTTGGTGGTATCTTCCTTCACTGGACAGTCGTCCTTGGCGTGAGAAGAACCTCAGCAAATCATGCATTTAGCATCCATGCGGCAATGTTTTGTTCAATGAACCCACTTTTGGCACCGACGGCACTAAGTGGGGTTCTGATAATTTCCTCCAGGTTTCTGGAAAAGTTTCCATGTCACACGGACATCGAACATAGCTTATTCTAAAGCTTTAATATTATTTAGATCTTTTATGGAAAAGTGAACTAAATAATATTCTTGAGAAAGCCTTTCCAAACAATGCCAGGTTGAGTTCTCTTTTTCATAATTACTACTTGGCCTGGGGAAAGTCCAGATAAATCATTTACTCCATTTTTGATCTCTTCAGGTGACTTATAGAGAGACCTTTCAAGACGACTGACAACAAACGTTCAGTTTTGTCGTCATAAGTAAAAAAAATGTGCTTCTTCTTTTCAAGATGTTTGAGAAGAAGTTTGCGATCTTAAAGAGTTTCCGGCAAAACGCGATAGTCTCCTTTCTTTGCGATTTCAAAGGAGACCTTGATTCCCCTAATGGAGCTCAAGATCTTCTGCCTAAATCCCCTAAATTCGGAACAATTGACCACGATAGGCGGCACTCTTTGCTTCCTCACTTGAATCAAAGAGCCTGGGTTAGAGGCTGCTTCGATTTGGTGTTCGGAAAATTTGTCAGAGCATCGAACAGATTGCTCATTTCGATGCAATTATGAACATTATTCATTTCACCCGTGGAAGAAAGTTCGCATTCCGGAGAAAGGTCCTTTCCTCCATTCTTGCCACGTTTAGTGACAGTTTTTAATCCCACTTTTTTGGAAGGAAGTTGTGAATTCAGAGATTCACCCTTCCTTTTGTTTGTAGTTGCAACCATGTATAGTGAATAAACGAAAGAAGACGAGACGTCCTAAGAGGTCCAACGAAAACTCGAAGGCACGGGTCCAAACAAGGATCGTAAAGGGATCAATAGTAGAAAAAAAGTACTGAAAAGTACTGTTTTAGTAGCACTGAAATGTACCGTTTTGAATTTTAGCACTGAAAAGTACTGTTTTTGTAGCACTGAAAAGTACTGTTTTATTGCTTTAGGTAGTTTTTAAGAAAACTTCCAAGAGCAGAGAGAATTCGTGTACGCACAGCACGAAGGTACGATGCGCACTGTAAAAGTACCGTAATTTCGGGTGAAATTGATCATTTTTTACGGTTTTTCTAGTCTGTTTTCTATAATGTTAACAATGCCAAACAACTAAATGCAGGAAAACAAGTACGAAGGTGAGCCTCATCGACCCATGTACCGAAATTTTGTAGCTAATGTCATTTTAGTGTTAACAAATATCTCTAAAATAAAAAATCAGGGGATCTCATTTCGGGATGAAATTGATCACTTTTCAATGCCATTATTGTCAGTTTTCAAATCAACTCTACATGATAAATTTGAGCTCCCTGAATCCGAATATGCTTGTAAAAATTTTAACAATGCAATATTTATATACATAACGAATAGTTAAATTTGAAGAATTACGCGGAAAACGCCTAAATGTATGCAATTTCCTAAGCTTATCAATGATATCTAACAGAAATTCAATGATTTCAACCATTTGAGCTAGTTGGTACGAGTTTTGGTGATGAAATCTGGTTTGTGGATATATCTCAAGCATCCTCACAAACTTTCAGGTTTATACTATGTTCAAATCCTTGCTTAGAAATATAAGTTTACAGTTGTTTGTCAATACTGCACCGTGCGTGATTTTGAAATTTTACATTATTTTAATAGTAATAAACATTTTTCAACGCAAAAACTTCACAACACACAATTCGACAATAGTTACGACAAACAACGTTCATTTACTGCAGCTTACATTGATATTTGTGCTCCATTACGAATAAATAAAATCGTGTGATACGATGATCAATTTCACCTTTCTGATCAATTACACCCGATTTCACGGTATCTCTTGTTAATTCATTTTCTACCAACATAATTCCACCAAAGATTCACAAAAACCTTTGCCACCAGTATATGCCTCATTTTGTTTTTCGACGAAATTACCAATCTACGCGAATTTACAAGTACGTGACAGTGTAGACAACAACAACTCCAAAATTATGAGCCACGTCGTGCAAGAACGGTTTTCCACTCCTTGGTTTGTTAGTGGAAGCACCTTCCCAACATTGCAATGAAGGCACCCAACAATGTCAACAGGGCCACGCTAGGAAACTCTATGCTACAACAAAGTAAAATTTGTTTAAACATTGTTATTCTAGCACCTTGAAGAGGAGAAACAACAACGATGACGCCACTCTCCAAGTGTTAGAAGGGAAACAAAAACAAAAGATGTGCAAATAATGAAGAGGAGATGGGTGGTGTATGAATTCATACACACCCGAACACTTTTCGCTAATGAACTGAGGAAATTACAAGAAAAAGTAATTTTAATGATGTTTAAAAACTTTTCACAAGTTCGCACTCATTCGGACAGCTGAGAACCCAAGTAGGTAAAAGCGGTGGTGGAAGATATTTTATTGTTTGTTTTTCTCACGTGCACTTTTTCGTTAGAGCCATCGCGTTCACCTTCTTTCCGTCTGCCATACTCTTACTCTATGTCGAAATGAATGGAAAGTCACACTTTTACGATGCTTATTAACACAGGAACAAAGTTGGAAAACTTTTGCACTCTAAAAGCTTTGCTCACCGCAATTATTTCCCGATGTGCTGTCCTTTTTGTTTGTTGTGTCTGGAGCTCGAAGATTGCGATTTCCCTCCTGCAACTACCCGACCAGTGTACCGCGGAAGTTGACTTTTACAACTCAGCAGAGTTCGATTTATTCAGTGACAAAGTTTTGATTATTTTTTTTTCTCGACGATATAACATGCAGTAAAATGCTAGGTTTCGTCATACGAAGGAATTTTGTCACAGACATTATGGAATGATTATTAAATAGATGAACAAGTCTTGTATTCAATATTATATGGTTAATAAAGTATTTGGTAATCAAGTGCACTATTGAGCGTTTACTATTGACTCATTTTCTTATTGAGACTTTGCAACAAATGCTCAAAAGTTCGTTTAATCTTTGCTTTATCTAGATGCACCAGTTTTGGCCAGCCTATGATTAATGCAGAACTTCCTTAGGAAATTGACTTCTTTTAGGCGTATTCCGCGGTTCAAAATGATATCAATTTAAAAATGTCTAAAAAATCAAATGGTTTGCAAGAGTTTGGCCTTCATATTCGGCTTCAGGGGCCATGATTTTATATAATAACGACATTTTCAATATTATCGATCATTGTTTGCATGGGTGATCAATTTTACATATCAGGTAGAACAAAAAACAGCACGAATAAATCGTATTCAAAAGAACATTTTCGCAAATAAATTTATCTGAGCTAGTTCTACGGACCTCAAACTAGCAATTCGTTATGACTCCCGAGGTTTAAATAGATTGGAATACGTTTAAATTGAAATACAATTGACTGCAATTTCCTGCCTGTTTGATATATTTTAGCAAAATAATTCAACCAAATCGTCATACAAAAACCGAATGTTCGGAATATTAGTCTGTTCGGAATTTGAGACAAAACGGTACATAGTTCCGAGCGTTGATTGCCGGTACTTGTTTAAAAATATAAAACTTGTAATTTTGGAATGCAATTTTTAATGAATATCCAAGAAATTGATCAATGTTACCCCGAATTACGGTCCTTTTATTCCTGCACATGCTAATACCATATTTGTTGGGTTTATTCTACGAGTTGAACGAGGTAAAAAATTCGATTTGAATTAGAAGGGGCACTGTTTGATTTGACGAGATCATGATTTCTCACCACCTTTATTTCGTAGAATAAGCCTTAGTACGTTACGGTATTGTCATTTGTGGGGAAAAAGAACTATATAGTTTTGCGAGGCAACAATAGAAACAATGCTTACACTAATACGGGCTAGCCACTTATGTGGATCATTTTTCTGATATCTATGATAGTGTGAGCTAGTACTTTTATGGATACCCTTGTCACGCACGGTTATTATTCACTTTGTTTTACATACAATTCAAATGGAAATTACCCATAATAGATAGTGAATTGTATAAGTGCGACCATTGTACAAATTGAGAACACCGTAATTTTGGGCGAAATTGATCTTTTATCACGGTTTTTCGGGTCTGTTTTTTAAATGTTATCAATACCATACAACTAAATGCAGGAAAACAAGTACATTGGTGAACCTCATTGGCTTAAGTAGGTACCTAAATTATCTATCAAATGTGGTGTTAGTGTTAAAAATCACCTCTCAAATTAAAAATTTAAGGATCCCATTTCGAACCGGGAGCCCAAACCTTCACATATTCAATCGATCATATAACGCGCGCCAGCCAACTCGGCTATATCAGTCGCTGTACAAGAACATGTTTTAATATTATTATATACAACACCCGGCTGCTGTTAGCAAAACCGAAGAGTGGAAGAAACTACGGTCAGGTCTCCTATCAGACTCACGGTTGAGGAGCGTAATAAAAATTATAACGCGGATATGGGGTTTCATCTATTTGGGAATGTTGTCGATTATCTGATATGTGTTAAAAGATAGTCCAGTACTGTCTTCGGTGATGTTTTAGTACGCAGTACGTTGAAGAGTTGAGGATCATCCTTTTAGCTGGGAACTTGGTCAGTAAGAACGCTTTTTCTAACTAGATTAACATGAACTTTATATGACAAGTATTTTCTTCTTCTTTGTGGCGTGACATCCCAACTATGACAAAGCCTGGTTTTCAGTTTAGTGTTCTTTTGAACACTTCCACAGTTATTAACTAAGAGTTGTCCATGCCATTTAATCATTTTTGCATGCCTATATCGGTGGCATGTACGAAGATACTATCGGTGACTTCCTTAGGCGAGTGGTTGGAGTTCGCGGCTACAAAGCAAAGCCGTTCTGAAGGTGACTGGGTCCCGGTCGGTCCACGAAAATTTCTTTGACTTCCCTGGGTGTAGAGTATCATCGTACCTGCCACACGATGTACAAATTCAAAAATGGCAAAGAAAGCTTTATGCCTCGGGAAGTCGAAAAAAATTACAACGCGAAAAGATCCTCGACCAGTGGGATTCGAATCCACAACCCTCAGCATGGTCTTACTGAATAGCTGTGCGTTTATCGCTGCGACTAAGGACTGTTCATTCTAAAAAGTGGACACCTTTTCATTTATCAATGAAATCACAATCGGTTTTCAATACATCGTTCGAATAATATTGTACAATGTTGTGATAGTAAAAAAGCCACCAACATAATTAACTTTCACACGAATAAGGAACAACGTTTAGAACAGTCGATTTTTGGAGGTTGTCAAAATCAATTATTGTGAGAAATTGACTAGATTTTTTTTTTTTATTTTCATTAAAGACTTGTTCTTCGAAAGCATCATCAACCAGAAGCCTGCTGGAAAACATTTAGTTATTATTGGAGCAAAAATTTCCCAGACATCATACAATCATTTTTCGCCGATTTTTTTTAGAGAAAAATATTTTAAATTTAAAGGGAACTGATATAAAGGTTTAACGTACGTCATGACGGAAGTACTAATATAGTATTAATATGAAAAATAATCTACATCTTCACATAGTTGTTTATTAACAATTTGTTGCAGATCGATAAATATGCGTACTTGGTTTTAAAACTATAACATTTTCCAGTAAAACGACCATAAAGAATAAAATTTATACTTAAGAATGCGGTTAAAACTCATGATGTAGCTTTTTTTTGCATAAATATAGTTTTTTTTTAATAATCTACATCAATTTTGAACACGCTTTTCACTTATTTTTTTGCTGGGAGTAAAAGCATGGTCTGTCAGCAAATTTGGCAATAAATGGATATTACTAGAAGGACCTAGTATCAGAGAATGGTGGAATATTATTGATTTTTTAAAGCTCTACCTTTAGTTGAATAGTGAAGGATACTAACATACAATTTGTACATAAAATTAAGATCTTTGTTATACGAAAAACAATGATTTATTTTGACAAACAGCTTTTCTTACCTGTTTTTCGAAAAACTTTTAAGTTTTGCTAAACTGTTTGTAAGATCTAATATTTTTATAACATTTTAGAATCATAGTTGAATTATGTACAGAGAACTGTTTACGATTTTATCAAAAAATACAAAAGATATAGCATAAACAAAAAGTCCACTTTATAAAAGGAACAGTCCTTATCTGAGCTCCCACAAATATGTAACATGACCTTTGGACATCCCCATTGCTTATGTAATACAATTTTACCGATTTTCAAACACCCCACGCTCTTTTCCTGCATGGTAAGGTTCATTGTAAAAGAAACAAAAATATTTTATGGCGCTTAAGAAATAAGAAACACCCTCCCACCATAAACACTTACGTAATTAAAGGACGGGCCATTAGGTCCTGATGTTTTTGGAGGTTGGCGTTTTCGACAAAGAAAGATCATGGACTGACATACGATAGTACCCTATTAAATGGCACCTTCCACAAAGCTGTTTTTTTTAGTTCAATCGTCATTATTTATTTATTTATTTATTTATTTATTTATTTGGATTTATGTAACGTAAGGATAATTCCTTTTTTACGTTACACTGTGGTGGATGTGAGCTTTATAAACAATTTATTTACTCTAAGTCAAAGTTTCTGAATTTGTTTATCATATGATTAATTCATCTATTGCATGCGTTCAAGTTCTTCAAGCAAACCCTCTTTAAAGCTATTTAAACTATTGGATAATTTAAGATTTGGTGACAATCTATTCCAAAGTGAAATGCCTCTCAACAACATTGAATTACCATAGTATGATGTTGAATGCTGAGGAATAATTAAGCTATTTGTTCTGGTATTCCTAAGGAATTGCAACTTATCAAATAAATATGGCGGCTCCTTAGACTTGATTAGTCTATACATTTGTATACAAGATCTGAAAGTGGCAAATTTGCATCCGATTAAAGAACTTTGAAATTGTGAAACACTGGAATATCTAGATAAATTATACACATACCTAATACACGAATTTAAAGCAACTCTTAATATATTGAGTGAAGCAGCAGATGCATTGCTATAAACGAATTCGCCGTACATAAAATGGGGAAGTATCAACGACTTGAAAAGTTTGATTTTTGTTGAAATTTCAAAATGCCTGCTCACAGTGTTCAACCTCTTCAGTGAACCGTATATTTTTCCACATTGGGAATTGATGAAAGCATCCCATGACAAGTTGGATGTAAAGATAACCCCAAGGTTATCTATCTTGTCGTAAAACTGTATTCTTTGACCATCAAAATAAAGCTCTGGTTGTACGGGAGGGTTTCTGAGTTTTGATATAATCATACCTTTTGTTTTTGATGGATTTACAGTCAACAAATTATTTATCGACCATTGGAGGATGCAATTCAAGTCGTGGTTAATCTTCCTGGCTATCTCAGCCATACTGAAATTCCCAGTCATATTAAAATAGATTTGGACATCATCGGCGAATAAGTGAATCGAACAAAAACGCAAGGTATTTGGAAGATCGTTGATAAACAAGGAAAATAATAAAGGTCCTAGAACGGACCCTTGAGGGACTCCAGATCTAATTGGACTAAATGATGACAACTCATTGTTATATAATACAGCCTGATATCTATCCGTTAAATAAGATTTAATAAGATTAGCAGTTGACTGAGAAAATCCGAACAGATTTGTTAATTTTTTAACTAGTTTACTATGCGACACTCGGTCGAATGCTTTGGCGAAATCAATCAGCAAAAGTATAGCTATGCCTCTTTTATCCACTGCATGGGCTATATCATCGTGGACCTTGATCAATGCAGTATTTGTACTAAAATTGCTTCGAAATCCTGACTGAAATGGGTGCAGCAAATTATTATCAACAACATGTTTAGAAATTTGAGATTTACTAACTTTTCGAAAACCTTAGAAAATGCACTTAGAATACTTATCGGACGAAGGTTACCAATTGTAGAACAATTTGCTTTCTTTTTAATAGGAATAATCTTAGCACTTTTCCAAGTTCTTGGGAAAATTGAAGTTATAATTATTGAGTCGAAAAGATGCTTGTAGATTGGCAAAGCTAAGGGTAATAGAAGTTTTAGGAATTGAATTGGTATATTATCAAGTCCTATTGCATTTGATTTGATTGAAAAAATACTGTTAACAATGTCGTGTTCCGAAAATTGATTCAAATGAAGCATCATTCGAAAAGTTTGAGGTGAAATAGTCGTTAATATCATTAGCTGAAAAATCATCATTTGAAAAAGCAGAATCTTTAGTAACTCCTAATTTCTTAATACTGTTCCAAAGCTGTTTACTGGGTAAATTGGCATTGAATTTGAGTCTGTCACTATTGATTTTTGCTTGAGATATCATTGTATTTACTCTATTTCTTAGTCTTTTGTAATTATTTCTGTTGTTATCTGTTTTGGACCGTTTCTAGATCCTGTACGCTAAGTCACGGTTAACAATTGCAGAAGAAATTTCATTACTAAACCATGGGGTTGAATTGTTTTTCTTGCACCTTAAAGGTAAATAATTATCATGGAGCAAAAGTAAATGATAATTCATGAAATCAAGCAAATCATTAGGATCAGTCATACTTAAGAAAATATCCCAATCAATGTTGTAAAAAGCGGCTTCCAATACAGTTGAATCGAAATTAACATAGTCACGATAAGTGACAACAGGTTCAGCATTTTTTTGGGTTAATCGTATCGAACAAAATATCATATCGTGGTTGGAAACCCCTGGCATTGAGAGCTGATCTTGTTTTGAGACAATTTCTGGAGAGTCGGTTAGAATGAGATCAAGTAAAGAACAACCAGTTCTATGGAAAAAGGTAGGTTCAGCATTAATACAAACAAATGACAAGCTGTCTAGCATTTCTTTGAACTTTCGTGAACGGTTGGGAAAAAGTACTTTCATATCGCACAGTTAAATTTCCTAGTAAATCACTTATAGTGTCAGTACAATCATTATTGGGAGGGTTGTAAACCACTCCAAGTAGGACTTTTCCCGTTCTATTTTTGATTTCCACAACTTAATATTCAATTTCTCCGTGATTGTTATCCAAAAACTGCGATTTTTCTATTACACGATGACTGAAACTTTTCCTCAAATACACGCAAATACCTCCACCGTGTCTATTCCGATCATTACGAATTAATTTATACCCTTCGATATGAACCATGGCATCACTGATAGTGCTATTAAGCCATGTTTCTGTGAAACATATTACGTCAACCTTACTGTCGGAAAAACTCATTCGAAGTTCATGAAATTTCGTAAAATTCCTGGCTATTAGGCTTTGTACATTGATATGAGCGACATTTAGGTGATCATTTTTCAATGCAGCATTCATAACAATCCTTGGTATCAATGTGTTCAGAGAAGCATTTTCATCTGGAACATTATCCATTATCAAAAGTAGTGGTGCAACTCCGCTTTGAAGAAAATCCGTTTAAAGAACCCAACCCACATGCAATATTGAACAACAAAAAAGAATATTTACTATTTACTAACATTAACATTACATTGAGGTTTGCGATTCAGTGTTTAGCTATATGTAATAATTCATTGCTTATTATTTTCCCTTTCAATTCAAACTATTACTTTTAATACCACCAACAGTGTGCAAGTAGAGAAACAGAAACAACAACATTCTTTTACGCCTTCCTAACAGCAGCAGCAGCAACATCCTCTCAACGACAGTAACAGCGCTTTTTCAACAACAACAGCAACGTCCTCTCGACAACAGCAGCCATGTTCCCAACAGCAACAGCAACAGATTACTGATGACAGCATTGACTTTTAGGAGTGGAAGGAGTCAAAGGAATAACCAAAGGAAAGAGTCATGGAAGAAGATTAAGGATAGAAAAACTATTTGGATAAGGTTGTTTTCAAAGAGCACTAACTTTCAGAAGTGGTTGGAATAATGGACTATTCATGAAAGGAGGCACGGATAACTGAGGGGAGGAAGCGAATAACTACTTGGAAAGGGTTGAGTACTGCGGAATTGACAGTTGTTTGCAATCGACGACTGGTTCTGCATTGGATCCGTTAGCATATTGAATGAATACAATCCCATCACGTGTGAAAACTTTTTTGAGAACTCCTTGTTTCTTCAGCTTAATTGCAGCAGTTCTGATATCCCTGGCATGTTTAGTGAGATTTTCATTCAAGAACACCCTCTGATCACTATCGAAGCCCAGATGACGTAGCGACAAATTTCTCATTCTAAGATAACGTCCGTAGAACGCATCCCTTGCATTTTTCAATGCAAACTGGCAAACAGTTGGTGGAGTGGCCCCGACTGGAATCGGAGATCGCATCAACCGTCTGAGGTCCACTATGGGTCGATCCACTTCGTTGTAACCCAGGATCGCGGCAAGCTTGTAGAACGACTCCACCAGATTTTCATTGACAACATAGGGAATACCAGAGATAATGAGATCACTGGCATTCTCGAAACGGTCCAACCTTTGGGCATTTTTTTCAATCTCCGCACGAAACTCCGTAAGGGCTCTACCCCATTTGGCATAATGCCATTTGGCATAATGCCGTTTGGCATAATGCCAATTGGCATAATGGCCATTTGGCATAACGGCCATCTGGCATAACGGCCATCTGGCATAATTTAAAAAAAAATATTTGTTTTCTTTCACATTTCAATATTTTAAGTGCTTGAAATGTTTGGCTAGGACAAGTGAAATTTACTGGAAAAAGGGCAAATATTGACAATGATTTTTAGTCCAAGAAGAGAGGCATCCCATAGCATATGGGACTATGAATTAGGATAGGGGGTCGTCCATGAACCACATGGTCATTTATAGGCGGAAAGGGGGGTCTGGTCAAAGACAACGGTCTATAAAAACTTTAAAATTCCCCACGTGTGGTCAGGAGGGGTTATGGTCTGAAATTAAAAAAAAAAGACCACGTGATTAATGGGCAGCCCCTTAATAAAATTCGCCTTCTTTCAACCATGAGCTGTTCTTTTGAGTTTGCAGTTTAGGGAATTATAACGAATTGTTGGACGCTTTGAAAGCCGGAGAAAGGCCTTTTCACGATGTTTTTTAATTACGACGTCCTCTACATTCTCCATGCATAAGGTAGAAGAAAAATGACTTTTTGGTGTATTAAGGACAGTGTCCATGATTGAGTAGTGTTTGGTCCATTGGTTTTGTAACTTGCTCAAACGAGAGCGAGCGATGGAACCAAAAACACACTCGTTTGGCATGCAATGCGTACCCGAGTAATATCAGGAATCCAGTTAGGCGTGATCATATCATGGACCACATCACCGAGTAGTGTTTGACCCGTTGAATTTGTTGCATGCTTCTTCATGGGCGAACGATGGAATCCGAATCAATTGTGGCCGGTTTGCGTTCGGCGGGTGAAAAAAATCGAAAAATTGTTTGTTATAATAATGGGAGCACCAGAACAAGTACGACACATTGAGAATGCTACTGATCCTGAGTAGCGTCTGTTGGTTCCCTGTGTAGGTACAGTTTGTTTTTGCAATAACGGAGTAGCAGCTGTGGACGGCAATCATTGAGTGTCCAGGAAATTCGAATCAACACGGTATTAAGGGCGTCCGATGTAAATAAAAATCGATCATGGCGTGCTTATGATACGCTACGCTGCAAACTAAAAGAACAGCTTATATTTGAAAGAAGGTAAAATTTCTAATAGGGTTATTCGCCAATTATTGTATGCATAAAATGCTCGCTGTTGAACATTAGGAACACACATATTCTTCAGCAATAGGCGAGATTTTAAGCCGTTCAACAATAGGCGAGTTATCCTGCTGAATTTTTAACCGTGTATCAAATGATTGTTGTATCATTTAAGACAAAGCATCTCTCTTGGGATTTGCCTTCTTTGGGACATTTGATGTTCTTCATACTTAACTTCTGTGTCCTCATAAATAAAACAATAATCAATATACTTTTGAAGCACAATCGTGGCACACAAGCCACGGTCAAAAATCGAGCTAATGCTTAAAAAATAAATAAAGACAGACGTTTAGAGAGCATTAAAAGGTTGATAAAAGCGAGATCGCTTTATGGCGCCAAATTTTCTACTCTTCTATGAAGCTACACGAATGAGTTCTCACAGCTACAAGTGTGACTTGGAGGGCGCTGGTCGGAAATCGAAAATGATTCTATAATATTGTTTCGAATCGAAGATGACATGCATTTCATTTAGCCAGATCATTATCAGTTCAAAAGTTGAGAACAATAATTTGAGGAAATTATTCTTCAAATTATGCCAAATGGCATTATGCCAAATGGACATTATGCCAAATGGCCATTATGCCAAATGGCATTATGCCAAACGGCATTATGCCAAATGGCATTATGCCAAATGGGGTAGAGCCTCCGTAACAGCCATCGAAAGATTGTTGATGCTCGTCGTACATTCAGCTTTCAAAGAAAACAGCAGGTTCTCTACGGCGGAAATCCTACTCTCGAGTTTGGAATTGCTGGACTCAATTTTAGCTTCTATTTTAGCATTAGAAGCAGAGAACATTTGCTGGATTTTTTCGAGCATATCGCAGTTAGAATCGTCGTCATCCCTTGGTCGTTTGTTATTGTTCCCTTCGCTGCACACAGACGATGTAGAAACCGATCGGGTGATCGGTGGATTCGTTTTTGCTGATTTGTTTTGGTTCATAACGCAATAGCTTTTGTTGAATTTTGACGTTGAACAACGAAAGCAAAAAGATAATATTCTGAAGGGGTCTAGCTTGGAACGCTATCGTTGATCGCGACGAAAATATAGGTCTTAGCAGACGATCGCGAACTATATTCAGGTAACTCAATGATAAAACTTCAAATCACTGTTTCGTTCGCCGTATCATAGGCACTGGGTGGTTTAAGGCGGAACGGGAGCAGGATATAATCAACTAAAAACTGGACCACTTTCACAGTCACGCTGAAGCGTTCATCCCTTCAGAAACTTTTGTTTGTCAATAGATTCGATATTTTGTCATCGAGTGCAGTAGGTATACAAGTTTTTTTTTGTAGTTATCTCAGGATCCTGATTAATTTTAGAGATGGAGCCTTTGGCAAATTTTACTATCTTTGCTGGAGAAGATATATTTCTATGTTTAAATATCCCGAAAGGCAAAAAACTATAAAACACAAACCATGAGGCAGAAAATACCACGAGGCGGTTCGATTTTAAATAGATTTGGTATGAAATTTAGATCAAATAATATGGGGATGTAATAGGATTACAGAAAAGTAAGTAATCAATTCTAACTCCACCTTCTAGAATCTTACATGCTCCTGCTTAGACAATTAAAAACAAAAAACTTCATATGATTTTAGATGGGGAAATTGCGGTGTCCCTCTTGCCCCTTAAGGTATACTAAATGTTAGAAGAACTGAAGAAGTGCGGAAAAATCATTAGGTTTTGGATTATATGGAAGTCAAACCTTTTTATCCAATCTTACATTATTATAATACCGTTTGACGGGGCTACTTTTGATTCCGGGGGCTACTTTGGACACTCACTTTTTGTATTTATTTGCAGCGTAAATATTAATCTGAGCAATTTTGTGTCTTCAGCACTGTTGGCGCGACAGTCGGAACTGGTAACCCTATACAAAGCTCAGCTGAAATAATAGATCTGTTGAAGAAGAGACAGTCTGTAAAAAGTTGAATTCGAGAAGGATTGTTTGGAAAGCAGCTTCATTACGATTAGTTGTTAGATGGTTTGAAACCTAGCGGATAGAAACACTGAAATTTGTAAGTAGATATGCAGTAATTTTAAGCTATAATATTACAATAAATCTATTCAGTTTAAGCTGATCAACATAAAACGGCCTTTCGATCTGCTACAAGAAATCAGTGTCGTGATTGAATCACTCCCAGCACCTCAACAAACTTAAAACATTTCATTTCAACCGCCGCAAACATTGAAATGGGCAAAAAACGTTCGAAGAGATCTGATAGGCAATACAACGAAGTTGGATGTAATCAGAACAACAGCGAAAAGAATGGCAAAAGAGACGATCGTGACGATAACTTATCTGCGAAAATGATAGAGCTTGAGTTAGATTACTTGCGGAGAGAATGTTCAATCAAACTCAAAGCTATAGCTAACCGCGAAGCTGTCGAGCTGGCGTTGGCACGTAAAAGTTACGATCTAATGCGATCACAGTTGCAACTTGAAAATAATATTGATGTTGAAGATGAAAAAAGTTCATCAATCAAATCACCTAGTGATGAAACTGAAAGTAGTGCCGATGAGTTTTCACTACCTGACGCTTTTCGATACATTCCATCTAGGATGGGATCTTCATCAATGAAGTCACCGATAACATCGAAATGTTCACCAACACCCCAACAAGTATGTGCTCGCCAAGTAATGCCGATGGATCTACCTATATTTACCGGTGATCCGGAAGAGTGGCCTGTGTTCTATAGCCAGTACAAGAATACGACAGCAGCATGTGGCTACAATAATGCGGAAAATCTTGTACGACTACAACGGTGTTTGAGAGGACGAGCTTTGGAGTACGTAAGAAGTCGTTTACTACTTCCCGAGTTAGTTCCGAAAGTAATAGATACTTTGGAAATGCTTTATGGACGTCCGACAGTAATTATAAATTCACTGATAAACAAAGTACGAGCTACGCCATCGCCCGAAGTCGAACGTTTGGAAACCGTAATCGATTATGGGATGGCGATTCAAAATCTTGTTGATCATCTGAGAGCGATGGATTTACAAGATCACCTACGAAATCCATCTCTTTTGCAGGAGTTAGAGGGGAAGCTGCCTGGCAAAATGAAGCTAAAATGGGCGAAATACAAACGACATTATTCTTCACCATCACTGAGTAATCTAAATGTATTTATGAGTGAGATAGTGGAAGCGGCGTGCGAGGTTACATTTACTGGATCAAAAGTACCTACAATTGCATCAAACAGTGGGTCGCATTTAGAAGTTGTATCCGAATCAAATGTGGTAGCAGAAACTGATGTTAGAAAATGTTTTGTTTGTAGAGCTCGAAATCATAGCGTTCAGGATTGTAACGAATTCAAGTCCTACGAAGTTTGCCGCCGTTGGGCACTGGTGGGAGAGTTAAAATTGTGTCGTTGTTGTCTAAATCGCCATTCATCTAGGGTATGTGAAGAGGCATATGAATGTGGTGTCGATCGATGCCAGTTGTTGCACCACCCTTTGCTACATCAAAGCCGATATCGATAGGGTAACCAGTGTATATCACGCCTTAAAGTATTAAAAGTAAAACTACATGTAGTATGTAGTGTTACGGGGGTGGGAATGTTGGCGCGACAGTCGGAACTGGTAACCCTATACAAAGCTCAGCTGAAATAGATCTGTTGAAGAAGAGACAGTCTGTTAAAAGTTGAATTCGAGAAGGATTGTTTGGAAAGCAGCTTCATTACGATTAGTTGTTAGACGGTTTGAAACCTAGCGGATAGAAGCACTGAAATTTGTAAGTAGATATGCAGTAATTTTAAGCTATAATATTACAATAAATCTATTTAGTTTAAGCTGATCAACATAAAACGGCCTTTCGATCTGCTACAAGAAATCAGTGTCGTGATTGAATCACTCCCAGCACCTCAACAAGCACTTTTATTAACCAATATATGCTCTACCACTAGACATGATTTTTTTTGGAACAATATCAACAACAACAGGATAAACAAGAAAATATTTTAAGAAAGTCAGAATAAATATCCACAAGGTATGAATCATTGGCTATGCAAATATTGTTTGAATTTTTCCCATGTCTTGGAAAGTTATTGGGAGCATCACAAAACTATCGAATCGTCATGTTTCATAAAAATCTTGTGATTTGGTTTGCTTAAAATTGTTGTTTTATTAAAATAATTGATCAAAGCTCTTATTTTTATGACTTTTATTTTATTATAAAGGTTTGGTTTGTATATTTTACAACACAAAAAAATTAAAATAAATATTTGGAAAAGTGAATGGACATAAACCACACATATTTCAACACGTACCAGTGACAAGTTCACTACATAATCTCCAAAAAAAATAGTTTCCGTCATGTTTTACTGAATTTGTGATACAAAACAATAGCATCCTTCAATTGCTTAATATAATACTCTTAAGCTAGCTCTAAACCGCTAAGAAGCTAAAAGCATATTACAGAAGCAAACTTTTACTTCTTTATGATCTCACAAAACTTTACTTCATAGATTGCGTTTATAATGAAAATTACTTATAAGTTACAGGTATTAATGGGATCCTCCTACATATCGTTCGCATAACCGTAAGAATATAAAAGACGGGTGCACGACGTTAGGCATAAATCGTTCACCAAGTGGCAGTGAACAACAGTTTCTAGCACATTTGGAACAAAACTGGCTTTAGAAAGTACTTGATGACAAAGGAATGAATCTTATTGCTGGTGATTTTAATATCAATTGGCAACAAAGCAGCGATAGTAGAAACCTACGCAGTAGAATGGAGTTTTTTTTTTTGATTTAGACCAAAAAGTCAAGAGCACAACTAGATGTACTTTGAGATCACAGACCATTATTGATTTAGTTTTTTGTAACGATGATAGGCTGAAAGTTGTTACGGCACATGACAGTAAAATCTCAGATCATGAAACAATTGAAATTAATTTCGACGAATTTTCACAACCATTAGAGAATTATATCACAATTAAATGTTGGAAGAAGTATTCTAAAAGTGCATTTCTTTCACTGCTGAGGAATAGTATGCCCAGAAACAGTGAAAGGCAATTAGATGAAAAAGCTGATGTGTTGAGTACTGTGTTGAAAGAGAACATAAACAGGCTTGTAGTTGTAAGGAATATAAAATGCAATAGCAGAAAAAAATGGTACACAGCTGAATTAAAAATATTACAAGAAGCAAGAGATGACGCGTACAAGAAAGCTAGTGCTAGTTGGGACGAAGCTGATTGGCAACGATACAAAGTTTTACGGAATGAATATTAATATTCTATAAGAACAGCAAAAGCAGAATTCACACAGAAAAAAATTGAACAAAATAGAGGAAATAGCAAACAACTTTGGAGAACATTGAAATCACTGTATAAGAGTAAAGAGAAACCAGCAAGTCGAATAAGCTTTAATGGTGTCGATGTTGATGAAGATCAAGTTATTTGTGAAAAGTTTAACAGTTATTTCGTTGACAGTGTTAAACAAATTAATGAGAGCATAGAAAATGTTTCCGACTGCTTTGGGAACAATGAATGTCAAGGAACACACAGCTGGAACGTTTTTAATAGAGTCTCGTATGACACATTGAAAAAAGCTATTGCAAAAATTAGTTGTTCATCAGGTATCGATAATGTAAATTTACAAGTTCTTAAGGATTCATTGGAAGTCACCGGAGAGTATCTACTTGGCATAATTAATGATTCTCTTGAGCAGGGCAAATTCCCTAGTGGTTGGAAGCAATCAATGGTGGTTCCGATACCAAAAGTATCCGGAACAACAAATTCTGAAGAATATAGGCCAATTAATATGTTGCCAATATACGAGAAAGTATTAGAAATCATTGTCAAAGACCAATTGCTGGAGTACTTTTTTTTCCGTTCGGAACATAAACCACTGCGACCAATATTTGATCTATTGTAGTATATCCCGTGTCCTTTGTGTAGTGCATGTCGTTTTACTTTGTCACTATCGAGAAGTGATAAAGCATTCGGTTTTCTTACAGTTGTAATTATTAACTTGATCACAGGTAAGGATTCTAACTGAAAGGTTCCTACCCTTCGAAGAGTGTGGTACATGCACTCTCCACAGGCGCGCCCCTTTATCAGGCAAAATCGGATCCCTCGATAAAACCAAGAAATTACACCGATATTGTCCATGCATCAGAATCCTAGTCCTTACTTCTTCAAACTAGAGAACGAAATAAATAAAAGATTAGAAATCAAATTGTTGAATTCGGCTCATTTTTTTTCCTTGTCTCAAGATCATTCTCGGCAACTGGGAAAACCGAGACTTGTCACTTTCAACAAGGTTTAAAATGTAACAAGGACTAAAAGTGTTCCTTTGATTACTATAATATCCTGTTCTCTTCGTTTGAAGCAGTCAGGACTAGGGTTCACTGGTAGATCTTTACCCCATAACGCACCACGAAAAGGTGATCTACCCGCGTTATGGGTATGCTGGAGTACTTGAACGAGCATAAAATTATAATAAACGAACAATCAGGATTTAGGCAAAATCATTCGTGTGAATCAGCTTTAAACTTATTATTGTACAAATGGAAGCGAATGATTGAAGAGAAAAAAACTATTGTTGTTCTGTTTTTAGATCTAAAGCGTGCATTTGAAACGATATCGCGTCCGGAAATGTTAAAGACTTTGAATAAATATGGTATGGGAGGAAATGTTCTCAAATGGTTTGAGTCGTATTTATCTGACCGAACACAAGTGTGTCAATACGGAAATTGTATATCTTCGCCAAAATCAGTGCCGCTCGGAGTTCCACAGGGTAGCGTTTTAGGACCGATTCTATTTATCTATATAAATAAAAATGGAGTGGTGTTTGTATGTCACGAAATGGCTTGAGAACGTGACAACCGATTTACATAATTCTTTTACTGTTGTTTTCTTGAAGGGTTCCAACGTGTTCGTGTGACGAAAAAGTTTAGGAAAGTTTTCGGAAAATTTGGTAAAACGGGGAGTACTAATATGTCATTTTATATGGGAGGATCCACGACATTTTTCAACAGCCTACTTGATAGCAAGACGAAGTTTGCCGGGACCACTAGTTTTATATATAAATGATATGAAGAAAGCCATTAAGCATTGTGATATTAATTTATTTGCAGACGATACGGTTATATTTATAGCAGAGAGAGATGAAAAGGTTGCAATTAGAAAAATTAGAGATGATATAAAATCATTGAACAAGTGGTTCAAAGTGAAAAAGCTCAAATTGAACGTCCAGAAAACTAAATCGATGGTTATAAGTAACAAGAAGCAATTGGATTACACAGAACTGAAAATTCATATTGAAGGAGTTGAAGTAGAAAAAGTAGATGTCTTTAAATACCTTGGAGTCATAATTGACCAGAAATTGACATTCAGTGCACATATCGATAGCGTAATAAAAAAAAGTAGCAAAAAAGTATGGCATGCTAATTCGTTTGAAAAGTCAACTGACGTTTTGGAGCAAAATATTTTTGTATAAAACATTAGTGGCACCACATATTGAATATTGCTCTTCAGTGTTATTCTTAGCAAGTGAAACTCACCTAAAACGATTGCAAAGATTGCAAAATAAATTCATGAGATACATTTTGAACTGCGACAGATATACCGTCAAGCTACCATTCACCGTGCATTTAAGACAAATGTGCACTTCAAAAAATTATATATTTTTCCAAATAATTTAAAGCGTACTAGAATACCACTACAGCGTGCAATTATATAATAATTCAGGGAAAAATCTAAAACTAGTGATGTATAACAAAAAATTACTCAAAAATTATGTTTGGAAATATCATGTTAAGGTCGCCTCGTACCGTTCTAAATCGCCATTCATCTAGGGTATGTGAAGAGGCATATGAATGTGGTGTCGATCGATGCCAGTTGTTGCACCACCCTTTACTACATCAAAGCCGATATCGATAGGGTAACCAGTGTATATCACGCCTTAAAGTATTAAAAGTAAAACTACATGTAGTATGTAGTGTTACGGGGGTGGGAATGTTGGCGCGACAGTCGGAACTGGTAACCCTATACAAAGCTCAGCTGAAATAGATCTGTTGAAGAAGAGACAGTCTGTTAAAAGTTGAATTCGAGAAGGATTGTTTGGAAAGCAGCTTCATTACGATTAGTTGTTAGACGGTTTGAAACCTAGCGGATAGAAGCACTGAAATTTGTAAGTAGATATGCAGTAATTTTAAGCTATAATATTACAATAAATCTATTTAGTTTAAGCTGATCAACATAAAACGGCCTTTCGATCTGCTACAAGAAATCAGTGTCGTGATTGAATCACTCCCAGCACCTCAACAAGCACTTTTATTAACCAATATATGCTCTACCACTAGACATGATTTTTTTTGGAACAATATCAACAACAACAGGATAAACAAGAAAATATTTTAAGAAAGTCAGAATAAATATCCACAAGGTATGAATCATTGGCTATGCAAATATTGTTTGAATTTTTCCCATGTCTTGGAAAGTTATTGGGAGCATCACAAAACTATCGAATCGTCATGTTTCATAAAAATCTTGTGATTTGGTTTGCTTAAAATTGTTGTTTTATTAAAATAATTGATCAAAGCTCTTATTTTTATGACTTTTATTTTATTATAAAGGTTTGGTTTGTATATTTTACAACACAAAAAAATTAAAATAAATATTTGGAAAAGTGAATGGACATAAACCACACATATTTCAACACGTACCAGTGACAAGTTCACTACATAATCTCCAAAAAAAAAATAGTTTCCGTCATGTTTTACTGAATTTGTAGTACAAAACAATAGCATCCTTCAATTGCTTAATATAATACTCTTAAGCTAGCTCTAAACCGCTAAGAAGCTAAAAGCATATTACAGAAGCAAACTTTTACTTCTTTATGATCTCACAAAACTTTACTTCATAGATTGCGTTTATAATGAAAATTACTTATAAGTTACAGGTATTAATGGGATCCTCCTACATATCGTTCGCATAACCGTAAGAATATAAAAGACGGGTGCACGACGTTAGGCATAAATCGTTCACCAAGTGGCCAAGTGGCAGTGAACAACAGTTTCTAGCACATTTGGAACAAAACTGGCTTTAGAAAGTACTTGATGACAAAGGAATGAATCTTATTGCTGGTGATTTTAATATCAATTGGCAACAAAGCAGCGATAGTAGAAACCTACGCAGTAGAATGGAGTTTTTTTTGATTTAGACCAAAAAGTCAAGAGCACAACTAGATGTACTTTGAGATCACAGACCATTATTGATTTAGTTTTTTGTAACGATGATAGGCTGAAAGTTGTTACGGCACATGACAGTAAAATCTCAGATCATGAAACAATTGAAATTAATTTCGACGAATTTTCACAACCATTAGAGAATTATATCACAATTAAATGTTGGAAGAAGTATTCTAAAAGTGCATTTCTTTCACTGCTGAGGAATAGTATGCCCAGAAACAGTGAAAGGCAATTAGATGAAAAAGCTGATGTGTTGAGTACTGTGTTGAAAGAGAACATAAACAGGCTTGTAGTTGTAAGGAATATAAAATGCAATAGCAGAAAAAAATGGTACACAGCTGAATTAAAAATATTACAAGAAGCAAGAGATGACGCGTACAAGAAAGCTAGTGCTAGTTGGGACGAAGCTGATTGGCAGCGATACAAAGTTTTACGGAATGAATATTAATATTCTATAAGAACAGCAAAAGCAGAATTCACACAGAAAAAAATTGAACAAAATAGAGGAAATAGCAAACAACTTTGGAGAACATTGAAATCACTGTAGGGTTTTGTTCTTCTTCGTCGTAAGCACTACTATTCGTCGTATCAAACTTTAAATGTTCCAATACGGCGGATATTCAAACTTACCTGCAACATAGATTCATTATCCAAGTGTAACTTTCTGAAAGCTGTTATGGTTTGTACACTTGTACACCAAAAATGCAATAAAACTACTGTATTTCGGTAAATAACTTCAGTTCAATGATCCACTTTGCACTTTTTCACCGAAATCGCATGGACGAACACGATTTGAGAAAAATGCTTAGCGATCGACTGAGCCACACCACTTTCCAGCACAAGTTTCTTCCCGCTCCCGTGGGTGACTTACTTCGCCGGGCACTTATTTTCACTATGGAAAACCTTCGTACTTCTTCACTGAAGGATTACATTTCAATCACACGCCGTAAAACTTCAATAAATCACCAAATTTTACGAAATTTCCTCAACCGCCGCGTATAATTGAGAATGTAAACAAAGTCCTATCCGTCGTAATTAGAAAAAAAGCTTGTGCGCATCAATGTGTGCGCGACGCTCGATGTAAAAATATGGTTCCTTTGATTGTGTTGTTTTCGCTGTACTGTGAGCAAATGCCATAATTGTACGGTCAAAAGGAATTGTGTTCATATGTTTGGGCTGAATTTTGATGACGAACAATGAATTTTAAAGGAAATTAGTATAATCCATCATGCTGAAGGAATGGAGGGAGATGCCCGTAGATCTATATATTCTAGTAAAACATTTTATTATAGCGTTGATATGTTGTGTTTTAACCATTCAATACACACAGTGAGCCGTAAGTTATGAGACGAATCTGGAAATTGATTGCGACGGAGTTGAAAACGATACGACGGACTGAGAATATGGTAAGATGCATTTTCTTTGCATTATTTCCAAAAAGGGATCAAGATTTATCAAAATGTTATTGTACAATGCTAAAGCCGTTTTGAGAAAGAATTGTTTGGCATCGGTTTGTATCAGCATCATTCACTGCAATACTGGGAAAATTGCAGTTCTCACTGATCAATGCTTAATACGATGGATACTAACACATCACCCTATAAGAGTAAAGAGAAACCAGCAAGTCGAATAAGCTTTAATGGTGTCGATGTTGATGAAGATCAAGTTATTTGTGAAAAGTTTAACAGTTATTTCGTTGACAGTGTTAAACAAATTAATGAGAGCATAGAAAATGTTTCCGACTGCTTTGGGAACAATGAATGTCAAGGAACACACAGCTGGAACGTTTTTAATAGAGTCTCGTATGACACATTGAAAAAAGCTATTGCAAAAATTAGTTGTTCATCAGGTATCGATAATGTAAATTTACAAGTTCTTAAGGATTCATTGGAAGTCACCGGAGAGTATCTACTTGGCATAATTAATGATTCTCTTGAGCAGGGCAAATTCCCTAGTGGTTGGAAGCAATCAATGGTGGTTCCGATACCAAAAGTATCCGGAACAACAAATTCTGAAGAATATAGGCCAATTAATATGTTGCCAATATACGAGAAAGTATTAGAAATCATTGTCAAAGACCAATTGCTGGAGTACTTTTTTTTCCGTTCGGAACATAAACCACTGCGACCAATATTTGATCTATTGTAGTATATCCCGTGTCCTTTGTGTAGTGCATGTCGTTTTACTTTGTCACTATTGAGAAGTGATAAAGCATTCGGTTTTCTTACAGTTGTAATTATTAACTTGATCACAGGTAAGGATTCTAACTGAAAGGTTCCTACCCTTCGAAGAGTGTGGTACATGCACTCTCCACAGGCGCGCCCCTTTATCAGGCAAAATCGGATCCCTCGATAAAACCAAGAAATTACACCGATATTGTCCATGCATCAGAATCCTAGTCCTTACTTCTTCAAACTAGAGAACGAAATAAATAAAAGATTAGAAATCAAATTGTTGAATTCGGCTCATTTTTTTTCCTTGTCTCAAGATCATTCTCGGCAACTGGGAAAACCGAGACTTGTCACTTTCAACAAGGTTTAAAATGTAACAAGGACTAAAAGTGTTCCTTTGATTACTATAATATCCTGTTCTCTTCGTTTGAAGCAGTCAGGACTAGGGTTCACTGGTAGATCTTTACCCCATAACGCACCACGAAAAGGTGATCTACCCGCGTTATGGGTATGCTGGAGTACTTGAACGAGCATAAAATTATAATAAACGAACAATCAGGATTTAGGCAAAATCATTCGTGTGAATCAGCTTTAAACTTATTATTGTACAAATGGAAGCGAATGATTGAAGAGAAAAAAACTATTGTTGTTCTGTTTTTAGATCTAAAGCGTGCATTTGAAACGATATCGCGTCCGGAAATGTTAAAGACTTTGAATAAATATGGTATGGGAGGAAATGTTCTCAAATGGTTTGAGTCGTATTTATCTGACCGAACACAAGTGTGTCAATACGGAAATTGTATATCTTCGCCAAAATCAGTGCCGCTCGGAGTTCCACAGGGTAGCGTTTTAGGACCGATTCTATTTATCTATATAAATAAAAATGGAGTGGTGTTTGTATGTCACGAAATGGCTTGAGAACGTGACAACCGATTTACATAATTGTTTTACTGTTGTTTTCTTGAAGGGTTCCAACGTGTTCGTGTGACGAAAAAGTTTAGGAAAGTTTTCGGAAAATTTGGTAAAACGGGGAGTACTAATATGTCATTTTATATGGGAGGATCCACGACATTTTTCAACAGCCTACTTGATAGCAAGACGAAGTTTGCCGGGACCACTAGTTTTATATATAAATGATATGAAGAAAGCCATTAAGCATTGTGATATTAATTTATTTGCAGACGATACGGTTATATTTATAGCAGAGAGAGATGAAAAGGTTGCAATTAGAAAAATTAGAGATGATATAAAATCATTGAACAAGTGGTTCAAAGTGAAAAAGCTCAAATTGAACGTCCAGAAAACTAAATCGATGGTTATAAGTAACAAGAAGCAATTGGATTACACAGAACTGAAAATTCATATTGAAGGAGTTGAAGTAGAAAAAGTAGATGTCTTTAAATACCTTGGAGTCATAATTGACCAGAAATTGACATTCAGTGCACATATCGATAGCGTAATAAAAAAAAGTAGCAAAAAAGTATGGCATGCTAATTCGTTTGAAAAGTCAACTGACGTTTTGGAGCAAAATATTTTTGTATAAAACATTAGTGGCACCACATATTGAATATTGCTCTTCAGTGTTATTCTTAGCAAGTGAAACTCACCTAAAACGATTGCAAAGATTGCAAAATAAATTCATGAGATACATTTTGAACTGCGACAGATATACCGTCAAGCTACCATTCACCGTGCATTTAAGACAAATGTGCACTTCAAAAAATTATATATTTTTTCCAAATAATTTAAAGCGTACTAGAATACCACTACAGCGTGCAATTATATAATAATTCAGGGAAAAATCTAAAACTAGTGATGTATAACAAAAAATTACTCAAAAATTATGTTTGGAAATATCATGTTAAGGTCGCCTCGTACCGTTCTATGTCACCATTTACCGTGCACACTAGTGCTCCATTCACCGTGCGTATAGTTTTTGTCATGATTTTATTTTATATCTTGAAGAAACGTTGTTGATGGAGCAATTATATTGCTAGTAGTGTGTGCACTCATTTTAAGAGTATTTAAATCTTCATTTACAATAAAAATCATGAAAAAGTTTAAAAATTGGCTAAATAATTATTTTTTCATTAAAATCGTTTTAAGAGGTTTGACTGTTTTGTCCAAACCATCTCATGTTCACTCAAAAACTAAATATGAAGTAGTTTAATGACGACATAACAATAAATCTAATATTACCGAATAATTTCATGCCTTTTACACTAATGCACGGTAATAGGAACCGTATATATTGAAAAGGATCCATTCACCGTGCATTTGGGTTTCGACTGAAACACAATAAAAAATCTAATTTGCATAAAATCTTATTGCTCATACAATGAAATACATCTAACTAATGGTATCCACAGTGAAAACTTGTTGAAATTTTCAAAAATTTCATACTCTATCGTTAAAATGAAAAATGTGACTTTTTAGCGTTTCTACTAAGAGTGTTGAAAAATCTCATTACCAAACAGAATTCACATGATTATTACTACATAAACTAAGTTTTTCAAATTGATTTGTGACACAAACTACTTCATTTCATCAGTTTTATGTTATTTTGCTGACAAAAGAATAATTTGTGAAAATTGTATGAATATTCTGTAGGAATTTGTATATGTGCACGGTGAATGGAGGCCACACGGTGACTGGTGACTTAACGGTACACCAATTAAAAACATGTTAGAGGTGCTACAATGGCTTTCTGTGAAAGAGCGTATTATTTTCAATGTGATGACTGTGATTTTTAAACTGACAAATGATCTCTTGCCGGAATACTTGACAATTATTATTTTACGAGGACGAAACATTCATGACCATAGAACTAGACGAAGTGATGATTTACGTGTTGTGCCGTTTACAATGACTAGTACTCAAAAATATATGTATTATAATGGAATAAGAATTTTTAATGAATTACCAGCTGCAATCAAAAATGCAAGATGCGTCACAGAAT
Source organism: Aedes aegypti (assembly GCF_002204515.2). Classification (NCBI taxonomy): domain Eukaryota; kingdom Metazoa; phylum Arthropoda; class Insecta; order Diptera; family Culicidae; genus Aedes; species Aedes aegypti. The sequence continues at coordinate 163,125,304 of NC_035107.1, read as the reverse complement.
TTAAAAAAAAACTGCGCCACGTGGGTTAAATTTAAGTATAGATAAGGAAAATCATAAAATTGTATGTATAAATAAAGATAGGATAAAAAATGATCAAAAAAGTCAACAAACTTTACCAGTAAACGATTTCTATTTTCATTTTGAAAATTATGCCTATCGTCCATTATGCCAAACATCTATTATGCCAAACGTCCATTATGCCTATCGTATTTATGCCTATCGTACTTACGCCTAACGTCTTTATGCCTAACGTATTTATAAAATAATAATAATAATCCATTTATTTATCTTCTGATAATATTTATATATTTATATTTAATTACTGTATATTATTATCAGAAGATAAATAAATGTATTATTATTATTATTTTATAAATACGTTAGGCATAAAGACGTTAGGCGTAAGTACGATAGGCATAAATACGATAGGCATAATGGACGTTTGGCATAATAGATGTTTGGCATAATGGACGATAGGCATAATTTTCAAAATGAAAATAGAAATCGTTTACTGGTAAAGTTTATTGACTTTTTTGATCATTTTTTATCCTATCTTTATTAACGAAATTTTTAGCCCTGAGCTAGTTTATCTCGGGACCAACGGCTTTACTTCTCTTCCAAAGGAAGTCGTAACTATGACTTTCACGTCATAAGTGACTATCTCGGGGATGGGATTTGATCCCAGGTCCTCAGCGTGAGTTCTAACCATAGAGCAAAGCCATGCTGAAGATATCTTAGTTCGGTTCCTAGTCGATCCAGGAGCTTTTCGTTTTCTTCACTTTCTTGGCCATGAAGCATAATCGTGTATCGTACACAAATGAGAAAGCCAAGAATAAGAACAACGCTGTACATGATCTGTTGCTCATCTTTTGGGTTTGGTTCTACACATATAACTGGAAAATTTTTCATCAGAGATTATCCCTTCTTTAAATTGAAGGCTGTTCTTTATAGTTTTGATGTCAACAAAATTATTGGAGTTAGTGCTGCTAATGTCTTAATCAGAAAATTTCCCTTCTTCTATAAATAAGCTGTTCTTTCGAGACATTAATGTCATTATTGCTTTTAATATTTCCATCATACATTTTGCCTTCTTTGAATCATAGGCTTTTCTTTATACTGTTAATTAAATGGTTGGAGGAAAAACTGTTTGAGAAATCACCTTCTTCCAATATATGTTGTTATTTGTATTTTTATTTTTCTAATAGTTTTTGGAATTGTAGATGTAAATATTTCCATCCGAAATTTTTGTTTCGACTTGCTGTTGATTGATTATGAGTAACACTGGGTAATCAAATAAGTTGTAGGAGCTCTATGCAATAACATTGGGAATATAATTTTGCTCCTAAATGCACGCCATGTTTAATGCTGGATACTGTGCTATGTTGAATTTGAACTTGACTTTTGTAATTAAAATAAATATTTAATCAAATTTTACTTCTTAAACTCGACGAATTTCGAGGAAATTGATTGAAAATTATCGAAAATGGTTTGCATAAGTAGCAAAAGAACCGTTCTCACTACATTTAATTGATGAGCAGACTCAAAGTAGCAATTTAACGCCAAGAAGATAGTTGTCATACTACCAGAAAATTATTGCTGAAGATAATGTCGCCTATCATAACATAAATTCTTGACTTGCCTCTCGATTATTGTCTTCAAGGTACTCATTTGCACTATAAGTATTAATATTTATATGGAAGATTTCCCTTCTTTAGAATTAACTCAATTATGTAAGAGAAATATAACAAAAAAGTGCCATGAACTCATTAAAATAAACATCTTTAGAAACAAATAACACTTTGATTGCACATTGCAAATTTAAAGTGATACTTACAAAAATGGATTGAGCTGGATTTTGTAATGATAACAATAACAATGACAACCAAATTTCCTACATATCTGTCATTCAGTTCATGGTCACATTTCATAGCACCGAAAAAAGTCAATCCAATCCACCCTTTCGTAACGCTTTTCGTATGAACATCGCACTTTTTTATGAGCTGTCACAGCTCACAGCTTAAGGACAGATACCCACCCCCATCAGCGTAATTGAATTTGTAAATGGGCCCGAAAATTTTTCGATATAAGACGAGTTTCAAATGACACACGCGCAAGTTATTTTATGCCAAACGTCCATTATGCCTAACGTATATTATGCCTAACATCCATTATGCCTAATGTCTTTATGCCTAACGTCCATTATGCCTAACATCTTTATGCCTGACGTCCTTATGCCTAACGTCTTTATGCCTAATGGGGTATACTCATAAAAGACAGTATTTGTACATAACTCATTTATCATCGCGGTACCTATTAGTTACATCTTTCGTTTATTTCAACTTAAAAATGAAGCATTCGTAACTGATAGCTCCATTTAAGCGGAAGTTTAAAGTTTAAGTTTCATACTGCAGACTGAAAACAGTGAATAGCATGTTTCGCTGAAATTTGTTATATATGTGTAATTGTTGCGAGCTTTGCAATTTTCTAAATGATGTTTATCAATGAAAAAACGTTCAATAACATCACAATGGACGATAATCTATAGAATCAGTTTGATGATTATGAGGAAAAATCATTTCATTACCTAATTGTAAAAATGTCCAAAGTAGCCCCTTTTTTGTCTTGAAGGACACACTTTTTTCTCTATTCATGCATTTTTGTTATTTCTTGATGGATTTGCCTCATATTTTGCATATTTGTTACGTACATATACAACTTAAATATATGCAAGAATTATCAATATCTATCCATAATTCTAAGAGTTACAAATCCTCAATGTTGATGAATGTGGAAATAATGTCAAAAGAAGCCTCGTTTGGCGGTATTTCGCAATTCTCGCGTTGGCGAGTTAAGGACATTTTTTTAATATTTTTGTACCGTAATCCGGGGTAACATTGATCAGCGGGGTAACATTGATCGGGATGACTCATCTTGTTAAACGTTCAAATAAAGATTTATTGATGAAGCATTTTCGAACCATGAATGGTGCCTCTCTTTTGTATATTCATAAGCTAATGATAATTAAGGTTTTTGCCAAAATTGCGTTTAGTTAATGCGCAAATTTGTCTACTTTTTGAAACAATGATTTCTATCATTTTCACTGACACTACCGAAAATTCATGTCTCACATGAGTTCTGCAGACGATGTGATCAAGGAAAATACGGGTGTTACTAAAAATGGCATCGCCGAAAACGATTCCGTTGTCAAATCTTTCATAAGTTTATTCATTTAGGCAACATTAACTAAATACTATTACGAATGTAGAATTTCCTGAGAAAATTGCCTACCTTTAGGCGTATTACGCGGTTCAAGATGTTTTTAATTTTGAAATAACTCAAAAAGTAAATGACTTGTAAGAGTTTGGTCTTCATATTCGGCTTCAGGGGCCCTGATTTTAGTAAGTAACGACATTTCCAATATAAGCGAACGTTGTTTACTTGAGTGATCAATGTTGCCCCATATCAGCTGAATCAAAAAATCACTTAAAACATTTATTTAAACATGTTTAAATCTTTCGAAAAACAAAATAAAGTACATAGCTAGGAGCGGTGGGTGCCAGTACTTGTTTTAAAAATATAAAACTTGTAACATTTGTATTGTGAAATGAAAAATTTAAGAAAAACTAAAAAAAATGATCAATGTTACCCCGGATTACGGTAGTTATTTTTGTTACCGTACTATTTACACAAATCTCAAGTCGAGGAAATTTCCACGACGAAAAGATTCTGAAATATAAAGAGAGCAATTTTAATATAGTTTTGCCATGAAAATTTCTATCTCATTTTGGAGAATTTCGGGAAATACATGTGTTCTATACATTCAGTGGATATCCTTCCATGGTTCAAGCGTTATAAATAACAATTATACCAGACAATGAACTAACAATAGTCAAGTTGTCTAATGCGTCACAGGCCTTAGCGACGGAAAAATGAAAGATAATTTGGAGAAAATATCTGTCATGGTCTCGCCGTCCGATGACAGTGAGAGAAGCATCTATGTAAAAGTCGACATCCTCTATTAACATTGACGATTTCTAGCCCTGGCTAGAACACGTAATTTTGGAAGCTATTGTTGCTCTTTATACGCTTTTACGTCAGATATCAAGCTTATAAGGTAGCATCCATTTATTACGCAACGATAAATTGAACAATTTGGAACCACTCACTCTTCACCCCTCTCCATAACGTTTTTTCTATGAAAAATTTCGAAGTTTTGTATGAGTGGTAACGCTTGAGCTACGTTACATAATTTGTGGATAGCGCCTAAGTTATATTACGTAATAATACATTAGTATCTTATGCAGTAAATCGATCGCCGTTTCCAGACTTGGCCTGTGTATTTTGACATGATTTACCCTCATTATCCGGAACGATTAACAAACCATCGCATAGGTTTCTTATTTGCAAGTTGTTGCTTTCTTCATCTTTTCGTTTGGTATATTTGGTGGATATCTCATGGTGGTTAAAATTTACGGCTGGCATTCATTTGACATCGTTAGGTTTTGTAGTTAACAAGCGGCTGCTGAATGTTATTCATCTCAAGCAAACATCACACCGACATTCTGCATCTTGATCGCGGGAGGACGATTCGTCTACACTATCCAGAGTAATATTACTCGGTAAAGTTTGTATTTCCTTGAGAGCTATCGGCTTATCAACCTTGGTTGTTGTGGCACTGAAATCATAAGAAAAAATCATCATTAGAACTCTCTACTCGCAGTCATTTCTCTGGTGAACCCACACTTAAATTTTTGCAGAAACAATAGCTACAAGAATCTTACCTTCTGAATTCACGGGTTCCACTATATCTGTTAGCAGAAAATCGTGTTCTGAAACGAACGCATCATCCACCAATACGTACTCTAAAGGCACTTCCGGAATAGCAACAGCCATGATATGTGTATCATACGTGCGCAGGGGACTTGAAGGTGGGTCATTTCACTAACACACCATTCCTTTACCGCGCTGATAAATTGCTGTTATAGTGCTCTGATTCGTATTAGATTTGATGCATAATAAGGATCCTTCTCTTCCACTGATCCACATCTCTCGGATGGACAATTGAAAATTCTATAGAAAATGACACTTTTTTGTAAATCACTGCGAATTTTAGGTGTATTCTCGAAAACAACTAAAATCTCTACTGACTTTGAGTTGATTTTTGTTTTGTACAAGCGTAACGGCTCATACAAAAATTTGTTTTTTGACGTTGGATAACGCCTCACGGGAATATATTGGGGTACAATTTCGAAAAACGAAAATCGCTCGCGTCACGAAAAGTGGTTAGATTTTGACTGTTAATAACATACTAACAACGCCTGGATAGATTTTCGAGATTCTTGCATTAATCGATTGGAAATCTTTCTACGAATCGACTTTTGATTTTCATGACTAAACTATTGATAAATGGGTAAATATCGAGGCATGTCTTATTTTCCATAGAAAAGCACATTTTTCTTACTGTTATAAAGTTTTGACTTTTTGAAGTTTACATTTCCCGTAATTTCGGGTGAAATTGATCATTTTTCATGGTTTTTCTTGTTTGTATTCAATAATATTGAAAATGCCAGACAACTGGATGCAGGAAACAAGTACGACGGTCAGACTCTTTGGGTCATGTGCCAAAATTATCTAACAAATGTGTTTTTAGTGCTAAAAATCATCCTTTAAATAAAAAATCGGGGAATCCCATTTCGGAGTGAAATTGATCACTTGTCAATGCGATTATTGTTATTTTTTGAAACGACTCCACATAATGAATATGAGCTACCTGAATCTGAATATGCTTGCAAAATTCTTAATAATGCAATATTTAAAGAAATAATGAATAGTTTATTCCAAGAATTGCAATGTAAACGCCAAGGCAATTTCCTAAGAAAATCCCTGATATCGAACAGAAATTTAATTATTTCAACCGTATGAGCTAATTGGTACGAGTTTGGAAGATAAAATCGGGTTCGGGGATATATTTTAAGCATCCTTACAAACTTTCAAACTAACAAGGATTTAGTACCATGATCAAATCCTTGTTTAGAACTAGAAGTTTGTGGATGTTTGTTAATACTACACCGTACATAATTATTTAATTTTACATTTTTTTCATTGAAACAAACATTCATTAACACAAAAAAAAACTTCATAACACACAATTCGACAATAGTTACGACAAACACCGTTGATTACCAGCATGTTGCATTAATATTTGCACCTGTTATGATGTATAGCTGGGCTTGTCAGATGGTTATGGTGATATCTGCGCTGCCGAGATCACTATAATGAATTGTCGGGCACTACTGGTAGATGTAGAGGCACATTTTCCAGGATACCACGACGAAGCAAAAGAAGTTCTTCATAGCGTGGAACTTCTTCGAGTATCAAAAGGAGACCATGTCGTGACAGGCAACTTCAATCATCGATAGCAAACAAAAGAACATGAAGTTCGCGGACTTCATGGACAAGTAATTGTAATTTGTAATTTGTTGGCACACCGTGTAACAGGAGCAGTTTCTGTATTGTTAATCCAAATTTATTCAAGCCGGAGGATTACCGTCAAGCTACCATTCACCGTGCATTAAAAAAAACTTTGCGCTTCAAAAAAATATATAATTTTTCCAAATATTTTAAAGCGTACTAGAATACCACTACGTAGCGTGCATTTATATAATATTTCAGGGAAAAATCTAAAACTAGTGATGCATAACAAAAAATTACTCAAAAATTATGTTTGAAAATGTCATGTTAAGGTCGCCTTGTACCGTTCAATGTCACCATTTACCGTGCACACTAGTGCACCATTCACCGTGCGTATAGTTTTCAATATGATTTAATTTTGTTTCTTGAAGAAACGTTGTTGAAGGAGCAACTGTGTTGCTAGTAGTGCGCGCACTCATTTTAAGAGTATTAAAAACTTAATTTACTATAAAAACCATAAAAAGTTTAAAAATTTGCTAGATCATTATTTTTTTTTTATTAAAATCGTTATAGGAGGTTTTACTGTATTGTCCAAACTATTCCATATTCACTCAAAAACTAAATATGAAGTAGTTTAATGACGACATAATAATAAATCTAATATTACCGAATAATTTCATGCCTTTTACACTAATGCACGGTAACAGGAACCATATATATTGAAAAGGATCCATTCACCGTGTATTTGGGTTTCGACTGAATCACAATAAACAATTCTAATTTGCATAAAATCTCATTGCTCATACGATGAAATACATCTTACTAATAGTATCCACAGTGAAAACTTGTTGGAATTTTGAAAAATTTCATACTCTATCGTTAAAATGAAAAATGTGAATTTTTGGCGTTTCTACTAAGAGTGTTGAAAAATCTCATTATCAAACAGAATTCACATGATTTTGACTACATAAACTAGGTTTTTCAAAATGCTTTGTCACAAAAACTTCTTCATTTCATCAGTTTTATTGTATTTTGCTGACAAAAGAATAATTTGTAAAAATTGTATGAATATTCTTTAGGAATTTGTATGTGTGCACGGTGAATGGAGGCCACACGGTGACTGGTGACTTAACGGTACAAAATTCCTGTTAAAATAGTTCGAAATATTGGTTTGCCCTTAACACCTACAATTAATTGCTGCTTACATTTACTGCGCTCCTAGCAATGCAGTTTTAATTTGCTGCCGATAGTTGTTCCGTGACGGTTCCGAGAGTTCATAGACTAATTTATAACTTTTGTATGTCAATTTCAACTACATTCGATTGTTTTTAGCAACTTACCAACGATTTCTTCTATTTTGTGATCAACGTATTCGTATCTATTAATCAAGACGCTAACTTCTCAGCACAGTTCGTTCGGCACACTATTGGGAAAACTGTTTTAGCCTATGTTATACTGCATGTTATTAATAAATTCGCTTCTTACCGTGCTCTCAAGTATATTTTAGTTTCAACAGCTACTAACAATAGATTTAAGTTAAGAAACTAACATTAGATTTAAGTTCAATAATAACTAATTCACTTATCTACCAATTCACTTGTACATTTAATCTTTATGTTTTCTTCTGATTCCAATCTTCATATTTTACTACCTACATATCGCTTATCATTGCATCTGACAGCTCACCGTATCAGTAGATTCCGCTAGGTATAACTACGTCTTCCTGTGGTAGTGCATCGGAAAGCGTTGACAGTACAGTGGGCTGCGCGCCAGCAACAATAATCACCTTAACTGACCCAACTAAATAATAACACACAATTGTGCTTATTCTGCGCGGCGTGTGAGGTGAAACGAGTCGAATGAGGTGAAAATTGTCGACTCGCTCCTATTTGATTAACATTAGTCGTCTCCGTTACTCGAGGTGAGTGTGGCTCGTCTCGACTCACACGCCGCGCGGAATAAGCACAAATGTCCATTATCAGGCTTGATAGAAACTCCTCTCCGATGCAAAAAGGAGGCGATTTTGCCGTTTTTCTGAGGAGAAGAAATTGAACTCAAAAACAGATTCTCGAAGCATTCGAATGAGAGTGCAAAAAAAATGCGAGGATTTTTTCTAGTACACTCTCTCTCTCTCTCTTGTTGCGATGCTCACCTTTACTCACGCTTCAAAAGAACTCTTGAGTACCCATTTCGAACAAGGCAGTCCTCGGGGAGTTGTGAGAGCATTCTTTTTTGATGGTATTTTACTCTGGTGTGTTTTGTGCTACATCTTCCTCGCTCAATTTTCGTTGCCTCTCTGCTTAGCATTTATTCGCTCCCTCGCAAAGAGGCAAAGGCAACACGCTGCACTAGAGTATGTCACCGAACTCTGATGATGTTGAGGAGTATTATCAATCCTGTGCAACCAATAGTGTGAAAATTGATAAGATTTTTAGCAATACAAATCTTTCATAAGCTCGTGACGGTCTCAAACCAGGAAATAAAAGAAGCGATCGTTATCAAACGTCAACTTGGCGGTCGTATCTCGGAAACAACCTCTTACTTTTTTCATACCAAAAACCGTAACGAAGAATTGGGGGCCGGAGGAGGTTGGTTCAAAAATTGTCAATTTTAACGTTAACGCTGTCTAAGCTTATCGCTGAAGCCGATTTTTCGGTGGAAAGAGACGTGCGATAATATCAAACAAAGAAGCATACAAGTTATGAATAAATGTAATTTTATTGGCATTACTTTCTCACAGTAAAAGAAAATGTTTTTGCCAAATAAAATAAATTCAACTACACGCAATTTAAAACTAGATAGAATAAACAACGTTCATTTGCTACAAGCTCCATTAATATTATTGCACTATTATCTAACGGTCAGTTTTACGGTAGCGTAAAACAGAGATTGTAAGTAAGTTTGATAGTGAGGGACCCACAAAATTATAAACCAATCAACATAATTTCTGTTTATCAGTTAGGCAACACAGATACAAAAGTAAAACAAAAAATAAGTATAACACTTCATGTTGAATTTGAGAACATTTGAGGTTTTATATTAAAATATTAATAATGACAATGCAATGTACTAGTGGAGAATTTATCATTCGACCATGAAGCATACAAGTTATGAATAAGTGTAATTTTATTAGCATTACTTTTTCACAGTAAAAGAAAATGTTTATGCCAAATAAAATAAATTCAACTACAAAGAACTTTGTTTTAGTGTTACCATAATTCCATAAATTGTTTCTCTCTGCCCCCCTCTGCCAAACATTCTTATTCCATAATATGATTTTGCTCGAATTCACAGAGCTAAGGGTTTTTCTAAGCTCAGTTGGTAAACGCAAAGCTGTAAAGCAACACTCATTGAAAGCAACTGGATTCAAGTTCAAGACTGATCGAAGATTTTGAACTCCGAGGAATAACAAGTATATCATAGTGTTTGTCGCACGACATACGAATGCTAATTTCAGGCCACAAATGCCCATAAAACTTTACATTGCGATGCAGGATTTGGGTATAGTGGGGTGTTGTGTCGTGAAGAAAAAGAAAAGCGCTTGAACGATGAAGAAACTTCAAAGAACAAAAGACTCCCGCAGCGAACTCGTCGTTCTCGTTTTTGTCAACGTCGTCGTCAGCCTCGCTGTTTTTCCAATGATCCCTTTTATATCCTTATGATGTTTCACCGCTAAAAATTTCTCTGTGCTCATCTGCTGTCATTTCAAACAAATTTTAGATGGCTCCCATCTTGCCTGGCACCTCACCCGTTGCTTTTCATTGATCAGAGTTTAGTTTGGTTCGGTTCGGCTCTTTTGGTGGGGCTAAATGGCGCACTGTTGTGTACCTAATTTTCCGTTTTCTGTTTGGATTGAACTTCAGTTCGAGATTGGCCTGGCCGGGAAAGGGAAATATTTTTTTTTCTATTTAAAAGGAATCGAAAACAAAGGTCCAAGTGCTCTTAACCAAATTGAATTTTGATGTACGACATCTTCAATCGATGGCGATGGGAAGAAAAGGTTGGTTTTCTTGCTTTTTATATCATCTTAAAAACATCCTACGATCTGTTGCGAGAAGAAAATACTCCTCTTCTGTAGACCCCTGTTAATTCAATTAATGGTTCCGTGTGCTTCTTTGGAGATAACATCATATCTGTTAGAGATTAAACTTCTGTGTGCTTGTTAGATACTCGCTATAGCTTGTAGTTAGCAAGGAATGATTCAATTCAAACAGTTACAAACATGTTTGCTACATTTTTGCATCTTAACCTCTTGTTCAAAAAGTATCAATAATCAATATTTCGATTAATTTCGTTGCTTCATTTCAGCGCTTATAATTTGGTTTCTGATTTTTTTCTCCAAAAGAAAAAATAAAAATCACGAGAAAAAATAATTCGGTAAATATTCGTTTGTTTCTATGACAGTTCGCTTCTTACTACAAATTTGAGGGTTTCAGTAAATCATGCACAGTTTATTTTTAAAATGCAGTTTGTCAAATTTCCAGTTCGTCAATGCTATTTTGTGTTGATTTCAAATTTGTTTTCAAAATTTTTAAAAAACTTTTAAAATTGGTAGAGGCTTAAATCTTATTCCAAATTTGGGTTTGGAGTTGGTTTTGAATAACGAATCTGAAATAAAAACACCCTTATTCCTCAATCGATTCTGCTTCCATGCATTATAGGGTCTTTTGAAAAGTTGTAAATGAGTATGTAGTATGTAAATGAGCTTATTTGATGTATTAAGAAGTGTGATCCTTTGAAATGTATCCTCCTTAAAAGTGAGATAGAAAGTTCATGTTTTGAACATCTCAACATACAAGGTTGGTGTTTCCACAGAAAAAACTGTTTTTAACAACATTTATCGAAGACAGTAATTTCACAACCGCATGACGTTTCAAGATTTACTATGCTTCTAGACGATAGTCCTTAAAATGTTGAACATTGCATATATATTGCATTTGATTTTAGAAACTATTGGAAAACGATAGAATACACAACTTTGCAGAATACGACATCTCGTCAAGGTTTCGAACAAATAAGTTATTTCAGTTTAAGAAGTTTTTTTGCAATATTTCACGTACTTATAACTAGATAAGAAACAAATTAGATTATACGCAAATAAACCTAAAAGTTCTTGACTATGAGATGACGTTAGAATGATGGTATAAGTGGAGTAAATTATGATAAGTTTGAATGACATGTGCGGTAGCAACCTCCCATACCCCATACCATATATACCATACATTATTAATATGTAAATTGTGTATATTCTATAAAAATAGACAATTATTATTATTTTTAAACTTTTGAAATGCTTACTGGCTCATCTCCATGGCGCAATAAAACTGCATTTGGACAAATGTATCATTATTACTAAAATATGCCGATAAAATTATGAAAAAATGTGTTTTTAAAGTATTAGTTGGTAGATTTCAAATCCTTCTAAAATTCAACTGTATGGAAATCACCAAATTTGCTGCAAAAATCCTTGCACCAATAAAAAGAACACTGTTCCTTTAGTCTACGTTTGTTTTGAGTATGGTTCTTTTAGTGGCGGAATCCATTGTTTTCTTTGGGACTCTCTACTATGGACTGGTCCTTAAGGTGATTATAGAACGAAGCCACACATTAAATTTTCAAGAGCACAAGACTTGAGAACCAAACAGCGCTCCGCGGTAAAAATCTATCCCATTGGTCACCACCAGGAAGCAAGCAAGTTGATTGGTTTTCTATGCGATCTGTTGTCAGATACTCTCGTCTTGTGCACTTGAAAATTCAAAGTTTGGCTTCGTTTTATAATCACCTTAAACAACAATGTTACGGAGTTCAACGAAGTAAGGAGGGACCAATGGACAATCTGACCACTAATCGATTGATTCGTTGAGAGCAATCATGCCGCATAAATCGGTGAATGCCTTAGATGAATTTGAAAACTGTCCTAAACAAATTGGGAACAAAAAGAGTTTTGTAAGTTTTTATTTTAAACAAATCATTACTAGTACTAAGCTTTTTTATTCTCTGCAGGAAAAAAAACATTGGTTTCTTTTATAATTTCCAAAAAGCCCTGGAGGAGATAACGATGGCTCTTATCAAAAAAATTCACACCCACAAACTGCAAGCACAAGTAAATGTTTGCTTATCAGTAAGTATCCTTTTTTTCCAAAAAGTACATAATAAACAGATACATCAAACTTTGTTCAACTGCAGAGGTTCTAGTTGATCATTCGTTTTTAGGCAACACCGAAGATCCAATCACACAATCATGCACTGAGTTCTGTTACCAAATGTAACATGCTTGTGATGCCATCTAAAGCAACGAACACAAGCGGTCTGAACTAGATAATCGGAAACAATCCAGCAGTATTTTTTTTAATTAGAATGACAATTAACTGATACCGTAAAACGGGATAACTTTGATAGTTTTTTTTTCACAGAAAACTTGAGTATTTATGCATGCTGTTTAAAAGAATTTTATATTTTTAAAACAAATACAGGCATCCTAGCAATCGATTGCATTTGTAGGATTGCCAAAGATTAATTTTGAATTGATATGTGATTTTTCAAATAATCGCAAGTCGGTTTTCTATTTTTGGGTAACGTTAATAATGGAGTACAATTTTTGTTGTATAAATCGAACAAAATTGAATAAATTACGTAATATTTATAAGGCATTGCATACCTCTAGTCATTTAATGCTATTTGGAACAGTCAGTGACATTAGTTAGTAACCAAATGCTGTATTCCATACAAAATGCCCAAGTTTGGGGTGCTGTATCTCAGCTCAGTAGTCCGAAGTAGCCGATATTTGGATGACGAACTACAAAAAACTTGAAATTTTGACTGTAAGGGAATTATTACATTGCAGTCATTTTACATAGAGTTTCAGAGGGTTGTTCAAATACAAAAGTAAGTAACCGAGAGACTTTTGAATTTAATTTGAAAACGGTAAGTCGTGGAAAGTTGGTCTGTTCTGCAAATTGGTGTGACTTTTAAAATTGAACAACTTTGTGGAACAGACCAACAACCCACAACTTACCGTTTTAGAATTAAATTACAAAGTCTCTCGGTTACTTACTTTTATCTTTGAACAACCCTCTGAAACTCTATGTAAAATGACTGTAATGTAATAATTGCCTTACAGGCAAAGCTTCAAGTTATTTGTAGTTCGTCATCCAAATTTCAACCAATTCGGGCTACCAGAGGTTACCAGAGGTACCTGAGATACAGTACCCCTAACTTGGGCATTTTGTATGGAAAAACAGCATTTGGTCACTAACTTATGTCACTGAATGTAAATTACAAAAACGGTTACAGTTTGCGAAAATACTTTTCGCTAAGAGATTTGAGACCATATTCAAGTTCTATGATAACTAGGCTGTCAAAGACTAGTGACCAATTATTTAAAACTTCATCAAATAGCGATCGTAGAACAGCGATTCGAAAATGCTAAAATCGTATCAATTTTTAATATTCGTATATAAAGCCTCAAATGTTTTCGATTCAAATGAAAATAGCTCTAACATAAAGTGTCATACTAATATTCTTTAGTTTTTCATTCATTTTGCTTGATCGATTAACAGAAATTATAGTATTTCGTTTAGTATGTGGTGGGTAACGCACTATCAAAGTTTCCCGCATTATCAAAGATAGTTTAACGGTATACATTTGTAATTAAGTGTATAGGCCAAGAGTGCTCACAGTCGGATAGCCCTTAATCAAACTTCTAGCTCATTAGGTTCTTGGGATATAGAAGATTGAATCAAATTTGTTACTAGCGCCACCTAGTGGATAAATTCTTATTTAATTTTGTTATTGCCAAATTGCCTT